>NC_056744.1:533272025-533384525 GCF_019279795.1 Protopterus annectens
CCACACCAAGAATGATGCCACAATATGAAGACAAGATGATCAATTTCAACAATTGGCTTAAGTATTGGTGTCATTCAAAGGGGATCCAATGCCTGTCAGCCTGGGATGACATGCTCGACAAGCCACGATGCTTCGCTAGGTACGGCTTGCACTTGTCACCCCTGGGCTTTCGGATATTGGCAAAGGCTCTTGCCACCCCAATAGTGCCTTTTTTAGGCAAGGCTCAAAAGACAAACCCACCTCCATAGGTATCACAAGGGATAAGAAACTAAGAGTAATGCTACTCAATGCCAGAAGTCTAAACCACAAGATGCATGCACTCAAAAATCTCCTTAGAATGGAGAACATCGATATCTGTGCAGTAACAGAAACCTGGTTCAAGGCTCCCGGGAGCACCCTAGCACTACCAGGTTATACCTCATACCATGTTTTTCAGCCCCAAAATGTGGACCAAACCACAAAAGGAGGGGGAGTATCAATATTCGTTAAAGATACCCACACCTCCAGGTTGGTGGCACAGCATCAAGCATCAGAGACTATCCATGTGCAACTAACAGTGGGTAAAACTGCCTTCCAGTTTATAGCCTGCTACAGACCACCCTCCCAAACCCAGGAACCCCACTTGGCCTTCCTGAGAACACTGGAAAATATGAAGGTCTCTCCAAACAACATTATATTGGGCGACTTCAACTACCCAAACATAAACTGGGAGCATTACTCTAGCAGCAACACCCTAGCCCAAAGGTTCCTAGAATTTATAAACTCAAATGCTATGGAACAACTTGTTACCACTCCCACAAGAGGGGAAAACATACTGGACCTGATCATCACCAACATGGGGGCTCTATGCTCCAGACCAGAAGTGTATCCCTCACTGGTAAGATCAGACCATAAACTAATCTCACTGGATATTCACATCCCGACCCCACCCCCTGCCTAGAAAACCACAGTGAAAAACTTCTCTAAAGCAATTTTCACACTCCTCAAAACCGAGGTGGAACCCTTCAAAGCCCCTGGGCCTGTGGAAAATAGGGCCCAGACCGCAGAATCCTTTATAAACACATTCTATAAACACCTTCAGGAATGCATGGATCATGCAATCCCAAATAAAACCAAGACCCAGTCCTCCAAAGGCAGGCGTCCTGTCTGGTGGACCCCAGCCATAAACAAACTATACAATAGAAGGAGGAAGCTACTACATGATAGAGCAAAATCCCAAAAAGGGAAGGCATCTCTGATCAGTATTAGCAAAAAACTACGGGCACTCATAAAATCGTCTAAGGCCAGCTTCGAGAGAATAATTGCACAGGACACTAAGGATAATCACAAGGCTTTCTTTAGTTATATTAAGAACCTGGGTGGGAATTCCCAGATATGCTCAGAATTTGTCCAAAATGACAAAAAAATACACCGAACCCACAGACATTGCCAACATCCTAGCTGACAGGTTCAGCACAACCCCCCCCCCACAAAAGGGCAAATATCTATCCCAGCAGAGTGCTTCCCCCCTGACATCTCAGATGCTCAGGTAAGAGCCGCCCTCTCCAAAGCAAAAAATACAGCATCAATGGGACCAGATGGTGCCCCGGGCTGCATCCTACATGAACTTCAAGAAGAGCTAAACCCAAACATAAAACTACTGTTCAGTCTCAGCCTTGCTACAGGATATGTACCCAAAGAGTGGCGTACAGCAACAGTGGTCCCTCTCCACAAAGGTGGTGCCTCAATGGATCCTGGAAACTATAAGCCTGACTAGCTTGGTCTGCAAAGCTATGGAAAGGATCATCATGGACCTCATAAATAAAGATATTGGGGATCTACAGACACTGGATCCTACCCAGTTCAGCTTTGTTAAGGGCAGATCCTGCCTCTTAAACCTGGTCAATTTCTTTGAAACAGTCACCAAGGCCATTGACGAGGGGAAGGTGGTCCACACAGCCTACCCAGACCTTGCAAAAGCCTTCAATACAATACCCCACTCGGGCAATATAGATAAGCTCACCGGCTTAAATATAAACCCCTATGTCACTAGATGGGTTGCAAACTGGCTCAAGGACAGAACCCACATGGTTAGAATTGCTGGAGCCATGTCAGACTCCAAACCAGTTACAAGTGGCGTCCCACAAGGTTCAGTCCTGGGACCTCTCTTGTTCGATATATATTTCTCGGAGGTACAGGCCAACATGGAAGGACTGTGGCTGACCACATTCGCAGATGACTGCAAACTAGGCGCCATAATTGACTCTCCAGCAAACACAAACATCCTACAAAAGGGCCTCATAGAAACAGACAACTGGTGCCATAGCCACGGCCTCAAGCTAGATGCCAAAAAGTGTATAGTCATCCCCTTTGGAAAAAACAAAGTGCCCACAAATTACCACATAGGTGGTAATCCATTAAGTACGGAAGAAGTAATTAGGGACCTGGGGGCCCAAGTTGATAGCAACCTCTCATTTGAAAACCACGTGGCCAAAGTGGTTAGAAACACATTTTCTATAGCCCACCTAATCATGAAGGGATTCACATCTAGATCAGGGGAGGTCATTGTGCCTCTTTACTCATCCCTCATCAGGCCCATAATTGAGTACAATGCCCCATTTGTGATGTACCTTACCAGACACCTGCAGCAACTGGAAAGACCCCAAAAGTACCTCACCAAGAGGATCAAAGGGCTCAAACAGATACCATATGCTGCCCGGTTAAAGAAACTCCAGCTCTACTCAGTGGCATACCGCCTGCTCAGAGGCGATCTGTGCCTGAGGTATAAAGCCATATCCAACCCGGAATTAATGGACATGCTGCACCTCAGAAAATCCAAATCCCATCGAGCTATGTGCTCGAGAGACTTGAACCTCAGCACTGAAATAAATATGACATGCTGGAGGGACAGATTCATAACCCAGAGGCTCCCTTCACTCTGGATTAAAATCCTAGTCCAGGTTAGAAAGAGTCCCTCATTGACTCTCTTCAAGAGGAATCTTGATGACTGGATGGGAGATTGTAGGTTTACCCCGGGTATCACTTCTGTGTCACTGTTAGACAGAGGCACAGTATACTAACCTTGAAAAAGGGCATAACAAAATTCATTTAAAATGGGTGGCAAAAGCCAAACACACTCTGGCTAGGCTTATAAATGCCTTAGGGCAGATAGCCTAGTATAAATCTATGAACCTACATATACACACACACACACACACACACACACACACACACACACACACACACACACACAAACACACACACACACACACACACACACACACACACACACACACACACACACACACACACACACACACATATATATATATATATATATATATATATCTACAAGGTAGTCTTTACCATTACTCAATGAAGGCAATTGAGCCAGTTCACTCTGATATGAAAATGTCTTTACTGCATACGAAGTAAGCATCTAGTATAACAATGAAAGATACACATGTAACATAACCGTACTTCAGCTTACAGCATCAACTGTAAGAATCAATGTCCCTCATACAAAAGAAGAAGTCTATTTCTTGCCTGCATCAGCAGTTTAGAGAATTTGCCAGAATAACAAGTCTTTCTTTTGAAACTGGTCTGCTGACAGTTTGTTTTCTATATCTCACACATTCTGTTCCTGAAGAATAAATCCTCGGCCTTGCTCTTATCTTGCACGTCCTGTTGAAGAGACACAGCTGCATACGAAAGTTCATCTTGACCTGCTTGTAGATAATAAATTTGACAAAATGCATAGTTTATAAAGATAAAATATTTTTCTTCTGATTTCTAATAACAATGATTGCTAAGCTATATGCCTTTTTCCAAGAGTTTAAACTATGTGCACTTTTGTACTACACTGAAAAGCAGAGTATTTATTTTACATTTTCAGACAAATCCACTGAAAGCCATTTTAACTTGTTCACTGCTGAAAGCAGAATATTTCAAATCTCACACCTACCAGGGGTTCCATGGGCACGTCCAGGTACAGACCTCGATGTGCTACTCTCACCCTATGATGACAGATGTCCGCTGTAACCAGGTCCCTACTGGGACTGGCCAGGGCCACATGCATGTGGCCTGCTGTGGTGTGGACATCACCCCCCCTCTGCAGTGCTGGGGCTGGTTCTGCCACTACAGAAGTACCTTGGTGTCCAAACATGTCCACATTGACCACCAGCTGTTGGTGTTCCTGGCCTATGTCCACACAGCCATCACCGCACTCCCACTACATGTTCAAGCACGGACAAACTACGGTCGATGAGGTCTACCGTCTCACCCAACTGTCTATCCATGACCTCGGTATAATCGCGGAGGGCACCAGACAGTTCATGTAAGTTGTCAATTTCAGATGTGAGAGCAGCCCTCTGCAGCCTCAGGCCCTGTCTGGTGTACAGTTCCATATGTGCCTACACCCCCATGACAGTCTGAAACATGCGCTTGGTAGTACCAGTTGTGGAGCTTCTGTCAGGAGCATGATGACCAGCGACCCTACCATGGAACACCCTGGTACATCTGCCTATGTGGTGCCCTGCCAGACATCTGGCTATGCCTGCTGTGACCAGACACAGTAGGCATGGATACCACACTCTCCTGTGCACTGCCACCAACCACCAACTGTCCCTCTGCTATGGCCACTTCTGATGGGGTATGTATAGGCACTGTAACTGTGTGCGGGGTTAGGGTGGCTAAGAGGGGGATGGCAAGCAGTTTTGCCCCCCCCCCTGTGCCTCAACAGTGCTATCATCATCTTCAGTGTCTGTACGAACACCAACATCAGATTGCAAGCAGGAGGGACCCTGACCCACCTCGCCACCTGTGGGGGAAAACAAGAAACGCACCTTAAGACCTGTACAGCATTGCATAACAGTACACACACACACACATGCACACATCCACACACACACACACACACACACACACACACACACACACACACACACACACACACACACACACACACACACACACACACACACACACACACACACACATTCCACCTTAATACCTACATGTCCCTGATTTTACAGACAGTCCCATGTTTATTCACATAAATTCCCTATCCTGCATCACACTTGATAAAATACACTCATTAATACCACTCAATAATGTATCAGTCCTCTAAATGCTTAGATGAGTGATCACAACACAAGACCTGTTACTCCATTACCTCCTTGACCTGAGTAGAGTAGGTTTTACATGGCCTCACTGCTGTCATTCAGTGTACAGCCTGTGTATGTCCAGACATCGTGAGCATGGCCCCTATATGTTAGGGGCTACTACGTTCACTTCATAATGTCATGTGTAAGTATTGCTCAGTACATGCCAGATGTGCTGCTCAATCAACCTATCATGTGACAACTGTAATATATGGATGCACTCCCTGGTGTTGTCTAGTAATTCCCCAATGTATCTGTAGTATTGCATATGTGGGTTATCATTCACCTCTCTTATGATTGCAATATTAAGGACATACCTGATGTCTAATTTCCCTCCCAATGCATGTTCCATGTTACAGACCTTATTATACTATCAGCTGTCCTGTGATTACATATCAGACAAGTATTCCTGGTATGTCATGTGTCAGTCCATGTCCATGTACTGCACGATACCAAAGGGAACTACTGCCGTATGAACCCTACAATCACACATGTGCATACATGGACACTCATACCAACACACACAGACATGCACACACATCCTACATGCATCAACCTACCTCCACTCCACCAGATTGCACCTACATGCAAAATAAGCCCCACCCACACACACACACACACACACACACACACACACACACACACACACACACACACACACACACACACACACACATACACACAGGTGAGGTTGCTCAAAGAATGTACACACAGTCCTCCCATTACCCATCTGTCAACACGCATAACATATGGTACTCAACAGCATGCAGTGCAGCTATAGTCAATCCATGCTATTAACAGTATACATATGTGTGATGCATGTGCTGTGTAAGTAGGTGATGCCCCTTCCCCTGGAAAACACTGCACCCATGTACACAGTATTGCTGTCCACCTGTTCTGCACCCTGCCATGTACTGTGCACCAAACCTCACAGGTGTACAACCCACTGCTGAATGTGTAATACTGTGTCACTTAGTCTGCTCTAATGCTCACAGCCCCTATGTTTTTCAGTGACACATACCTGGAATGATATGTGGACAGATGTCATTTATGAATGCCTGATGTCTGGTTTACAGATCTCAAAATCAGTGGAGCATATATGACCTATCCAATACTATTACACTAATAACTGTCAGTCCATACCATGGCTATTGGGAGTGTACAAACTCTTATTGATATGATGCACTTTTCCTTGATCTGCCATGTGACCACATCACTGCATATATTAACAGTACATGAGCCTGATATATGACATATGTCCTGTACATTCACATGCACTGTCCAAGAAGTGTGTTAGGTGTGCAGATGCTGACCGCGATGCATAAACTCCGTGTATGCATATGTGTGTGCACACCCTGATCATGATGGTTTGTTGCACCTATTGTTATGTGTACTACAGCAGTCACTATTCCTGGCAGGAGTATACTAGCATGGGCCATCTGCATTTGCCAGTATATGGTCAGACTTCCCTACACATGTCCCCCAACTCTGCATGATTGCAAGGTCTACTCATGTGCATATCCCTTGGTGTTCACGCACTGCTGTCACTATTGATGTGGGGGTGGGTTATGTCTGCCACAGTTCCTGAAATTGACTGTGTGCTGATACAGCCATTCTTAGCATCCTTAGGATCCCTGCTGCAGTGCACTGGCATGTCGTGCTGACACACCCTCCCCATCTTCAGCCTTTTTGCAGATGCTTGACAAGTATGGCCTAAGCATTTGTGTCAGTTTGCAGTATCCCATACACTGAACACCACGTATTACAGCCTAGTCCCAGCTAATAATGTGGACCACAGTAATATGCTATGTCATAGTGTAGATTTGTAACAGTTGCCATTATAATACTAGTATATACACTGTTGTTGCACTGTATAAGGGTGATGTCTCACACATTTTTCTACTGTAGGCCATGTGTCTCACCATTATGTTAATCCCTGTGGACACATTTTGCAATGACAGGATGTTAGTTATCTTGCAGGTGTCTGACATACCCTTCCGGTACCACATCATGGTCACCACTGTGATGCAGTGCATTTAGCAGCAACAATACGAGAACGTGTACAGCATGCATTATGGGTAGATGTGTTAGATGTATGCATGGAATATAAAACAGCCATTACATGCCTGGTGTATTGGCAAGCATCAACATAAACCATACTCACCAGCTACAGGCTGCTGCCTTGGTGGTATATCAGAGAGACCTACATAAGAGTGTAAGAGATGCAATGTCAGTGGTCATAGCTGTGGCATTGCTACAGGGTAGGTGCAGCATTACAGTACATCAACAGTACAAGTCCACAATACTACCACTTATGTACATCTGTTTATTACTACTATGCAGCAACAAACTATATATATGACATGTCAGATATGCATGATCTACCTGTACAGATGCAGATGCATATGCAACAGTGGTCTACTGATGTGGCCTGTGGCCTTACCTGCACGCTCCTCAGCTGGTGTGTGGATAGCACCCACCTCCACAATGGTGTCTGCCAGTTGTTGAGTGTGCGGATGGGCAGGTGCCATGAGGCTGGCAAGGAGCTCCTCAACATGTGTTAGGGGGCATGGATGGCATGACCCCCCATGTTGAGAGGTGATCCCCCTGGACTGCAGCAGCACGCCGACGGGCATTGCGAAGCAGCTTAGAACAATGATGCTGGACCTGCTCATAATTGCGGTTATGCAGGCCGACATCATTGACCCTGTGGACTAGATCGTTCCACAGGGTGGTCTACTCCTGCTGCTCATGGGCAGCCTTGGCAAACAGGACAGGATAATGTTGAATAAGGTAGTTCAACACAACCTCATTTTCTGCCACTGAATATGCAGATAGATGGCAATGGGACATCTTGCCTGAAAGACATAAAGATGGAAACAGGTCTGAGCAACTCATACAGCAAGGTTACCATAGGTCTTAATACACATCTCTATCACCCCCCCCACCATATCAGTGACAAATGTTAACACAACTCAATAGGTATGGCTACAGCTTACCTACCAGTGGGACATATATTTTATTGTACCACACTTTGTGCTATGTGTTTGTAGCCATGTTCCCTGTGTGGACACTATCATTGCTGCTCTGTTGCAGACTATTTCACCTGCATGCCATTGTCAGGGCCACTATGGTTCCATATATGCATGTGGTATGCTTGCTATGTGATTGCTGCACATTTGACATTCTGTGTTATTGGGAATATCTATGCATGCTGTTGGACAAGTTCCAGGATTGTGTGGATTATTACTACCCTACTTCACAGACAAGGGCAATGTGGTCTCAGCAAGGGGTTCACATGTGACATATCCATCCATGTTGCACACACTTACAGCTGTATATATCTGTGTGTATTGCTATGTATGCTGTTCCCTCACACATAGCATGCAGCACTGTGGTGGTAATATAGGGGACATGTATTTACATACATATATATGTGTGTGTGTGTGTGTGTGTGTGTGTTTGTATATATATATATATATATATATATATATATATATATATATATATATATATATATACATATACATATATATATATATATATATATATATATATATATATATATATATATATACACACACACACACACACACACACACACACACACACACACACATATATATATATATATATATATATATATATATATATATATACACACACACACATATATATATATATATATATATATATATATATATACATATATATATATATATATATATATATATATATATATATATACACACACACACACACACACACACACACACACACACACATATATATATATATATATATATATATATATATATATCTATATATGACACGTATACATACCTATATATGGGGTACATTCAGACATCAGGTCCACAATCTCTGACTCTCTTTCCTGCATAGCTGCACTGTTCAGCCTTGCTACAACACAGACAGGTGCCACATATGGACACAGCCTAAAATTAGGGAGGTGTATATATAGGGCCAGATTGCAGGTAAGCCTATTATACACCTATGGCATTTCAGCATGCTACAATGCATGTTAACTTGAGTGTCCTGCAAGTGGTAGACTCTGGAACCTATGTGTCCATCATTATGGCATTACTTCCACCACCAGCTATTGGCCACAGTAATATACATCCTTTCCATTACACAAGAGACATTATATTGGCTTACATCTTGCCAGTCGGTGCTGCTCTGCACAGTTGACGGGTATGGCCCACTACCCACAGGAACAGACTCTAATGTGCATAGCAGTTGTTCAGCTGAAGATCATCACAAAAGCAACACCTGATTGCACATGTATATCATTCTATATAATCTTTCCCGGTATTATGGACCAAGTACTACAGTTGACTACATGCATATATACTTCACATACCTATTGTGGGGATGAGGTCTGTTGTGGATAGTGTCCTTGTAGGAGTTTTTTTTTTCTTTTCTCTCCTTAGCTATGGCCTTAGCCTGCTTCCATTCTTTCTCTTTTTGGTGTGGTTGTGGTTCTGGTTTCAGTTCTGGATCTGTTTTCTGTTTTCTCTTTTTCTCTCTCTCCTTCTCTCTCTCTCTCTCTCTCTCTCTCTCTCTCTCCACTAAATGGATTGAGCTGCTTGGAATAGATTGCAGCATGGCTTTTGTGGGTGATGCACATGATCAGGTGATGGCCTCTGCACCAATCAGTGTCCTCCACTTGCTACCTGCATGCAGCATGCTGTGTAGTACTTCCAATTACCACTGTCATGGCAACCCACTACTTTATACATCCCTATATCATGTGGGCGTGGTCCCTTTACCTTTCCTGTATGGTGAGCATCCTTCCTGTGTGTGGGCCGCAGTGTTACAGAGAGCAGGTAGCAATACCTCTTACAAGTGAACTTGCACACTCAGGCCAGCTACATATTTGTATGAGGTTCCAGAACTACAGTGTGTGAGTACTGTTGTTGTATGCATTGTATAGCACCAGTGTTATAGGGTTTGTGTGTACATACTAGTTTAACATGGACTGCAGTCTGTATTTGTGCCTATCCACTTGATGGCCAGAGGTGTGCGTGTTATGTTTTGCCTGTCCACCACACAGGTCTTGTGTCAGATATATCACTGGCTGTGTGTGTTGAGTGATATAAGTTCATGGCTACATCCATTTGTGTTTCTGACTTCATATTCCTAATTAAGGGTATGTTGCAGACTATCCTGTAATACCAGTGACTTGCTTAGTGTATGACAACATTATTTCACATGTGGGCCTGTGTTCCAGCCTCTGTCCTCCACCTACATACCAGGCTTTGTCCATATGACATGCTTTCAGGGGTTGTTATGCAGTGGCCTGTGAATATGTCATGCTGCCATTCCTGCCATCATTACACTGCTTTTGTGACCCCCACACATATTGTGGGGTTGGCTCCATATATGTGTGAGCTTCATCTGCACAATACATGTGTGCCTTTATGCAGTCCAGAAGTCAGTGTATGTAACAGTGGTATATGGCCTTGTATGTCAGGCTATGGGGGGATGCACCATAACTTACCTAGGCTGTTACAACTTGTGAGGGGCATCAGGGGTAAGCTGCCTTAAGGTATCTGGATGTACATTACCATACAATTCATCTTGGGTTAATGCAGGCCTACTGCTTCCTGCCATACAGACTGTTCTGTTAGTCAGTGTGATTGTAATGGTTTCAGTTATGCCTTGTTATGTAACAGATACATTCCACTGTGTCAACTGAAGTCAACTGAAAACATCGAACATACAGAACAGGTGTGCATTTGGAACAGGTGTTCCAAAACATATACACACAATGCAAGCACACCAAACAAACAGCAGTCCACACACATACACCTAAAGTCTTACACCTAACCCTACACTAAACTATACACACACCACTAACTATCCACTTACCTTAACCCAAACCCTAACCCTATGGTCCGTCATTATCGCACACTCACCTCATCCGTGCCCTAATCCTAACTCACCTATCCCACCCTAACCCTCATGTCCACACAATCGCACACATACCTAACCTGCACCCTAACCCTAACTACCCTAACCTGCACTCAATCACACACTTACCTGAACCCGACCAATAACTTTCCACCACAGCATTGAAAATACTTAAGCAACAGAAATGGACAACCAAATTCTTTCCCTAGGAAAACATTTGGTTTTCTGTTGCTTCGATATTTTCAGCTTTCGCTGAATAGAGTTCGATATTAGAACATTCGAAGATTTGGGCAACAATTGCCTTTTGTATGGGTGACTCATACAGTGTCCAGTTGGTAAGGTGGCAACTGTAGGCATACTGGCTGTTCCGTATGGTGTGCACCCTCTAAATATGTATCTTCCTATACATATCTCTGTGTGTGTATGTATAGTTACATGTATGTGTAGTTGCATATATATATATATATATATATATATATATGTATCTGCATATATATATATATATATATATATATATATATATATATATATATATATATATATATATGTGTGTGTGTGTGTGTGTGTGTGTGTGTGTATCTTAGGAATGTTTATTGCTTCCACATTGTACATTCCCTATGGTAGCCAGACTGTACTGCATGATATGTTATTGATACCAGCCTGACATCATACAGATGGGATGGATTACTGCTAACATCTTGTGCCCATATTGTGTCAGGTCCTGGTTATAGGACTTGCAACAGTTGGTATTGTATTGCAGGGCAGACCTGCTTGGCTGTGGGGGGGATATCAATATGTACAAGACGTATGTAGCTTGGGCTCCCTCATCCCCATTAATGGTACCTGTTGTCATATATGTATTTATATGTTCTCGTTTATATATATATATGTATATATATATATATATATATATATATATATATATATATATATATATATATATATATATATATATATATATATATATATTGCTGTATACACACACACACACATACACACATATATATATATATATATATATATATATATATATATATATATATATATATATATGTATATATATATTTATATATATATATATATAGACATATATATGTAGACATATATATAGATGTATGCATATATGCATATATATGTCTATTTAGATATAAATATATATACACACACACATACATCTACATGTTTAAATACATTTCCTGTACTGTTGGATGCCTGTGCTGGATGATATGTTTGTAAAAACATTAGGGTTATGTATATTTGACATGGCTTAGTGGTAAATCACTTTGGCTATGGTGTGCAGGGTCCTGGGTTTGAGCCTTGCAGAGGCTGTTTATTTTGTTGCTGGGCAGAACAAGGGCCATTGGATACAGAGAGATTAAGGCACTTTTAAGCAGTTGTAAGCGGGTTTTCGTGGGTTTGCGCGGAGGTAGGCACTGCTAACTTCCGGTTACAGTTTCTTATACTCAGCTTCTAAATTTCTTAACCTGTGTAGGCATTGTTTACCCCTATGCAAACAGGCTTAATGCTGCCTACATGTCAGCACACTGATATGCCAGGGGTTCAGGGTGACAGCTGGAAGATATGGGCCAATTAACTGGACATTTCTGTCCACTTGTGGGGTATGATTCTGCATACAGCTTACTACCGCTCCCAGGATTTGAACCATGGCTGTATTTGCTATAAATAAAATATTGTCCATCACAGTTGAGTGTGCTATATAGATATTGCTGTGTATCTCTTATCTGATTTCTGTCTATAATTCTCCTGTGGTTTTACATTCTGACCTTGTAATTACAACACTCTTATACAGGATTTCCTAGACTGTTTTATTATGTAGCACAGTGTGGGTGAGAGTGATGAGTAATACCTTATTATTTAGAGCAACTGAAACACTGACAATGCCATACAATACTAGAGTAAACAGTACCAGTACAATATATCAATCTTTTATTTTCTAGGCACAGTGTTCGTATCTGACAGACCTGTTGGAGCAGTGTTTGTTAGTACTACCTGAATGTTGCCACACAAATTACCAGATTCCACATTAGTATTATGCACATACATCTCACTCTGTTACTGCAGACACTCTGGTCACATCTTGACAACATGGGGGTGTAGATGGGACATACTTGGCTTATTACTCTCATAACATTTTGGGGAGTTGGTAGAGTGACAGGTTTGTTCTTATAGATGTCTGACAATCAGTTGTATTTCTTGTTTGCTCCTAAACATCTGGGATCATCCCATTGATTTCCCAGGGGGACAGGGTGACATGCAGCAGATATGGGCCAATTTACTGGACATTCTGGGCATATCTGTACAGTTGTGGGGTATGATTGTGTATACAGCATACTACCACTCCCAGGATTCGAACCATGGCTGTGTGTGCTAAAAGTACAACAGATCACGTCTCAGTTGAGTGTGATATTTGGATTTTGTTGTCTGTCTTTTCACTGTTTTCTGTCTAAGTCTCTCTCAGTTGTACTATATGGTCTCTTTAGATTACAGTAGTTATATACAGACATTCCTACACATTTTATTTATGTAGCATACTGTGGGTAACAGTGCTTAATACAACAATACTATTAAGTGATTGCAAATCTACATTACCATATGATACCAGAGTAATCACATGCAGTCCAGCAGTTAGACCTTTATAGTCAGGCTATTATGCTTTTATTTACATACAACCTATATGAGACTCGTCCTACCATATTCCCTAGTGTATGCAGTACATGCCTTAAACAATACAGGTTTTATACAGGCAATTAACTTACTAATACTTTTAGATTTATTTCCTATGACAGTACATGCAAGGGTATTACTAACCTGCCTCGCGTTGCAACCGCTCCAATCTAAATCAATAAGCCTTCTGGTTCATATCCCGCTCACTTGCCGCTGTGAAAGACATAAGAGGAATATTTAGCCATACCTATCCATAATATATATGAGCTGGCAATTATTAAACAGGTAGTGGACTGATAGTTGCATACGGCTAGGACTTACCCTGTCCTCCTAGCCTCTTGGATCCACTTCAGTTTGGCATAGTGATGCCTGACCTGCTCACCAGTTCGGGGTATGCCAATGGCACTGGTGAGGTCATGGGTGAGATGGTCCCAGCCTTCCGCTTTGTATTGGGAACACTGGTAATGACCCTGCAGAAGTCTCATGTCATGGTCTTTCACAAGGAGTCCTGCCATGACTCAGGACTCCTGGATGCCCCAGCGCTGTGCCTGAAATCGCACACCCTCTCTCATGCCAGACATAGTGTCTACAAGGGGACGCTACAACCAATTATGATATGTATTCCCACCTGTTGGGTTTAAATAGGGCCAGTTTCCCACACTTTGCTGTGATTGGATGGTTTTGAAAAGGCTAAGCTATGGTCAAACCTGCTTACCTAAGGTTGGCATTGCTTAAAGGGGTATACCAATGCACAAAATGAGTTAGCTGGCCTACACATTGCTTACACCTGCTAAGCTGGGCTGTGCAATGCTTAGCATTGCTTAATATTTCAGTTGCATTATATTTGCATTGTGGCATTGATTTATTATTCATTACATGTTATATATGCATTTGGTATCCATGATTCATGTGTACATACACTGTATGGGGTCCTTGTGTTTATTAGGGGATTTCAACACTTTATTGCAATGACACCTCACATCTGGGCTTAATGCAGTACTCCAGTTCACATATTTATGTTATGTAGTAGGTTATACAATGTAAAACTATATATAGATTCCTTTCACCTGTTCAGTTTGAATTTCCTATAGTGAGGATCTGTTTGGTGATACCTCAGTCTTATGTACTGCTGTGATGGCTTAGTGGTTAACTACTGTGACTATAGTGTACAGGGTTCTGGGTTCAAGATCTGCAAAGGCTGTTTATTTTATTTCTGGCCAGAACAGTGGCTGATGCATACAGAGTGCTTAAGGCACTTTTAAGCAATTGTAAGTGGTTTGCGTCAATTTGTGTGACGGTAAGCAATGCAAACCTTCGGTTAAATATGCTTACAGAAATGGGCTTATACTCACTTACTACTGCTTAGATGTGCTTACTCACACTTACCACTGCTTAATTTAGACAGTAATGTCTAATGGTTCTTGGGAAGGTGGTGGGTTTGGAAACTGTATGAAGTTATCATTCATTACACATTTTACCTTCCATTTGTATCCCTGATTCCTGTGTACATATACTGTATGGGGCACTTACGATTATCTGTGGACTTTGCAACATTATGACAATGACACCTCACATCTGCATTTAATGCAGTACTCCAGTTCACAAATAAATGTTATAAATATATGTTATCATAGGTTATGCAACAAAATAAATTGATCATACATTGACTTGACATTGAAAATGGATTGCACTGGAGTGGGACTCAAACCGGGAATGACTGCTCATACAGTGAATGATCTGCCCACTACACTATTGCTGTACTGCTTCATTTGCATATATCTTGCTTTTTATCCTCTTGTGCCATTTAAGCTGCATGAACTGTAGCTAAGAGATGGGCAAAGCTGCACAACTATGGTTAAATTTAATCTGTTTTATAAAATAAAACACTTCTGTATCTTTACTGTTTTATATATTGCTCTTTTAAACTTGGGGGGATGTTGCTGAGGGTATGCAAACACTTATGAGTGGTCTTGCTCATTCTTATTCATACTCTGCTGTTCTTCATTGCAGGGGTGTGTATATTCTGAGAGCTCGAGCTCTGCTCTCAGACATGCCCCTTGCACTCATACATGCTCTGTGTCCATTTAGGAGCTCAGGCAGCTCACCTTCATTAATATGCATGGTGCGCTGCCATCCTGCTCCTAAACGGCCCTTCCATGCAGGAATAAGCTAGTCCTGCATGGAAGGATAGTAAATCCGGGGGATTGTGTCTCCTTGCTGCATTGAAAACTGAAAGATATAATCTTTTATGGTGTAGCCATAAAGTAATTTAATTTCAGTTATTTTTCTGAAGTTTTGCTGTACTTAAGTTAACCTCCTGTGTTCCAGTTTCCACTGTTAAAATATATACATTTAAACAGCTACAATAGTGCATGTACATTTCTGTTCTGTTCCAGTAGGGTATACTGTGGATACATCCTTAAGCTCAGTACTTAAAAAAAAATGCCTTTTTTAACACACGTCAGTACAGACCAGTTTGATACACACGACATGCAGTTTTAATACAGTTGCAACACAAGCATCTTATATGCATCATTCTGATATTAACAAATGCCAATTATTTACAAAATTCCAGCTAGCTGTGCTGGCAGTATCTCCCTTCATCACACCCCTCCTGAAGAGTAGTATTTTTCTGATACTGTTGCCAGAATGAAGAACTTTTTTATTGGGGTTTAAAAAAAAAAGAAATAAATAAAATTCCAGCAAAGATATTATTTGTTACTTGTGGATTTTCTTCATCATGTAGCTGTTCATCCTGTGTTGCCAATATTAGAGGATGCTTCTTTGCAGCCAGAATTTGCCTGACTGTCAACCACCTGCACCAAAAACTTTGATAAATTATATTAAATTCCCAGTCCCACAAATTCCATTTATTTATAACCCCAAGTCAGATCCTGCAGTAAGCTTATTCTCCAAGTCAGCTTCTTCTCAACTCCTTCCATCAATTAGCCTTATTCCTTCTGACAAGCTAGGAAAAGCCTTGATAGAGAGTGAAGAAAGTTTAAACTTTAGCCGTCAGAATAGTACATTGTCGAAAGGGCGTGGCCAAGGATGAACACAGGATAGCAGCAGATTTCTTCAGCTCCACCAATTTCATTACACTGACAGGAATTAATAACTTAAAAAATTAATTTTTGAAGTAATTTTCTTTCTAAATATGTTTGTTTTATATAGTTCTTGAACTATATCTAAAAAAGAAAGGAAATTTTAACAATATTCCTGTCAGAAATCACTTTGGAAATTTTCCTGTCAGTTTATCAGTCTGAAATGAGTTCCAGTAAGACAAATTCTCAAGACTCCAGCATCAAGAAAGAACTTCAGTCTCTGATAACTATAATCCAGCAACTTACTGCTAAGATGGATAAAATAGATACTAAAATAGATACCTTCATAGAAAAAACTACAAAACAAATAGACTTGTTACATATAGACCTGCAACAACAGAAGATCCAGATGACAGGCATAGAAGAAGCTGTGAATGACATGGAAAATAGAATCCAAGAAGAGGAAATCAACATTGAGTTTCTGCTGAAACAAAATACACATTTACAAACAAAGCTGGATGACCTGGAAAATAGATCTAGGTGCAATAACATTAGGATTTTGGACTGCCAGAAAATATTGAAGGTAACAATATTACTTCTTTTTAACAACATGGCTCCCTAAAACTTTAGACTTACCAGAAGCATTCTCTTTTGGTATCGAAAGAGCACATAGATCTATAGCTAATACTAACTCTAACAAAAACTATCCTAGATCAGTTATAGTTAGATTTCTATCATCTTTGATAAAGAGATGGTTCTTAAATCTGCTTGGGCTAAAGCTCCTGTTAAGATTAATGAGACAACTGTGCTTTGACAATGACTATTCTTCCTTGGTAATAGCTAAAAGAAAAGTTTTTCTGCCACTAATAAGGGAGCTTAAAAAAGCACAGTTTAAAACATACCTTCTGTTTCCTGCAAGCTAAAAATCTTCCTTCCTGATGGTCTTAAAATTTTTGATGACTTAGACTCTGCTTTACTGTTTATCAAAAAAATAAGATTTTGGATAAAATAGAGGAAATGGAATGGGCTAGTCCTTCATTAAAGAGACTGGCAACTGAAACTTCATGGAAGACTTCAGAGAGGAAGAAGAGACTAAAAAACAAATGATTTGTTCTATGTTTTTTTTTTTTTCTCTCATCATTTTACTTCATTATTAATCTTTTTAAATATAGTTCCTGCATTTCCAGAAAGCCGCAAATATTCTGAAAAAGATTTAATCAAAGTTATTCTCTGTGTGCAAAGAAATGTTTTGTTTCATAACCAGTCAAAATATCTGAGGAACTAATAACAAGCTATTATTCAATTTGTTTCTCTTCCTGAAAAAGAGAAGTAAGGTCAGTAATTTGATACATTTTGTTTTCTCTTTTTTTTCTCCTTTTCTTCTTTTCTTTGTTTAAACAATGACATTCTATTTAGATTATGTAGTGGGTAAAGGGTGGGGGAGGGCAGGGAGAGAAGAGTAATGAAAATATGATAAATGGAATAATAACATATTTATTCCTTGTAAAAAGTTTATATGTTCTTCAAATGCTATTCCTAATTATACTTTCTTGATTATACTGCTTATGCTTATTTGTAAATAATCTGTCGTGCTTTAACTAATAATAATTAGAACTAAATAATAGTAAATAATATGTTTTATTTTAACTCTATTAATATAAACAGTAAGTAATATTCCATTGTATATACTTCTTATAGCTTTCTCTTACATTTTTTATTTCTGCTTTACACTCTTTTATTTTCTACTCTCTTTCTTTCTTTATTCTTTCTCTTTATTTTTTTTCATATTAATATATAGAAATGCTTTTGATCATATAGACACAGTAAATAATAAGATTTGCAAAAAATTGAGTTGGGACAAAAATATTGAGTTTTATTACTTATTAATAACTTTGGGCTTAATTTCACTTACATAGAGGCTGTAATAACCTGTAAAATACATCACAAAGGTTTTGCCATGTTTTGATGCATTTACACTGCTAAATGAATGTTTGTCACTAGTTTTTAACAAGTTTCCCGCCAAAATGTTAAGGGAGACAATCTGGGATGTGTGCTACCTCATGAACAGTGTCCTCGAGTTGTTTTAAAAGCTTCAACTCTCAGAATTCTCACAGAGAAGCTGAAAGCAGTCAATCTGACCTTTGACCCAGATATCACACTGACACATTGCAGATTCAGGAAGAACACACTACCAGGAAGTAGAACTGATGCAAATGCGACTATGTGAAGGAAAATGAACTCTTTAACATTTAAATGTGAGTTATTTTATATAATTACTTAAATATCTATATTATAATTCATAAAATATGTCAGTTATAATGATTTTAAATGATGCAGTTTCTTGTAGTAAGTAAATGTCTTATTTTAGAAGGCATAGAAAATGAAACATTTATTCAAGTGTTTTTGAAAATCTACTTGACTGCAGCATACTAATCTGTGTTAAAAACTTATGTTCCAAACATATACATTACTATAACTCATTTAATTCATCTGATTGACATGCATAAATAACTTTATAACTCTATTCTGGAAGAAATTGTCATGTTATATATTTTAAAGCAGTAGTATAGACAAACAAAATACAGATGGCTTTTTTTACAATAATGCAAGTGTTTCTGAGAATTTGCATAACTATGCAGTATGATTTATAACAATTTCTATAAATATAATATTTTATTCTATTGACAATAATGAGTATGAGTAAAATGCTCATATACAAGCAATTCAAGTTTTTTTTTTGGAAGCTGTTGACTGCATTTACATGACAGAAAATAGATGCGTCTTAATATATGTAATGTCTGAACCATATTAGCCAAAGTTTTTGATTTAAATGAATGTTAGAACTTATTTAATATGTAAATATGCCCTTTTTTTTCCCTCTCTCTTTCTTTCACTCTCTCTCTCTCCCTCTTTCACGTCTTTTATTTCTCTCTCTCCTCTTGGTTCCTAATATCAAGATTATTTGAATGCTATTTGAATACAAGTGTATTATATTACATAGATGTATATAGTAGTATGAATAGTTTAAAAAAAAAAAAGTTTATTTTAGTTTATATGATGCTGTTTTATCAAATGTGTAGTCTTGTCTTGCTAGATAATTGAATTGAAAGCTGTTAATTTAAGTTAAATATAACCAGTATTAAATTGATAAGGTGGTAGCTGAGGTACTGCTGCTTAGGGTAGGGGGTTAACTTGAGTGGTAAATACTACTCTAAGTTGGAGTTTTAACTCCAGGCTGGATGCAAGGTTTAATCCTTACATTATTTTCACTTGTTCATTGTTATATGTATATAGTTTTGAAATCCACAATATATTTTGTACACTCATTGTCACTACAAACAAAATTGAATCCTATACAAAATCCCATAAGAGATTCAATAAATACAGCTATATTTAAAGGTACACCTAAAGGAGGAGATGTAACATTACTTATGTTGTTATTTGTTATTTTGATCATAAGATTCTTAAGTTTTAAAAATGCCAAATGACATCTTTAAAAGGAATTTCTTTAAACATTAATGGATTGAATAATCCGTGTAAAAGGGCAAGCCTAATAAGATACATTAATTTACATAAGGCCAACTTAGTCTTCCTGCAAGAAACCCATCGTTTGAAAAAAGATATTGATAAACTAGCCACAAACAAATATACAGTATTGGTTAGTTCAGAGCAAACTCAGAAAAAAAGAGGAGTGGCTATTTTATGGAATAAAAGTATGCCCATTCCTAAAACCATTAAGTCTTATCAGGATGACAAAGGAATGTTTTGTATGGTTACAATACAAATTAATGGGAAGACTTACACTTTAATTAATGTATATTGGATACCTGGAATTGGTATTAATACAGTGAAACATCATCTTGATAAGATCATATCATTCTCTATAGGAGATATTATTTTAGCTGGTGACTTTAATTGTATACTACATGAAAGTGATACTACCACTATAGGAAAAAGAAGAATTACATCTAATGCAAAACATTTAAATGATTTTGCTAATTCTTATCATTTGAATGATATTAATAATCAGATAGATTCAAAATCATTACCATACACCTTTTTTCTAACAGATACAAAACTTATTCAAAAATAGATAGGGTCTTTATTTCTAACCAGATGGTAACAGATTTAATTAATTCCAAAATCATTTCATGTCCTATATCTGATCATAATTCAATTGTTTTTGAATTCATGATAAAAATACTCATAATGTTCAGATCAAAAGGATACCAGCATACTTAACTCAACTAAAAGACTATAAAGAATATATACTTTCAGAAGTAAAACATTTTTAGACATAAATAATACTCCTGAAGTCTCCATTGTCTATGTTTGGGATGCCTTAAAATCATATCTATATGGACAAAGTATCAGATGGTATAATAATAAAAGGAAATCTTGGG
The DNA here is from genome assembly GCF_019279795.1 of Protopterus annectens. Classification (NCBI taxonomy): domain Eukaryota; kingdom Metazoa; phylum Chordata; order Ceratodontiformes; family Protopteridae; genus Protopterus; species Protopterus annectens. The sequence goes on from NC_056744.1 coordinate 533,293,233, forward strand.
ATAAGGGATTGTTAGATATTCAAAGTAAATTAGACTCATAAACATAATAATAAAGAAAATATTATGGACAAGAAAGTTATTGAAGAAATAAACAAACTAAATGAGAAATACAAAGACATTTTAACTCATAAAGTTAAAATGACTTTAGAGAAATACAAGTTTTGTCTTATTCAATAAGCCCCAAATACTTACATAGACTTAAAAATAAAACAAAAAGGTTGAATAAACAAAACCATATCAAAGAAATCTTTTCTCTAAGGAAAAGAAGAATGTTTCTAGTATACCAGAAATACTAGATGAATTTAGAAATCACTTTCACAAAATTAACCATAATAACATTAACATGGAACCTAAAGATAAAATAACGGAGTTTATAACCACAAACATGAATAAAAGCTTAATAACCAACAGATTAAACTATTGGACAAAAGTATTTCATATACAGAGGTTATTACACAAATAAATAAGCTTAAATCAAACAAAGCACCGGGTAATGATGGTATTATACCAGAGATATATAAAATCCTTTCTAAAAGTACATATTCATTAATACATAAGGTTTTTATTTTGGCCCAAACTGAGTTAATAAACCCCCCATCTTGGCAATATACATTTATTTCGCCAATTTTAAAACGTAATAAAGATCCAACTAGATGTACTTCATATCGGCCCATCTCATTACTTAATGTTGATTATAAAATGCTTATGAGTATTTTTGATGATAGATTGAAGACAATCATCCCCGGCATTATAGATATAGATCAGACAGGCTTCATTGTAAATAGAAATACTTTTGATAATATAAGAAGAACTTTAACATTAATTGATTTTGCAAATAAGAAAAAGAAAGATTTAACACTTATTAGTCTTGATATAAGTTCAGCATTTGATTCAGTAAGTTGGGACTATCTGTTTACCTTACTGAAGTGCACAAACTTCTCAGATGCATTTGTAAATCTAATTGAGCATTTATACAAAGGAACATTGGCTTATATTAAGGTAGGAACATATGTTTCACAAAAAATACCCATTTTTAAAGGTACTAAACAAGGATGTCCACTCTCTCCACTATTATTCACTTTAGTAATGGAGCCTTGGGCTAATTTGATCAGAAACAGTACTGACATAGAGGGTTTTGAAATAGATGAAAATACAACATCCAAAATTCAACATTTGCAGATGATGTTCTAATTACATCAGCAGGATCTAATTCTTCTATGCAGTCTCTAATTGATAAAATGATGAATTTTAAAAGTATTTCTGGTTTAATATTCAATGAAGAAAAAACTAAAATACTACCTATATATACACGAAAAAAAATTCTCATTAGTGATTTTACTAAATATGTACCCAATTCAGGTCAGATAACTTATTTAGGTATAATACTATCTAAAGATATTAAATCTATTATATATAATAATTATAATACCTGTTTTCTTAATATACAAAATATTTTTAATACCTGGAATAATATGTTTTTACTATGGAGGAGAGACTTACAATTATTAAAATGATAATATTCCCCAAGATTTTATACTTAATACAATCAATAATACTTCCACCTACAAAAATAATTATCAAGAAACTAAATACACTAATGTTAAATTTCCTATGGGCACCTAATAGACCTAGGATTGCATTAAAGAAACATACTAATAGCTGGTCTCAAGGGGGTATTTCTTTTCCAGACTTTAATTTATATACTATCTCTTCTATTGTAAAAGTTATTACTTTATTAATAGATCAGTCATATGTCAAAATGGAAAGATTATTGGGAGCTAATTAGTATGCACTTCATGAAAATCTCCTTAACACATAAAAATATGATTGTAAATAACTCCATGTTATGGTTACTAAAGGAATTTTGTACTTCACCTGTTACACCTAAACATATGGTTTGTTACCCATTAAATATTATTATTAGCTATCATAACTTTATATTCATGCACCCTAAGTATAGGGAATGGAATTTTATTATATTCCCTATAATGTATACTCAGGGTATGCTTTTGTCATCTTCTTCTGAAGGAACTCATTTAGCTATAGATAATGATCTAAAGTACTGGTATCAGTTGATATCTGATAATAAAGTTAAAAATCTAGATTTCTTAAAACAAGAATTTGATCTAAGAGAATCTTGCTGGTTAGAGGTTCAGACCTTTAGACAACATCTCATTAATAAAATAGATCTAATGTCTATAACAGTTAAAGAATCTATTCTAACACTGATTGATTACTTGATATTAAATTTACAACATAAAGTTTCTGATAAAGGTAAACTTTCATACATACATAAAATTATCAGACAAGAAACTTTTTACAGTGTAGATACATACTGGAATTATTTCACTTCTATTAATGGGGACCCACCAAATCAACAAGATAAACAATATATATTGGAATCTGCCTATAGAACTACGCCTTCCATTGTCTGGAGACTTTATACATGGAAATTTTACATAGATCTTTTTATACACCTTTGATGATGAATAAAATAAATAATAAAGATAATCTATGTAAGAGATGTAATGTAGAAATTAATGCTGACTGGGCTCATATGTTTTATGGCTGTATAAAATTGAAAGAATACTGGAAGTCAATTAATGAATTTTTGCAGGCTCTTTTTACAGATAATTACATTATTTCTAAATCTCTTATATTATTCAACACACCTGTACCTCAAAGTGTTAAAAAGGTTAAGCTTCCCTTGTTATGGTCTATTCTAGCAGTGGCTAGGAAAATAATAACCAGAAATTGGATTTCAGATACACCTCCTTCGTTCAATGAATTTAAAAATGTTATGAATATAGTGTGCCATATGGAAATAAACACAATTAGGTCAAGAACAACTAGGAAAAACATCTTATTATATTGTATGGGATAATTTACAAAATTTGTTAAAAAAATCCTAATTTCAATAGCATGGTATTTTAGTTTAATTAATTGATCTGATTGTAGTGGATGTTTTTGTAAATACTTTAGTTGTTTTGTTGAATGTTATAATCATATCTATTTTTAATTACTTGTATAAAATTGTTATGATATTTCTCTTGTATGTTAAAACAATAAACCTGTTTTGAAAAAAAAAGAATAGTACATTGTCAGGCTCCCTTGTCAAAGCTTCTGTTGGCTTCTTTTGACAATATGAGAAAGTTAATTGCTTGTCTCCCTTCTTCAGAGACTAAGATATCTCTGCATTCATTAGTATCCTCTGAGTCTTAGGTAAACAAACATTCTCTAAAATGTGCTCATGACACCACTGATGTTGTTTCTAGAGTAGGTACCACTAAGTCAGTGATAAGATTTGCCTGCTTACTTTCTCTAAATTTACCAGAGGATGTTAACTGCGGGTTCCTGAATGCTCTGCTGGATAAGAGATGCTATTTGGTCCTTCCTCTGCTGAGATCTTTAAATGGCTGGAGGAAAGTGAAAACATTGTTCAGGGGGTTACCCAGATTTTTCAACCCTCCTTGTCAAAATATAATAGAAACATTTCTTCTAGTTCAGGCTCCTTTTTTAGGAAACAGAATAAACATTCCCAGCAGAGCACAGGCAAAAAAAAAAAAATAAATCAATGGCAGGGTGGTTCAAAGAAAAAAGGAGGTTCTTCCTAAAATAAGGATGATATAAGAAATTAGACTGACTATATACTCCTTCATGTGCTTTCCCTTCCCCACTCTGGCAATCCTGTAAAACTTTCTCAAGTCTATGTCTTCACCTTCTTCTTCTGTGTTACCAGATAACTTCAGTTACTTGTGTTCTGTGAATCATTCAAAAAGGCAACAACTAGTAATAGGACTCCTTTCCTCCTTTTCAAAGCATTCTTCTTCATCCATCCATTTAAACATCCTTGATCTTTCTGGCGTTAATGAAAGAAGGAATTTGAAGACCTTTATTTTTTAAGCCTTCACATCATAGGTTCATAGGTTCATAGGTTCATACTAGGCTATCTGCCCAAGGGCATTTATAAGCCTAGCCCATAGTTATGTGGCTTTCGCCACCCCTTTAGTTTGAATAAAAACTATGCCTATCATTTTGCTGTGCCTCTGTCAAGCAGTGACGCTGAAGTAATCCCTGGGGTATATCTGCAATCTCCCATCCATTGGTCAAGATTCCTCTTGAACAAGACCAGAGAGGTGCTCTGCCTCACATGTACCGGGATTTTGTTCCACAGCATAGGAGTCTGGGTGATGAATCTGTCCCTCCAGCACGTTCTATTTATAACCGTGTCAAGGTTTAAGTCTCCCGCCTTGTGGTTCTGAGGATCTAGATTTTTGAGGTGAAGCATATTCATCAAATCTGGGTTTGACATGGCCTTATATGTCAGGCACAGGTCACCTCTGAGCAAGCGGTATGAGACTGAATAGAGCTGGAGTTCTTCACATTCCGATTTTCCAAGTTTTAAGGTGTTTTTTTTTTTAACATTTTCTTCAGTGTATGGTTTATATTTTCAGTTTTCTGCTTTCCCTTTGCTTTGTCAAAGGTTCTATAAATGTTTACAACGTGCCTGGCCCAAGCCAAGTTGCGTGGCATTCACATTTTTCCATATTTCCATATCTAGACACCTGACTTATTTTTTCAGATTCTTTCACAAGTTGTGAAGAATCTCTGGCTTGGGAAAAGAAAACTTTTTCTCAGTCTGGGTTTCCAGTTAAACATGGAGAAATCTTCTTTCATCCCATTTCATAGGTAGCTCTTCTGGGATGTCTACTGAACACATCTGTCAAGATGTTTTTTCTTCCTCAGGACAAAGTGGAATGTTACAAGTAGAAGACTTTGGCATCTGCCAGGGAATATCACAGAAATCTTGGAGTCACATCTTCTACTGTCATTATGCTTCCTTTGACCAGACGTCACACGAGGAATATTCAGCGGCATGGCAAATTAGTTTGGACCCGACACCAGCATCCCCCTTTCATTTCAAAGTCCAGTGTTGGGGTTTGTGAAAAAGGAGATACTTTGTGGGTGAATCAGTTGTCTCTCATCCCACGTCTTACTTTTTCCCTTCTAACCCTTACTCAGTCTGCAGCCACAGAAGCATTAGACTTTGCTTGGGGAACTGTATCCAAGGAAATCAAAGTCTAGGGCCTCTGGAACATTTAAGACAAATTAAAACACATAACTGTCACAAAAAATGATAGCTCTAACAATTGCTCTCAAATCTCTTTACCATCTTTGAACTCCAGGCCCTCTGCTAGTAATTACAGTCAACACCACAGTGATGCCATATGTAAACAAAGGAAAACCAGTTCATACCCTTCCCCCATATTGCAGACAAGCTTAGCAGTCCCAGGATAGACCCTCTCAAATGGAAGATGCATCTGAAGAAACATCCATTTGTCGGGGGCTTCTCAAATAGATCTGTTTGCCTCCAGCCACAACAGACATTTAAAGAAATTCTGCTCCAAGACTTCTTTCACATAAGCCTGGAAGGCAGACACCTTTGATTTCCATGTTTGGTAATGTTCCTGTATGCCTTTCAACCCTTTTCACTGCTACCTAGAGTTCTTCCAAAGGTGCAGAAGGACTTTCCAAGAATAATTGTAGTGTCTTACTTTTGGCCCAGGCTTCAGTCATTCTTCCTTCTTTTGAAAATGACCAGTGGCAATTACCACAAGCATATTCAGAGAATGAAGTTATTCACAAGTCAAGGGTTGCTTGTTATACCCCAACCTTCAACTTTTTCACTTTGCTACCTGGATGATAGAATTTTAGTACCATAGCACCTTATTTTCGAGGATGTGCAGCAGGTATTAAAGGAGACAAAATAAACCTTCTACATGAAAATCAAATATGAGTTACTGGAAAAGATTTTCTAGGTGGTGCCATGACATAAACCAAGACCCTTTCAAGGCTTAGACTCCTGGATTCTGCAATATTTGTGTGAGTGATTATCCTCTGGCCATAACCTTACTCATCTATCAAGACTGACTTTTAGGCCATCTCTGTGTCTCTGCCCTTAGGCCTTCCTTTCTACCCTTCCTCAAGTGAAACAGTTTTTGGAAGGGATTTTACATATCTGTCCACACAGAAGGCAAGTGACTCCTTCCTTGGATCTTATTTCTGTACTGAAAAAAAACTTACACTGCTTCATTTTGAGCCTGCTCACAAAGCTATTTGAAGTTCTTATTTGGAAAACAGTGTTACTTATTACTCTGACTTCTACAGGATGAGTACCTGAGTTATAAACAATTATGGTAAGTCATCACTATCTCATCTTTTGCAGACACAGAATAACACTGATAACAAATCCTTCCTTTGTACCTAAGGATGCACCAGGTTTTAAACTTAGCCAGGAAATTCATCTCCTTGTTTTCTTCCCAGAACCCAAAAAAAAAAAAAAAAAAACGAGGGAGAAAGAATTTAATATGCTTTGGATGTTTACAGACAGCACATACACTGTGATTAACTGTGTATTTTCTATGAAGTTAAGAAAAAGGAACACTCAATATCAAAACAGACAAATGGCTTTGTCATGATTTTACTTTTTGCTATTCTCACCATAACAAGATACTTCCAAGCAAGTCAGGGCCTACTCTGCCAGGGCTTTGATTGCTTCTGTGGCATTTTGGAAAGAGCTGGACTCTAGAAATATACTAAAGGTAGCAACTTGGTTATCTGCAAACACCTTTGTGAAGCACTGCAGTGCAAATTAGATTCCTTCTTTAGGTTCAGAGCAGACTTTGCTTGGGTGATTGTGCAGGGAATTCTTCCTCCTCCTCCCTTCTTTCTAAGCTCTCGTATTCATCCCATCTAACTCAGGCTACAGTTACAGTGATCTAATCATGAACATTGTACAGGTTTGTAAGTTGCACTTACCCATAAAAGTAGATGTTTGGATTCCTCACTGTTGCAGTAGCTGCACCCTCACTCCATCTCCCTCTTTTTTGCTATTTTTATGTCAAGGTGCGGGGGTGTTGTTATTACTGTTTCCTGTCTGAGAGGGCTCTAGCCTTCTCCTTTTGAGACAAGAAATCTCTGAAGTTTTGGTACCCTAGACACTGATTTTATACTGCTGTCTTCAAGAGATACAACAGCTAGTGTACATGGAAAGTGTCCTGAAGCTTTGGAAGTGGCTTGTTTGATCAGTTCCTTGGCAGAACGTCCCATATATTAGGCTACTGCAACAATGACCTTTTTAAACATCTAGTGTTATGGTAGGTTTACTTACACAACTGTATTATTTCTTTTACTGCGTAACTATAAAAACTGTAATTATGGCTTGCTTACCTGATTCGACTTTGAGAAAGGGAATCAAACCAGAACAATGGAACAACAGCTACACATCCAAAGCTAAAGCCAAAAAATGAAAAGACCACTGGCAACAGTTCCACAAAATTTATTAACCGGACCTTAGCGCTTCGGTTATCACAGACTTCAAGAAGTAAATTACATACCAAAAAACCTTCCCCTCAAATACAAATACCAATAAAACAGTCAAGCAATTTGGCAGTTGAATTAGATATTTCCAATTAACTTCTAAATTTGATCTATAAGGAGAAAGAGTATTATATTTTAAAATAAAAACATATTCTTTAAACAGAAGTTTTTTTTTATTAAAGTGTCATTACCTAATTTAATAAAAACCTTCTCTAAAATGGTTGCTTGGAAATATTTGGGATCACTGTCATGACATTCTTTAAAATGGCCACTACAGAACTCTCCATTTTCGTTTTTTTGAATAAAACCAGAACAACTTGCTTTGGATGTGCTCTTTATTGCACAAGTGAGTGATGCAGCACAGCAACCAGTGTCAACCACCACGTGGGCATTTTTGGTTTACATGTATCTGTTGACCAGCTGAGTCCACTGGTTACACATACACATTTTACTCCTTTTCAGGGGTGACCCCCCCAGGAACACTGAGTGGTTAAGGGACTTGCTCAGACTCAGAAAGTAGGCAAATGGAGGCAGAAGGAATTCAACTCTGTACCTTGAGTATGGGAAGCAAATTAATCTTCTGTGTTAAATGCTTATCTATATATCTATATCTATACACACACACACACACACACACACACACACACACACACACATATATATATATATATATACATATATGTATATATATATATATATATATATATATATATATATATATATATATATATATATATATATATATAGAGAGAGACAGAGAGAGATACATACATCTCTCTCTCTCGCTCTCTCTCTCTCTCTCTCCCTCCCTCTATATATACATATATAGATATATATATATAAATATATATATATATATATATATTTATATATATATATATATATATATATATATTTATATAAAACAGATGTAGAAATGTATACATATGGGGGTGCAGTATACTGTACACAATGTTTATTTGTTTGACGAAGTGCAGGCTCTTTTGTTTAAATGTTTTAATAGACATCCATATTGTCAAGAGTCTGTTTTGCCAAAACAGGTAAGTGTGTTAGTGTTAGGGGTGGGTGTGTATGTGTGAGTGTTTGTTACTTAGGGATAGAGTCAGGTTTAGGTAAGAGGATATATCTGGCATTTATGTAAGTATTTGTGGGTTAGGGATAGAGTAATGATTAGGTAAATGCACAGCCAGATCCAGCACTAAATGACCAATGCAGTTACCTAGGGCCTGTGCTGTCTTGGGTAGGGGGCAGATAAAAAATGAAATCTTTGGTACATAAAACAAGCCTGTAAACTTTTGTAAACACAGCAAGGTTTTAGGACCTCACAGGAAACTTTCTTTAGGAAGAAAGCAGGTCTTTAGGACCTACACAAAGACTTCTATAAAGAACAGCAAGTCCCAGAAATCTTAGTACATTAGGAATGACTGCAGGAGATTTTATTTAGGCCTCAAAACAGTGAGTGCAGCAGCAATGGTATTTGGTTCAATTTGGTTTAGGTCTCGAACAGAGAGATAAACAGTTTGTACAGCAGTGGTATGTGTGTGTGAAATGCCCCAGTTTGGGTGCTGATTTCTTAAGTGATCTTGCTCAGAGCCAAAACCTGAGCCTTGGTTATTATTTATTTATTTATTTGTTTATTTCCAGTTTGATTACCGGAGAAGTCCACTGGGCCCAGAAAGCCCGTTTTCAGTGGAGGCCTAGGGAGAAAAGCTCCATGAAACAGATTACAGTAAAGATAGCAGTCCAGTAAAAATAAAAGTACAAGTACAAATACATATCAAATAATACAAAGCATGACCAATATTGCCCATAGTGGAAAAATATTGTGCAGATACATTTTAACAAATTCACGCAGTTAAAGTCAAAAGTCAAAAGTCATTTACAATATTTACAGAGTGTGAGAGATTGTATGGGAATTAACAATAGAAGGTTATAGCCAGTTATAAGGTGGTTAGGAACTCAAGAGGATACCATTCCAGGGGCTTTTGTTAAAGCATTCTAGGTAGGGATAATGCGGTTACATTTCCATTTGAAGGAGAGGTTGGTGTAAAGCTGAGTTTTGAAGTTGTTTGTGTTTGACATTGTCCTTAGTGTGGAAGGGAGACAGTTCCATTTCTTACCTAAGGAAAAGGAAGGGAGAAGTTGTCCATCAGGATGTTTAGGTTTGTGGACAGTAATTAAGTTTTGCTGTTCAGATCTTTAGATCTGAGTTTTATTTGGCCTGTATGGCGGAAAGATGTTAGTTATAACAGGGCATTTGGTTGATGAAATATTAGTCTATGTGCTGTAGTGAGCTGGAGGAAGTCCAGGAAATTTGTGAATTTTAACCAGTTGAGGGATTGGAGGGTAACACAGTGATGAGTGGAATGTTTGGCTTTGGTCGCAGATTTAGAAATTTTGTTATAACAGCTTTCAAGTTTGGAAGTGATGGAAGAGGATAGGTTAGTTAGTAGTGGGGAACCATACAGAAGGGAGGGAAGGAGGTAAGAGGAGGCCAGAGTATGCCTGGTAGAAGTAGAGAGGAAGTGGTTGTTCCTGTATAGCATACCTAGTTTTTGGTGGGTTTTCTTTATATTTTGCTGAATATGGATGCTGAACTTGAGGTGTTCAATTATAGTTACATCTTCGATCAGAGAGTTGCTTTGGCTAAGGACTTGGAAGGAAGTTTTATCAAAAGAGAAAGATTTTGAGGGTGTGAATAGTAGTATTTTAGATTTGTTAGCATTGAGAGAAAGGTGATTTTGGCACATCCAGATCTCAGTAGTTGAGAAGGCAGTCTGAGTTTTAGAAAAGAGTTCAGAGAGGTTAGAGGCAGAGCAGACAAGTGTAGAGTTATCTGCATATTGGATGACTTTGGCATTAGGAATAACAGAGTGAAAGTTATTGATAAAGATATTAAACAGCATTGGTCCAAGGATGGACCCCTGTGGTACTCCAGTAGGGGTGGATAAGAAAGGTGAGGTGTCTTTTTTCCATTTCTCAGCCTAAGATCTATCTGACAGATAGATTGAGAGCCAGGAAAGAGTGTTTTGGGAGAGATTTAGGTTTGAGAGGTGACTTAGAAAGTGCTTATGTGAAACAGTATTGAATGCTTTAGAGAGATCTAGGAGCACTGTGGATACTGAGTTCCCAGAATCTCGGGCTTGATTGACAGTTTCTAAGAATGAGAGTAGAGCTGTTATGGTGCTATGTTCTGGTTGGAAGCCATGTTGAGTAGGGGTAAAAAGTTATTTTTTAGTCAGAAAAGGAATAAGTTGGAGGCGAGTACATTTTTCTAGGATTTTGGAGATTGGAGAGAGAAGAGCAATAGGGCGGAAGTTTGAAATGTTAGTGTTTTTGCTTCCCTTGTGGAGTGGAAGAATAAAAGCGGAACATCATAGTTTAGGGACATGGGATTCCTTTATGGATCTATTAGTTTGGATACTAATTGTGAGAGCTATACCATAAGCAAGAGACTTGAGAAAGGAAGAGGGGATGTTGCCAGGTGCATCGGAGCAGGGTTTAAGTTTGGATAGAAGTCTTTTTATGTAGTTAGTGGAGAGAGGTTTAAGCTCAGACATAGGGGGAAATTATTTGGGGACTTAGATGAGGTGGAATGTAGAAGAGATGGGTCATTGTTGGGAAAAGTTTTTGTTAGGTCGGATATTGACTCTATAAAGAAAGAGTCGAATAGTGAGGCTAATTTGAGGTCAGATTTACTTGGGTCCAGACAGGGGTTATTTTTGGAGCCTGGGTTGAGGAGTGAGTTTATGGAGTTCCAAAAAAGCTTAGGGTTTTGGGGATGGTTGGACTAGAGCTTAGTGTAGTAGAATTTTTGTCTTTGAAGATTTGTTTTTTTGCAAAGTTACGGAGCTTTGTATATTGGAGTAGGGTTTTGGGAAGTTTATTCTTTTGGTAAAGCTCCTGGGATTTGTCCCTTTGATGCATAATTTGCTTTGTTTCATTGGTTAGCCAAGGGGCAGTTATAGTTTGTATTCTTTTTTTTCTTGGTGGAGCTAGGGAGCCACGGGTCAGTTATAGTTTTCATTCTTTTTTTCCTTGGTGAAGCTGGGGAATTTAGAGCATCTAGGAAAGTAGAATTAAAGTGTTCTATGGCTTTATCGAGTGGAAGGGTGTTTAGAATGTTCCAATTCATTTGTTTGAGAAAGTTAGAGAAGGTTTTGGGGTCAAATATACTAAGGTTTTGGGTCTGAATATATTGATGTTGGTGTGGATGGGAGGTGGTTGCATGGTAAATGAAAGCTGGGAGGTGGTCACTAATAGAGTCAGGGATGGTGCCAGAGTTGGTAATTGTATTTGGATGGGTGACTACAATCCAGTCAAGAGTGGATCCTGGGGGATTTGTTTTATTGGGTCTGGTGATGGAGTGGGTTACTTAAGTAAAGTTAAAGAGGTTAATGGACAGGGAGGGTATGGGATTGTTGATTTTATTCCAGTAGATGTTTATATCGCTTAGTATGTAAGTTTCAAGGTTAATTTCCGCTGAGGCCAATTGGAGTATGTCTTCCAGGGTTGAGATGTTATTTCCAGTTGGGATATAAAGGGCGATGATACAAAGGCTTTTGTGATTATTCATTTTTAGTCGACTGACGGTTAGTTCTGCATTGGCGAATTTAGGAATGGGGTTTGGTAGGAAAATTAAGGTAAGTAGATTGGAGTAGATTAATGCAATGCCTCTACCTTTTTTCTTTAGGCAGTTACATCTAATAGTGTGAAATCCAGAGGGTAGGATTTCCGAGTCAGAGATGTGGGGTTTGAGCCAGATTTCAGAGATGGCTACAATGTCAGGTTGGTTATGACTTAGCCATGCTTGAAACTGATGTGCTTTGATGTTCAGACTCTGGGCAGTGAGTGTGAAAAATTTAAGAGTATTGTAGGGGGATGAAAGGTTAGAGGAAGGGGGAGGGTAATTGGTATTTGTGGGTGGGTTAGGTCCGGGGTTGGGGAGAATGTCTCCAGCTAAGACGAGGTTATTGAAGGAAGTTATTTTAGTGTGTTTTGCTTTGGATTTAGGGTATTCTGGATGGTTTAGTATTTGTTTAAGTGTAAGTGTCTTAGCAGTAGTGGAAATTATTTTAGTTTTTAAATGTGCAGAGGGTTGAGCTGAAACAGAGAAGAGGAGATGGAAAAAAATGATTATTTGCATGAGGGAGGAGATGGTTTTGTGTGGGAGTACGGTAAGGAGTAGAGAGTGGAAGCTGATTGGAGTTATAGGTCCTGGCATGGTATAAAGTTGTTAGGAGTAGTAGGAGGGAGATGGGAGTTCAAGTGTTAGGAACAGTAAGGAAAGCATGGTTAGAAAATGGTAGTTTAATATTGGAGGATTTGTAGTTGGAGCAAAGAGCTGTGGGGTGAGAGGGGGTAGTGAAAGAGTGATGTATTTAATTAGTGATGTATTTAATTACTGTGGCTGAAAGGAGGAGGGGTAAAGAGGGGAAGGCTTTGATTGGATGGTTGACTGTGGGTGAAATGAGGAGGGGTAAAGAGGGGAAGGCTTTGACTGAATAGTTCATAGGTTCATCGGTTCATAAGTTGGTACTAGGCTATTGGCCCTAGGGCCTATACAAGCCTAGCCATAACAATTCCATGGATATGTCTTCCCACAATATTTACTTGTCTTGAGTGGGTGGGGAGTGGTTGAAATAAAAGTAAGAGTAGCGGGAGTGGGTGGGAATAAGGGGCAAGGTAGCGGAGAGGAGTGAGCCTGCAGAGTGAACGGAGCTGGTAGAGCCAAGGGGAAGGACGAAAGCCAGGGAAAAGTTACCACTGAAGCTGAGAACTAGCTCAGAGGTAAGGGGGCACTGGCATAAGGCACTGTGTGCATGAAATTAGAAGGATGCAGAGGGTTGACAGGGGATAGGACCTGAAAACAGGGCAATAGCAGTTTAGTGGAATGTAGTAAGTATTAATAGGGTTAAAATAGGGCGGTGGTAAATTAATAGAGCAGTTACAGTACTTTTGGCTTGTATTAAAAGATAGGTAATGGTTGAACAATGCCACCTGGTGACCTAACTAAGTACAATGTTAAGCTAGTTAGTACAATGGTAAGCTAGTTGCATATTAGTAGGCAAGTAGCTAGTTAGTACAATGGTAAGCTAATTGCATATTAGTAGGCAAGTGCCTTAAACCTCCAGCTGCCAAGTCTCCTTTATTTTATTTTTTTTTGTTTGGTTTTAGTAAATCACTGAGGATTACAAAGTCATCAATGTCAGTCACTGAGTTTTTAATTCACTGTACAGTGTCAGTGGAGCAGCAGATAGCATCCTTGTTTTCGTACAGAAGGTTGAGGGTTCTCTTCTCACACTGGGTATTTTGATTGCTGACCTTACTGTGCAGCATAAAGGCATGTGAACCTGCTGTTGGTTTTTCAGCCCTTCCTTATTGCAAATAACCAGCACACTATTTTTAATGTAACAGGCAATTTATTCTTCAAGGGCTGCCAGCACTGAATTTATTGATGAAGTACTGAAATGCAAAGTTGATGGCTAGCAGCAACCTCTTCATTAGTTGCAGATCTGTTTAATGTGGAATTGTTCAGATGACATTTACTTCTGCAGAGATTGTGCATATTGACTGTTATTGGTAGATTATAATTACAGCAGTTTGAGTGGCCTTTTACAGTTGAAATGTTCTACAATGAGAAGCTTTGTCATTTTTGATTCATATGTTTTGTTTCACTGCTTACTGGAAAACATTTTCAAAACTACAAATTTAAAATGCACTCTAACAAGGTGGTGCTATGTTAAACAAAAAATATAATTTAATACAATCAGGAAGAGGAATCAAAGAACACATGCATTTATGTGTGGTCCTAAAATGTGTGCAGGGGGCCCATGGTTTGAAAACATTCCAAAGGTACACTTAATCTAACCAGTGGCCAGATTAATTTTTATGTGAATATGGGTATCAGTGAAGTTTCAATGAATGTGAGTTTTGAGAGCAGGAAAGTTTACTGCTGCTCATACTAAGTCTGTTTTTATTGTGAGACTATTTCTGTATCTGTTTTCACTGTTTATTGTTTTGTTTAGCAAATGGCTATCAGTGTCTATAATAAAAAATGAAATAAAAGTTTTAAATTAAATCTAAATGTCTGTAATCATTGTTGAGTAAAGAAGAAAATAATATGTACCCTGACAGGTTTAGAGAGCGCTGAATGCATGTGTGTGTGTGTGTGTGTGGTTGTGTGTGTGTGTGTGTGTGTGTGTGTGTGTGTGTGTGTGTGTGTGTGTGTGTGTGTGTGTGTGTGTGTGTGTGTGTGTGTGTGTGTGTGTGTGTGTGTGTGTGTGTCTGTGTGTCTGTGTGTGTGTGTGTGTGTGTGTGTGTGTGTGTGTGTGTGTGTGTGTGTGTGTGTGCGTGTGTGTGCGTGTGTGTGTGTGTGTGTGTGTGTGTGTGTATGTGTGTGTGTGTGTGTGTGTGTGTGCATGTGTGTGTGTGTGTGTGTGTGTCTGTGTGTGTGTGTGTGTGTGTGTGTGTGTGTGTGTGTGTATGTGTGTGTGTGTGTGTGTGTGTGTGTGTGTGTGTGTGTGTGTGTGTGTGTGTGTGTGTGTGTGTGTGTGTGTGTGTGTGTGTGTGTGTGTGTGTGTGTGTGTGTGTGTGTATGTGTGTGTGTGTGTGTGTGTGTGTCAATGTGTCTGTGTGTGTGTGTGTGTGTGTGTGTGTGTGTGTGTGTGTGTGTGTGTATGTGTGTGTGTGTGTGTGTGTGTGTGTGTGTGTGTGTGTGTGTGTGTGTGTGTGTGTGTGTGTGTGTGTGTGTGTGTGTGTGTGTGTGTGTGTGTGTGTGTGTGTGTGTGTGTGTGTGTGTGTGTGTGAGTGTGTGTGTGTGTGTGTGTGTGTGTGTGTGTGTGTGTGTGTGTGTGTGTGTGTGTGTGTGTGTGTGTGTGTGTATGTGTGTGTGTGCGTTTCTGAAACTGTCATGTTTAGTGGTAGAGTTATAGAATTTTTTTTTTTAAGGTAATGCGTGGGTTTCGGGTTAGGACATACCACCTTAGTAATGCCTGCCCCTACTCCTAACTCAACACCGTATCTTAAAAGAACATTTTCCATAAAGCTACCACTATTAAGACAAACCTAAATGTGAATGTTGTAGTCTAGTTTTGGTATAAAGATCACAAAGTGAAAAGGTTTATTTTTGTGATACTGTGTAGTTCCATTGCTTTGGGTGTCTGACATTCATATTGCTCAATAGTGTTTTGTCTTTATTTTTTGTTTAATGATTTCACATTTTGTTCTTTCAGAATATCCTTATATATAGTACAGTCTCTCTCTCTCTCTCTATATATATATATATATATATATATATATATATATATATATATATATATATATATCTATATATATATCTATATATATATATATATATATATATATATATATATAGAGAGAGAGAGAGAAAGAGAGATAGATAGATACAGATAGAAAGATATTTTACCTGCTAGTAGTCAGTTTTAGCTTAAATTGACCTTTGTTTTGTGGATAGACTTTGATTGACAGAACAGATGGTCAGCAGTTGTGTGAGATCGGAAAATCCCTGGGGTTGAGGAATGCACTCTTTCCCCAGGGATTGTGCAATAGCCTAAGAGCATGCAAAGAAGTGTGCTGACATTTGATTGCCACTATATCCATAGATATATAGATATATACATGCATATATAAATATATCTATATACACAAGTATATATGTGTGTAAGCACATATATCTACAGTTGTATACAATAGATATGGATAAATAGATATGATGGATATACGGTTTACCTTTGAAAGCTTGAAATGCACATTGTCGAAAGACAGTTGTGCGGAAGTATGTTTTCAAGCTTTCGGATAACCAAAAAAAAAAATGCATTGAATGGGCAATGAGCGAATGCACATTGACAGTTGCTCGTTGCAGATTTAGCATTTTTGGTGTGGAGTGCACTATAGTGGGGATCGGGAAGTGGACTTTTTCTACACTGTAGTGCAACCTCGGAGTTAGAATAATAAAGTAGGGGGGTGTGGGGGGTGCAGGGGGCTTGCCCCCCTGCATTACGATATGTATTTGAAATTGTAGTTCGAAAATCAGCGAATCTGCTTTTTGATTTGCTGATTTTCGAACTTCAGTGCATTTCAGTTTGCACAAAGGGCTGTTCGGCAGGTTGATTTTCAACCTTTCAAAGGTAAACCGGATATACATGCAGCTATAGATGCACACTGAAAAGACTATGCTAATTAAATAAAAATATCTACTGTACAGAAAATATGAAGTAAAGTACTATTATCTCTTAGTATTAGAAATGGGTATAACTCAGAATAAAAATGTAAACTAGGTGTTGTAAATATGGGCTGAACCAAGAAGAATTACGCTTTTTGCAATCAAAGCAAGAAGCTAGAATTTTGTCCTTTGATGGGCAGCTATTGTCAGGAAACGGTAAAAAGTAAGAATGTCATTGCTGCCATATGAGGGATAAGATGAGAAGATGATTGTAGCTTGAGAGAAAACAGGACATATTTTAATGATATCAGGAAAGGGACATCTGCAGAAGATAGATGCATTCATAGCATCATTTTTGCCATCAAGAAAGAATGAGATCTTTATTCATTGCGGCTAATGTGTCACTGAATCACAAAATATTTCTTTGTGTAAGCAGGGTCTTTTAAGTATGAAGGCCCATGATGGGGCACTTAATGAATCCCTGTGTCTATTTCCATGAAACAGACCAACACAGTTTCACTGTTTTGGCAGTAAGTCAAAATTGAGGTGAATACGGTAATAGCTAAGTCTCAATATGATCTATTTTTAAAGGATATGTAATGAAACAGCCACGTCTTTATAATTTTTAATATTTTAAAATAAAACTTTAACCTGACACTATAAGGCCTTTATTTATAATTGTTTCAATCTTTTAAATTTACTTTTAACCTGGGACTATGGGGCCTCTTGTTGTGAACTCTTTCAGCAATTTGATCCTTAAATGTGCAGTTGAACTAACAATTAATTCAGAACAATTGCATTTCAATCATTAACGTTGTAAGTCCAAGACAAGTATGTTGATAATATGGTTTCAAAGTTATTAAACAGGAGAGCTTTTCCATTCATACTTTACATTTAGTTACACCTTGTTGATCAGGTTAGTTGCACAAGCCAATGGCTTCTTTTCAGGAGGAGACCTAAGGTGGCATTCATACTGTTGGGCATTGTTGTACTTAGAAAATGGAGTATCTGTTAACTTGTTTTGTACTTATATTGTAGTAGATGCACATTTTATGTATATATTTTGCAGGTAAAATAGTTCTTCCACCTAATATTTCAAACTGGGTATATTATATGTAAATGTCAGTGGAGGAAGTGTTTTCTATCCAAAATATTATGTAAGTATTTAATAATGTCTACACACACACACACACACACACACACACACACACACACACACACACACACATGGATGTAGAAATAGAAAGAGACACAGGGGGGAATTCATAAAGGCACCGTGTTGTGTGCACCTATAATGTCACAGTAACCTTTTGGAATTCAGAAAAGAGTCAACATTGTACTGTACAGTGGTCTAACACAAAGACATGCTAATGAGGCAGTCTGGAGGAGAGGAATATGCTAATTAGCCACATGCCCTCTCTCTTGGAACTGTTTTCAGGAAAGCATCTACATGCTAACTAAGTTAGGAAATTATTCAGCTGTATCAAGCAGCACAGCTGGCCCCACCATGTTGCAGTAGTCACCATGTCCAAATGGTTGTGTTCATGTACCGAACATTAAAGTTATATGGGGATTGTGAGGGACACACAATAATGGCCTTAATGGCATGACAGCAGTATGGGCATCAAGTGGTGGGGGAACAACTAGACACTGGCATAGACACTGGCAAAACCACAATTGTGCCATAATGGCACCTACAGCAGTATGGAGATTGGGGATAGGGGGAAAGTAATAGCCACCAGGGAGTACTATAAACTACTGCACCATAACAGCACATACACTAGCATGGAGATTAAGGAATAAGTCATGCACAGGTATGGAGGCTGTGGTGTGTGTGTGTGTGTGTGTGTGTGTGTGTGTGTGTGTGTGTGTGTGTGTGTGTGAGACTGACACTAGTTACTTTGATTCAGAGACATGCAAATTAGCTGATAACAATGTTTTTCCTCATCACAGCTAACATGTGTCTTAATAACAAAATACAAGTAATCTCCATAGTATCCCCGAAGTCTCAAAGCAACCCACTAAAGTGTAGTGGGTCTAAAAACAAAACAAGCTTGTGAGGAAATTATTACTCTATTTTTATTTTACTTGGATCGCTTGTCTGTGTACTTAATAAAGCATTTTCGACTGGAAACAGACTACCTGCCTTGCTTGGATTACTTTTGAATACTTAGTAATGCTGTAGAATTATATATTTTCTATTATTACTTTTTGACTTGACGAGTTTACTTTCGCTACTTCTACTTCTATTGTCTGATCTGATTAATATACAGTGATTAACTAGAAATATATGGACTGAAAATCTTCCACACAGAGAAGTTTTTTACACTGTTTTGTTAATAACAAAATACCATGTTGTCAGTGCAGGGCCTTTTTAGCATGAGCCTAAGCCCTTTAATGAATCCTTGAGACAGCGGCACTCACGTATATAGAAGGTCATATGTATATATACACACACACACACACACACACACACACACACACACACACACACACACACACACACAAGCACAAGTACAAATTGGCAGCAAAAACATGATATAAAGGCTTTACCTTCATAATGTCGATCGCATATAATTGACCAGCCACGAAACCAGAACCGCAAAATCTTTCAAATTTCAAAAAAACTTTGAATTTCGACATTTCCGATCACACCACACCTCCACACCAGTGTTAACATGGGTCAAAAAGGGGGTGAGATTTTGTCATTCGGAAATTTGGTGTTCGATATTTTGAAGAGTCACAGTTCGGTATTCACGGAAGCGGGGTCGACCATAACGTGATCGGCATTATGAAGGAAAACCATATAAAGTATCAGTTTATAATGTCATGCATTTATGTGCCTAGTTGTTGTATATTTTCTTTTTTATTATAGATAAAAAGTTTAAAATGTAAGGAAGAGCCAATAAGGAGGCAGAAGTTGGAAGGAGAGGCAAACAAGTTTGGTTTAATACAGGAAGAGAAGAATGGGCAATTGATCACACACACACACACACACACACACACACACACACACACACACACACACACACACACACACACACACACACACACACACACACACACACACATTTAAACTGAAACAGAGCACATGATGTTTTAAGAAACAAGCATGGATATTCCAGACAAAAGCTAAGTTAGTGGATATTTGTTATGCTGTTGCACAGGTAGGTTAGTGGAGAATGGTGAGTGTGTGAAATGCCCTAGTTAGAGCTGGTAAGTTAGCTAATTTAACCAGGCTCAAACTCTGTACCTTAACTACAAGAGACAAGAGCCTGAATCCTCTACTCCAACTAGCAGACTACGACTTTCCATGCATTTTCAAGGAACTGTGAATTTCAGTACATTTTCAAGGAATTGTGAGCTTCAGTGAATTTTCAAAGAACTGTGAGCTTCGAGGGAAGAAAGGTTTACTGCTGCTCATGCCAAGTCTGTTTTCACTGTGTAATTATTTTGTTTAGCAAATAGTCATTACTGTTTGTGCTCGAGAGTTTGAATGTAGTGTTTGTAACACAAGAGATGGTTTACTTGTATTTGATGCAGAAGGCTGTGGATTCTACATCCACACCATGTTGATGGATTGCTGATGCTGTGTTGTATTTTAAGGGGTGCTGCAGTCCTGAGGGTGTCCTCCTTTCGATGAGATGCCTTGTAGCTTTGAATCTGTTGCCAGTATGCAATCCATTCCCTATGACAATATTACCAGTTTACCAATTTTTATTTTCATCCAACATAGTTACTTTATTCTTCAAGGACAGCAGACACAGAATTTGAGACAAAACATTGAAATATAGTTATTTGCTAGTAGCAACCCCTTCATTAGTTACGGATATCTTTAATGTGTAATTATCCAGATGACTTTTACTGGTGAGTTGTAATAACAGATGTTTGAGGGGCCTTTTATGTTTAAAATGTATGAAATAGACAGTTTTGTCATTATTGGTTCATATGTTTTTTTCATTGCTTACTGGAAAAAATGTTCAAAACTGCAAATTTTAATGCACACTCTAACAAGTGGTGCTGTATTATACAAGGAATATAATTTAATACAATCAGGAAGGTTCATAGGTAGGTACTAGGCTATCTGCCCAAAGGCATTTATAGGTCTAGCCGGAATGTGTTGGCTTTTGTTATATTAGTTCCCTGAACCTCTGTCCAGCAGAGCCATTGAAGTGCTCCCTGGGGTAAACTTTCTGTTTGAGAGCAAACAAACAAGACCAGCACAAATAGAGTGGGTTAGAAAATGACTTTTATTTCATAAAAAGTGGCTAACCTAAAACAAACAGACCGGTTTCGGCTCAAAATAGCCTTCCTCAGTGCTAATCCCTTTAATCACACACATTGTTTAAATAATGTATCTTAAATTGCCCGTGTCATCTTACTGGTGCATGCGACGTTAACTCTGCTCATTCAGGCCAGGTTTGAAAAGAGCTCCCAACCTTACTATCCAGCCTGATTCTTTTTCATTGAGTTTGGTGTGCCACCCTGTCTTGCACATTCTATTCACCTGAAATTTATCTATACTGTGTTTCCCATCCACTCGTCAAGGTTTCTCTTGAAGAGGGTTAGCGAGGAGCTCTGCCTAATGTAGACTGGAATCTTTTTCCAGAGCATGAGAAGTCTCTGGGACAGGAATCTATCCCTCCAACACGTCCTATTTATTGTTGTGGTGAGGTTTAGATCCCTGGAGTGTGTGTCTCGAGGGGATATGGTTTTCTTTAGGTGGAGCATGTCCATCATTTCTGGGGTGGACATGGCCTTGTATGTCAGGCAGAGATCACCTCTGGGTAGACTGTATGCAACTGAGTACAGCTGGAGTTTCTTCATTCGAGCTTCATAGGGCATCAGCTTGAGGCCAGTGATCCTGTTGGTGAGGTACTTCTGTGGTCTTTCCAGTTGTTACAGGTGTCTTGTAAGGTACATCCCAAATGGGGCATTGTACTCTATGATGGGTCTGATGAGTGATGCGTACAGGGGCCCAATGACCTTTTTTGATCTGGATGCAAACCATTTTGTGATTTGGTGGGCCACATAGAAGAATTTTCTAACCTAATCTAATTTTCTACTTGGGTCCCCAGATCCCTTATTATGTCTTCCGTATTTAGGGGGCTGCCACCTATGTGGTAGTTTGTGGGTACTTTGTTTTTTCCAAAGAGGGTGACTATGCACTTTTTGGCATTTAGCTTGAGGCCATGGTTTTGACACCAGGTATCTGTCTCAGTGAGACCCTTTTGGAGGATGTCTGTGTCAGCCTGAGAGTCAATTATAGGCCCTAGTTTGCAGTTGTCTGAGAACTTGGTCAGCCATGGTCTTCCTGTGCTTGCCTGTACCTCTGTGAAGTATATGCTAAATAGGAGGGGCCCTAGGACTGAGCCCTGGGGAATGCCACTTATAACCAGCTTAGAGTCAGACCTAGCTCCCGCAACTCTTACCATATGGGTTCTGTCTATGAGCCAGTTGGCAACCCATCTCATGACGTAGGGGTTTATGTTCAGGCTGGTGAGCTTGTCCATAATACCTGAGTGGAGAATGGTGTTGAAGGCCTTTGCGAGGTCTAGGTAGACTGTGTGGACCACCTTTCCCCTCGTCTATAGCCTTGGTAACTGTCTCAAAGAAGTCCACCAGATTTAGGAGGCATGATCTGCCATTAACAAAGCCAAACTTGGTACGGTCCAGTGTTTGGAGGTTCCCAATGTCTCTGTTAATGAGATCCATAATGATGCGTTCCATAGCTTTGCAGACCAAGCTAGTCAGGCTTATAGGGTGATAGTTCCCGGGGTCCGTTGTGGCTCCACCTTTGTGTAGCGGAATAACCTTTGCTGTGCGCCACTCTGTGGGCATGTAGCCTGTGGAGAGGCTGAGTTTAAACAGTGTGTTTAGGTGAGGGGTTAGTTCATCTTTGAGCTCATGTAGGATGCAGCCTGGGACACTGTCTGGTCCCATTGATTCTGTGTTTGTGGCTTTGGAGAAGGCTGTTTTAACCTGAGTGTCTGTGATTTCAAGGGGCACTACATTCTTCTGGTATAGTTATGGGCCCTTTTGGGGGTGAGAGGGGAGTGAAGTTTGCACTGAACCTGTCTTCCAGGATGTTGGCTATATTGGTCGGTTCAGTGTATTTTTTTGCCATTCTGCACTAACTCTGAGCAGATCTCAGAATTGCCACTTAGATTCTTGACATAGCTAAAGAATGCCTTGTGGTTATCTTTGGAGTCCATGGCAATTTTTCTTTCAAGGCTAGCCTTGGATGATTTTATGAGGGAACATAGATTCTTGCTGATACTGATCAGGGATGTCTTCCCTTCTTGGGATTTTACTCTTTTCTGTACTAGTTTCCTCCTTCTATTGTATAGCTTATTTATGGCAGGGGTCAACCAGACTGGTTTCCTTTTCTTGGAGGAGTGAGTCTTGGTTATAATTGGGATAGCACGATACATGCATTCTTGTAGGTGCCCATAGAGTGCATTAGTAAAAGATTTTGCAGCTTGGACAGTGTTATCCTTTAGCATGGAGGCTTTGAAACTTCCCACCTTCGTCTTAAGTAACGTGAAGTTTGCTTTTGAAAAGGTTTTCACGGTGGTTTCTTTGACCGGGGGTGGTGGCGGAATTTGGATATCCAGAGTGATTAGTTTATGGTCAGATCTAATCAGCGAGGGTTGACCGCCAGTGTGGAACACCAGTCGCTCATGTTGGTGATGACCAGGTCCAATATATTGTCACCTCTGGTGGGGGTGTTGACCAGTTTATCCAGGGCATTTGAGTTTATAAATTCTAGGAAATGTTGGGCAAGGGAGTTTGTGCTTGAGTAGTTCACCCAGTTAATGTTTGGGTAATTGAAATCACCCAATATCAAGGTGTTTGGTAGGATCTTTATGTTTCCCAGTGTTTCCAGGAATGTGGAGTGGGGGTCCTGGGACATGGTGGGTGATCTGTAGCAATCTATAATTTGAATAGCAGTTTTGCCCATTGTTAGTTTCACATGGATGATCTCTGAAGCATCTTGCTGTGCCACTAACCTGGAGGTGTGGGTATCCTTGATGAATATGGATACTCCCCCATCTTTTGTATTTCGGTCTGGGTTTTGTGGCCGAAATGTATGGTATAAGTTGTAGACTGGTACTGCTGGGGTGCTGCCTGGAGCCTTAAGCCAGATTTCTGTTACTGCACATATATCAATTTTCTCCATACTGAGGAATGCCTCGAGTGCGTGCATTTTGATGTTTAGACTTCTGGCAGTGAGTAGCAGTACCCTTATTTTTTTTGTTACTTGTGCTATTTACGGCGGTGGGTTTGTCTTTTGAGCCTTGCCTAAAAAAGGCACTATGGGGTGGCAAGAGCCTTGGCCAGTATTCGAAATCCTAAGGGTAACAGGTGCAAGCCATCTCTAGCAAAGCAGTGTGGCTTGTCGAGCATGTCATCCCAGGCTGACAGACACTGGATCCCCTATGAATGACACCAGAAGCTTAGCCAATTGTTGAAATTGATAATTTTATTCTCTATACCGTGGTATCATTTTTGGTGATGGCAGGATGCTACTCAGGCTCAGGGTCATACTGGCCTGGGCTACGTGATCGGAGAGCTCCTCCATGTCTCTTTTCATGTAGTCCAGGGAGGTACGACTCAGGTCATTCACACCAACATGGACAATGACAGAGTCATATTTGTAGTTGTTCTGGAGTGACCTGAGTGCTTGTGTTATGTGGCAGATCCTGGCACCCAACAGGCAGCTAACACTAACCTTCTCCTTGTTCAGCCTAGTGAGTGGGACGTCAGTGTGCCTGACTATAGAGTCACCTATTACTAGTAAGTTGGGTATGTTATTTTGCCTTAAGGGCTGTGATTGCGTGGCACACTGGTTTTGTGAAGTATGTGTTTCATGGTTTGTGTTGGGAGGTGGAGATTGCTTGGAAGTCTGCTTTGGAGGTCTCTGTTGCTTTTGCAGATTTTTATTTAGAGCCTCCAAGTATGTTTTCGTGTATTTATGTGTGTTTTTTGCTGATGCTGGTTTCATAGGTCTATGTGAGACTGGTGGTGTGATGCAAGTAATTCCCTTCTCCTCTTGACTGCCTGGTCCAGTCTTGGGTTGAGAGAGCTTAGCCTTCAGTTTGGCTGTATAATTGCATCTCTCGCATGTATTAGTGTTGGTGGAAGGAGGAGAGGGTTGTCTGTGTACATGAGGCAATTGTAACATTGTCTCAAAATGCCCTGATTCACCAGTTGGACTGGAGAGTACACCTGAAACTGCCTTTTGGCCATGCCTGGATAGGTACAGTGAACTGCTTTACTGATTGGCTGGTAAGGTCAAATAGAGAGCCTTGTCCTTCTCTACAGTATAGGGGGTCTAGTGCTAAGGTTTATTAGTGCTTGCTATGTGTTTTGAGCAAGTGCCGGGATGAGAAGTGAATGGTTTGAGTGCTTAAGTTGAAAGTTTGTCTAGTTCCAATGGAAAAATTGAAGAGTAGACCTTGTGGAGTCGGGAATAGTTACACCCTATCTAACCGGAGCTGCCCGGAGCACAAAACCACGCAAATGTGGGTTTTATAGCAGGGAAATGAAAGAAATAGAAATTAGCCCAAAATGTCCAATAAACTACTAATTTCTGGGCTGAAACCACTCTTCCAGGGACAGATAGGCTGCTCAAAGCTCCCTCTCTCTCAGTGAAAAGAGAAACCTCCTTCTATCCAAGTAAGGTATGGGCAAACACAGAAACTTGTAACACAGCCCTGAGTTCAACACTAACCTGAAAACTGGACTATACTAGCTTAGAAAGGCAGGAAAACAAGTATATATATATATATTTTTTTTTTTCAGAAAATTTCCCTGCTAATTTTTAATTTGCTAATTTCTGAAAATGGACCCACGTCCAGTCGGACACTCCCGGTCAACAAATTTAAATAAATAAAATAAATTAATAAAATAAAGCAGATACAATAAAAAAAACACTTTAGATGTACAAAATAGGCTATCACACTTGAGTGTGTAGCCTACAACAGTTAAACAGGTAATTTAAACACAAAAATGACTTTGTTAAAGTGCAGGCAGTAAAATAAGTGCAATATGTAGCTGAAACAAGCTTAAATCACAGAAACTCTAGAAAATCACTGTTTTAGGCAGAATTAGCTAAAGGCAGCAAGAAAATGCAGAAAAATGATACATAATCACGCCAAAGTCATTCTTTTGTCTCTCTGCTGCTGTAGAACTCTGCAGGGCACCAGGCAGGAACTTGCTGAGCTGTATATTAGCGCAAAAAATGCACAAATGCGGGTTTTATAGCAGGGAAATGAAAGATATAGAAATTATCCCAAAATGGCCAATAAACTACTAATTTCTGGGCTGAAACCACTCCTCCAGGGACAGATAGGCTGCTCAAAGCTCTCTCTCTCACAGTGAACAGAGAAACTTCCTTCTATCCAAGTAAGGTATGGGCAAACACAGAAACTTGTAACACAGCCTTGAATTCAACACTAACCTGAAAACTGGACTATACTAGCTTAGAAAGGCGGGAAAACAAGTATATATATATATATATATATATATATATATATATATATATATATATATATATATTTTTTTTTTTTTTTTTTCCAGAAAATAAAGCAGATACAATCAAAAAACACTTTAAATGCACAGAAATGGCTATCACACTTGAGTGTGTAGCCTACAACAGTTAAACAGGTAATTTAAACACAAAAATGACTTTGTTAAAGTGCAGGCAGTAAAATAAGTACAGTATGTAGCTGAAACAAGCTTTTTAAATCATAGAAACTCAAAAAAGTTGGCGTTTCAGGCAAAATTAGCTAAAGGCAGCAAGAAAATGCAGAAAAATTATACTTAATCATTCCAAAGTCTCTCTTTTGTCTCTCTGCTGCTGTAGAACTCTGCAGGGCACCAGGCAGGAGCTTGCTGAGCTGTATACTCAATGTGAATCAAAGAACACATGCATGACCATAAAAATATGTGCAAGGAGCCTATGGTTTGAAAATAGCCCAAAGGTAAACATAATCTTTCACTAGCCAGATGCATTTTCTTTGCATGTGGGACTCAATGCTGTTTCCATGAATATGAGTTTCATGAGAAGAAGAGTTTGCTGTTAATGCTAAGCCTGTCTTCATTGTGAGACTGTATTATTTTGTTTAGCAAATGTCTATCAGTGTTTGTTCTATAAAATTTGAAATAAAAGTTTTAAATTAAATCCAAATATCTGTAATCACTGTAGAAGTAGAAAAGAAAATAGTGTGTACACTGACAGGTTTGAACAATGTTTATGGTAAGTGGGGAGACATAGTCAAGTAATGGGACAATGAAATGGATGGGGGTGGCTGCAGGGGGCTGTAGGGTACGGTGTGGTGGAGGGCTTGGGGTCCCAATCCATCACCCTGACTAGCTCTCCATTTGACCATGATCTGGCTCTGGTGCTTTTGTAGCTATAAATTTAAGAGAGCTTTTAAGGTGTTAAAATACTGTGTATAAACATTTATATAGTCTCCCACTAGTCCTGGGTGATGAGGCTGAGCTTCTTGATGGTCTCCTTTGGCTACAATGTTAGTAAGAAGCTAAGAACCTATGAACCAAAAAAAAAAAAAAAAAAAAAAAAACAATTTTCATCTGCTTTTACTGTACTTGTGTTTCTACCTACTTTTTTTTACTTTTGCATCATCTTAAAAGTACTCAATTGTATTTATTACTGCTTGGTGTAACTCATTCTAAGCCTTCTGGTTTAAACACTTGGGCTTCGGACCAGTTGTTTTGCACTGAGAGGGTTTGTGGTCTGCACTGTAGTGGCAGAACAGGTAGCTTACATCCTTCTAGGTTGGGAACTGCTGATTGAGGGCTCAGTGTCTGTTATTCTAAAAGTGTATTAATTCTGGTTTAAGCACTTGGGCTTTCAGGCCAGTTATTTTACATTAAGAGGGTTCGTGGTCTGCACTCTTGTGGGAGGAGAGGCTGGACTCTGCCCTTCTGAGCTGGGAATTTCTGATTGAAGGCTTATAGTGCATGCATATCTGAACTGCTTCTTACTGAAGTTGGTGCGCCTTGTTTGCTGTGGCATAGACTGGATTCGGGCCTGCTGGATCTAGCTTTGTTTGTGTAACTTGAGCACTAATCCAGGCATTCTCTAAAGTATTCAATTGTATTTATTACTGCTTGGTAGTAACTTGATTAAAGTTTAGCTGTCATTCTAAGTCTTTTGGATTAAGCACTTGGGCTTCAGACCAGTTGTTTTACATTAGGAAGGTTTGTGGCATGCACTGTGGTGGCAGGACAGGTAGCTTTCATCCTTCTAAGTTGGGAACTGCTGATTGAGAGCCCAGTGTCTGTTATTCTTAAAGTGTATTAGTTCTGGTTTAAGCACTTGGGCTTCAATCCTTCTAAGTTGGGAACTGCTGATTGAGAGCCCAGTGTCTGTTATTCTTAAAGTGTATTAGTTCTGGTTTAAGCACTTGGGCTTCAGGCCAGTTATTTTACATTAAGAAGGTTTGTGGTCTGCACTCTTGTGGGAGAAGAGGCTGAACTCTGCCCTTCTGAGCTGGGAATTTCTGGTTAAAGGTTTATAGTGCCTGAATATTTGAACTGTATCTTACTGAAAGTGGTACACCTTGTAGCATAGACTAGATCCAGGCCTGCTGAATATAGTTTTGTTTATATGCTTGTTGTTTGTTTGCTTGTTATTTCCCTGGAACGCTAATTCCACCTAATACGCGGCTTCTCAGCGCTTCTGTGGATCACTAGTGATATCTGCATTGCTTACTGTACTTATTTCCTTGTTTCACTTGAAAGAAAGTTACTGTTTGTCATTTTTGCATTTAAGTTACCTGTAACACATTGCACTTAAGTTACCTGGCACTTGCTCACTAAAGCAATTATATAAGTCAGCACTAAAAATTAAAAGCACTACACCCTCACTCCCCACTGGCCCTGGTTTTCAATTATTAAGGAATTCCCAATATTATTCTAGCATGTCCAAAGGTCAGTTGTCAATCTCCTCTCGGTCCAGCTGGTGAATCTGGGAATCTTGAGGCAATGTTACAACTGCCTCATGTACACAGACAACCCTCTCCTTCTCCCAACAAATTCCAACACATGTGAGAGATGCAACCATATAGCCAAACTGGAGGCTAAGCTCTCTCAACTCAGTACTGGCATAACCAGTCAGGAGGAGAAGGAAACCACACTCACTACAATTCCAGTCTCACATAGACCTACCACGACAGCAAACCAAACACATAATCACACAAAACATACTCGGAGGCTCTAAATAAAGATCTGCTGAAGCAGCAGAGACCTCCAAAGCAGACACCCAAGCAGCTGCTACCCCAAAACAAAACACGTGCAACACATATCTCACAAGCCAGTGTGCCAAACAGTCACAGCCCTTAAGACTAAACAACACACCTGATACACTTGTAATAGGTGACTCTATCGTCAGGCACACTGACGTCCCGCTCACCAGGCTGAACAAGGAGAGGGTCACGGTGAGCAGCCTGTCAGTGCTAGGATCCGCCACATAACACAAGCACTCAGGTCACTCCAAGGCAAGTACAAATATGACTCAGTCATTGTCCATGCTGGTGTGAATGACCTGAGACGTACCTCCCTGGACTACATGAAAAGAGACATAAAGGAGCTCTCTGAGCATGTAGCCCAGGCCGGTATGACCCTGACCTTGAGTAGCATCTTACCCTCACCAAAAATGATGCCACAATATGAAGACAAGATGATCAATTTCAACAATTGGCTTAAGTACTGGTGTCATTCAAAGGGGATCCAATGCCTGTCAGCTTGGGATGATATGCTCGACAAGCCACGATGCTTCGCTAGGGACGGCTTGCACCTGTCACCCCTGGGCTTTCGGATATTGGCAAAGGCTCTTGCTACCCCATAGTGCCTTTTTAGGCAAGGCTCAAAAGACAAACCCACCTCCATAGGTATCACAAGGGATAAGAAACTAAGAGTAATGCTACTCAATGCCAGAAGTCTAAACCTCAAGATGCACACTCGAAACTCTCCTTAGCATGGAGAACATCGATATCTGTGCAGTAACAGAAACCTGGTTCAGGGCTCCGAGAGCACCCCAGCACTACCAGGTTATACCTCATACCATGCTTTTCGCCCCAAAACTTGGACCGAACCACAAAAGGAGGGGAGTATCGATATTCATCAAAGATACCCACACCTCCAGGTTGGTGGCAAAGCACGAAGCATCAGAGACTATCCATGTGCAACTAACAGTGGGTAAAACTGCCTTCCAGTTTATAGCCTGCTACAGACCACCCTCCCAAACCCAGGAACCCCACTCGGCCTTCCTGAGAACACTGGAAAATAAGAAGGTCTCTCCAAACACCATTATATTGGGCGACTTCAACTACCCAAACATAGACTGGGAGCATTACTCTAGTTCCAACACCCTAGCCCAAAGGTTCCTAGAATTTATAAACTCAAATGCTATGGAACAACTTGTTACCACTCCCACAAGAGGGAAAACATACTGGACCTGATCATCACCAACATGGGGACTCTATGCTCCAGACCAGAAGTGTATCCCTCACTGGTAAGATCAGACCATAAACTAATCTCACTGGATATTCACATCCCGACCCCACCCCCTGCCCAGAAAACCACAGTGAAAAACTTCTCTAAAGCAAATTTTACACTCCTCAAAACTGAGGTGGAATCCTTCAAAGCCCGGGGCCTGTGGAAAATACGGCCCAGACCGCAGAATCCTTTATAAATGCATTCTATGAACACCTTCAGGAATGCATGGATCATGCAATCCCAAATAAAACCAAGACCCAATCCTCCAAACGCAGACGTCCTGTCTGGTGGACCCCAGCCATAAACAAACTATACAATAGAAGGAGGAAGCTACTAAATGATAAAGCAAAATCCCAAAAAGGGAAGGCATCACTGATCAGTATTAGCAAAAAACTACGGGCACACATAAAATTGTCTAAGGCCAGCTTCGAGAGAAAAATTGCACAGGACACTAAGGATAATCACAAGGCTTTCTTTAGTTATGTTAGGAACCTGGGTGGTAATTCCCAGATATGCTCAGAATTAGTCCAAAATGACAAAAAATACACCGACCCCACAGACATTGCCAACATCCTAGCTGACAGGTTCAGCGCAAACTTCTCCCCCCCCACCAAAAGGGCAAATATCTATCCCAGCAGAGTGCTGCGCCCCTGGCATCTCAGATGCTCAGGTAAGAGCCGCCCTCTCCAAAGCAAAAAACACAGCATCAGTGGGACCAGATGGTGTCCCTGGCTGCGTCCTACATGAACCCAAAGAAGAGCTAAACCCAAACATAAAACTACTGTTCAATCTCAGCCTTACTACAGGATATGTGCCCAAAGAGTGGCGTACAGCAACAGTGGTCCCTCTCCATAAAGGTGGTGCCTCAATGGATCCTGGAAACTATCGCCCCATAAGCCTGACTAGCTTGGTCCGCAAAGCTATGGAAAGGATCATCATGGACCTCATAAATAAAGATATTGGGGACCTACAAACACTGGATCCTACCCAGTTCGGCTTTGTTAAGGGCAGATCCTGCCTCTTAAACCTGGTTGATTTCTTTGAAACAGTCACCTATTCCATTGACGAGGGGAAGGTGGTCCACACAGCCTACTTGGACCTCGCAAAAGCCTTCGATACAATACCCCACTCGGGCATTATAGATAAGCTCACCAGCTTAAATATAAACCCCTATGTCACTAGATGGATTGCAAACTGGCTCAAGGACAGAACCCACATGGTTAGAATTGCTGGAGCCATGTCAGACTCCAAACCAGTTACAAGTGGTGTCCCACAAGGCTCAGTCCTGGGACCTCTCTTGTTCGGTATATATTTCTCGGAGGTACAGGCCAACATGGAAGGACTGTGGCTGACCAAGTTTGCAGATGACTGCAAACTGGGCGCCATAATCGACTCTCCAGCCGAGACAAGCATCCTCCAAAAGGGCCTCATAGAAACAGACAACTGGTGCCAGAGCCATGGCCTCAAGCTAAATGCCAAAAAGTGTATAGTCATCCCCTTTGGCAAAAACAAAGTGCCCACAAATTACCACATAGGTGGAAATCCATTAAGTACAGAAGAAGTAATTAGGGACCTGGGGACCCAAGTTGATAGCAATCTCTCATTTGACAACCACGTGGCCAAAGTGGTTAGAAAAACATTTTATATAGCCCACCTAATCATGAAGGGATTCACATCTAGATCAGGGGAGGTCATCGTGCCTCTTTACTCACCCCTCATCAGGCCCATAATTGAGTACAATGCCCCTTTTGGGATTTACCTTACCAGACACCTGCAGCAACTGGAAAGACCCCAAAAGTACCTCACCAAGAGGATCAAAGGGCTCAAACAGATGCCATATGCTGCCCGGTTAAAGAAACTCCAGCTCTACTCAGTGGCATACCGCCTGTTCAGAGGCAATCTGTGCCTGACGTATAAAGCCATGTCCAACCCGGAATTAATGGACATGCTGCACCTCAGAAAATCCAAATCCCATCGAGCTACGCGCTCAAGAGACTTGAACCTCAGCACTGAAATAAATAGGACATGCTGGAGGGACAGATTCATAACCCAGAGGCTCCCTTCACTCTGGAATAAAATCCCAGTCCAGGTTAGGCAGAGTCCCTCATTGACTCTCTTCAAGAGGAATCTTGATGAGTGGATGGGAGATCGTAGGTTTACCCCGGCTATCACTTCTGTGTCACTGTTAGATAGAGGCACAGTATACTAACCTCGAAAAAGGGCATAGCAAAATAAATTTAAAATGGGTGGCGAAAAACAAACACATTCTGCCCTAGGGCAGATAGCCTAGTATGAACCTATGAACCTATGAATATATCTGCATATGTTCTCTACCAGTGTGAACATGTAAAATGAGGTACTGACAGGAACTAGTCATGTGTACTCGGTCCATCCCTTGCTCTTGTTGATATTTCCAAAACATTTCATCTGCATGATTCTGCAATTCCACCACATGTGTATTAAGAGTTTATGAATAATCTGTAGCCTATAAAATAAGATGTTGAAACTCACAAATCATCAGCATATTATCTGGTATACCGTTCGAACATAAGGAACATTCCATCATGAAATGGTGCTTTACAGGCTTTCTGATGTGTAGGTTCAATGAAGTTAATCTTGGTTCTTTTGGACTGGCAGGTTTGGCATGCCAAAACACAAATTTTTGTAGTGGATCATATCAAGAAGTAGTACCTTTACATGACTATTTTGAAATTAGTGGGGGAGGAGGGGTCATTTCATACTGCCAAAGGCACGCAGTTTCCATTAGAGTTACAATGGCCCTTCAGGGCAGTTAGTCTAGCATTCACCCATGTTTGTAACATTTATAGAGATCTAAAATTTTAAAATATACCTTACAAAATACATATTTATCATGGTAACATTATCACTGCCCCTTTAGGGCAGTTAGCCTAGTATTCACCTGTGTTTGTAACATTTGTAGAGATCTAAAATTTTAAAATAAAGCTTACAAAATAAACATTTATTAAGGCAACATTATCACTGCAACTATATTCATATAAGAAATTCATCTAGGAATGTGTTTTAATACCTATAACACGCATTACATTTTGTTGATTTAACTTGTTAAAACACTATAAGCATATACTGTTCTTAAAATACAGTGATATGTATGTTTGTTTATACATAAACTGCTTAATTTACACATGAATGTACTCGGACCGTAAGATAGTCATACTGGAAATGGGAACTCACCAATGTGTATTGTCTAGATAATAACACATTCAAATGGATTTTAAAGATACTTTGCCAACCTAGACATTCTTTACTCCATCCCGGGAGTGTGAGTATAAGTATGGGAGTATCTGTCCCTTGCCTCCAGGTGTTAAATTATAGCCCATATGTGTAAAGTAAAGAACAAAACTGTTAACATCCCTAAAAGTTTTGGTGCTGTCCTTAGTTTACCAAATGTAGGTAAACAGCATTTCGAACATGTTGTTCTGAAATTTACAAAGCAATCATCTCCTTAGATCTAGCCAGATCATTACATGTATAGATTGCTTAACAAGCTCAAACAAGGATTATCTCTTTCCAATGCATAGTGATTTCAGTTTCACTTTACAAAATTGTGCCTAAAGGCAAATATACAAAAAATGTTTTGCTTTTGCCTAGAAAGCATGTTCATAAAAAGCATGCATTTAATGTATTATTATTATTCTCTGTAGTAGTAGTAGTACTAGCATTAGTAATATTTGTCCCTACCTTTTTCCTTGTTTCATTTCAGCATGTAGCATGTAGCATGCCATGGAATAGTGAGAGGTGCAGCTATACCAGGATCTCACACCACTCTGAACAGCTTCCTGACATGTTACTCCTGATTGCATGTATTTAGCTCCCTGACTCCACTGTGAGTCACCACAACATATGATTCTCACTAACCTTCCCCTGGGGAAGTCAGGGAAGTATTGGACACTGATTCCTCCATCACCTGCCTGAACATTGAATACTTGAGCCAGAAATCAGTCAGGTAGCTTTTTCATGTGCAAGGGAAGGTATCCGTTGAAACAGGACATTAAGTAAGGACTTGATATATGGGAGCTGGACACTTGGAGACAGTTAATAGTGAAGATAAAAGTAAGGAAAGAACATTTCCCCATATTGCTGTGGTATAGGAATGTGTTGTTGTTGTTGTGTCTTTTGGCTTTTCCCAGTTAGGGGTCGCCACTGCGGAACTCCAGTCCGCTAATGATTGGCAGTAGATTTTTACGTGCTGGCTTGCCGGGCCTAACGCACAACCTTCAACGAAGGAACGCCCATTCACACATGCCGCCACACAGAAGATGCTCTAACTGAGAATCGAACGGGCAATGTCTAACTGTGAGACGACAACGCTACCGCAGCACCACCACCACCACAAGTGCTTAAATCTGAAGTGGGCTCTGGTGTCAGTGAAATTAGAGAGAAATGAAGGATTACTATAGGAATGTCACAGGCAGGAATATTTATTTGCTTATCTTGTCCTATATAGGATGGTATGATACACCATTTTGCTTTATAAGATTTAGGATATTAAATTACAAGCATGTATGCAATTATTATTAATGCTATTTATTTTGGAAGTCTAAGATATTTTTCCTATGTAAAAAAAAAAATTGCTATTGTTTAGGAAAAAACATAAATGTTATTCTACTGAAATGCTATGTGTGTTGCTATGTATTTAATGAATCTTGCCATTTTTAGTGAATAATATTTTCTCTGAATAAAATACAAAACATGCTACAAGAACGGCCAACAACTAGGTCAGCAGAAGGCACACAGAAAAAAAAAACAAACACCCCACTAAGATTCTCAACATGCACAGACTTTTTTTTTTTATTTTACTTTTTGTTTTGTATAATCACCGTTTTTTTCTGTCAGTATAATAGCCTGAAACATGAACGAATAATTTAAATTATCTGGTGGCATCTAAAAGATCTGGGTTTCAGTCCTTCACTGTACTTATATGCTGTTTGATGAAGAGAAACAGTTTTAACTGAGCTGAGCTCCAGGGACACATCTACAAATTATCCACTGGAAATTGAAAGAAATTGGAAGATTTAGTGGTACATATTCTTTTAAGAATAACTTGGTAACAAGAAGGGAATACATTGCCAAACACAGAATTTAGATTTATATCACAAGCTAAAGACAAAGAATGATAATATTTCATGTGGAGCAAAAACACTTTCAGAAAGTTTGCTCATGACATTTGCTTTTTCGGGCTTTTGTCAATCCTGTTATTTGGACAGTGCTCATACCAGTTCTGGACACCAGCCTGGACAACGAGATATGAAGAATGGTACTACTCTATTGTTAGTGTGTTTAGATCACCCAAGCAAATGAATATTATTATTGATAAAATGAGATGTAATAGTATCATAGTAACAAGGCCCACCATGGTTATGCATTACTGTGTAATAATATCAGTTGTTAGACCTCTTGGTTTGTATAGTGTATGGGCGTTTAAACACATACACATATTTGCACATACATGCACATACACTCATGTGCATGCACATATATGCCCATACATGCACATGATTTCTCTGAGCATGCGATCATCACATCTGAGCAGAAGCTAAACACCATGTGCACTGCAGACCTAGCTCACAGTAGTATTTATGTATTTTTAGCAAAATACCATATTCAGTATATGGAACACATACTAATTCTTATTCATGTCCATGAGACTTAATTTTGGTTTAAATATGCTGCAGAATTTGCTAGAAAAAGGTGAAAATGAAGTTTTGGTTAAACTAGAGAGAGGAAAACCTTGCTCTGACCAAAACAGTAGACACATGGTTATATGAGTAAAATGTCAACATAGAGGGGAGTATAGTGACCTTGTAGCTTAGAGGTTAGAGAAGTGTGCTAGCAAACCAGGGTCATGCATTCAAATCTCACCAAGACTGCTGTTTGACTTTTGTCTGTCTGTTTGTGCAGAGGGGTGAAATTGCAAGCTGTAGTTTCTGTGGTGTAGTGCTTGATTTCTTTAGTCTTCATTTGCATACTGCAAGGTTTGATTCCCATAGGCCTTGTTTGTCTACTGTACGACCTTGCACAAATTGCTTAATGAGATGCTGCTCTCAAAATGGGACTGTATATCCAGTGGACCAACATGGTTAACAAATACATATTATTACTGAAGCTTTATTAGTGCAGTAAGTAGGTGTCAGTCTCATGATCTGAATGTTGTGACTTTGATCCTCACACAAGGAAGTTTCAAATTTTAGGGGGGTTGGTATAATAGTTAAGCCCTGGGATTCAATCAACTGATGCAAAGCCTACACAAAATTTGTATGTGTGCGTGGTGATGCTTGGTGAGCAGCAGTGCTAATTACATATTCATGCTGCTCACTGCTTTTAAACATAAATAAGTGCATGTAAAGCAACACAAATAGCAAACCTGTTTACCTCAGAGCACAGTAGGTTAGCAGAATTGCACAGAATGCCACAGTGATTGCCAGGGCTTAAATATCATTATGTATGTGATCCAAACACATACAGGACAGTGTGTACAGTGAAGAGTATTGTGAAATCCCATTCCAGGCATTCTGTACTGAAGTTGTGTAAATGGTCTGTAAGGGTACATGGACTGCCATGTAAAATAAACACTCAGAGAAAGCATATGTACTGAATAGGGACACATAGATGAATTGTAGGAATGAATACAGGGAAAGATGAAATGTGAAGCAACCTAATGAACAGAAGATGAGGGCATTTCAATGGAAGACAGCTGCAGCAGAAACACCAATCACATATCAACATGGTACATTATGGACTGCACAATGAAAATGTGTATTATGTGACTGTCACATAAGGTGACATAACAATGGAGAAGATATCTGTGTGAGATAAACATCCTTACATGAACAATGCAGAGTACATCTATCAGGGATGTTATATACAATTGGGGTACGATGCATATTGTGAAGCTGTGCAAACTGATTTGCCTGGATATGAGTGTAATAGCAGTAGAGGTCTCCAGCAAGTGGGACACAGGTAAAGGACACAGATAAAGGCTCATAGATAGCAGTATAAGATGCATGCACAATCGTAGACAATATCAGAATAATACCACCAGTAATCCCATGTCTCTGACATAGCATATGTGATTTAGAGTGATCAAAGATGGTTCTGCACAAACATATTTGTACAACTGTTATGGCATGTCCACACTCCATGAGGGTAATCACGCACATTGTCCTGACACTGTAACATCTGCTGGAGGTGTCATGAGGGACCCTGCTATACCTGTATGTGACATTATGATTGATACAGACTAGTTGACTGGGGTGCATGGCATATATATATATATATATATATATATATATATAGAGAGAGAGAGAGAGCACAATACACACTGTTATGAATGTTACCCATGCCATCAATGCTGTCAAACAGCTAGGTATGCAATGTGTGCATCATTGGAACAGGTATCACACAAGCATCTGGTGTAATAGCCTGATGGGGGGTTCCACACCATCAGACAGTAATGTTTATGCCATAAAAAGAATGTATAGGTATGGCCAATAAGATGTGTGGACAGGTTACTGTGGTGAACGTGGTAGGTAGGTCCATGAAGAAGGGTGCATTATACTCAATTATTGGTGAGATGAAGGCTGTGAACTATGGAGGTATTATGGCCTGTGATGTGGATGTCCTTCACATACTCAATATTTGTGTTACTTACAAGGGAATAGTCTGCACTGTGGCCATATGCTGGTGGATGTTCCACATGCCATCTACCACAGGACACAGGTCACATACTAGTGGTCTGATTATAATGTGTGATGTCTACATTATCCTTGGGTTGTTGTTTTCCTGATGTAACACATCCCTACATGTTTTGTTTCATTGCAGATTTGTCATGGCTATGACAGCAATCTTTGGTGTGTGTTGATACTGTCTTTATACCAATATCACAGTTGGATTCAGTGACTGCCCACAGTCTGTAGTCCTTCAGACAGCTGTGTGGACACAGGATATTTATGTAATTCATGACATCTGTGACTTAAATAATGGACAGGAAAGGGCCTAGCAGACAGCCCTGATGTACAGACCTCATCACTGGACCTGAGATGTAGGTCACTTCATGCATTTCAATGTAATTAGATGCCACATATGTGATGCAGTGGTCTCCCCACTTGGTGATATAGGTGTTTATGGACAAATCTGACAGTGCTGAGTGAATACCTCACTCTGGATTTGTGTCAAATTCCTTGACCTTGTCAAGTTCAAAAGGATGATAATGTTGTTGTCATGCATGCCCTTAATGACCTCCTTGAGGCCATATAACAGATGTAACAGACATGATGTAGCATTAACAACTCACACAGTTCTATTGCACAAAGTCAGGATATTAGTAATGTTAATTTAATAAATGTCCATGATGACATGTTGTTCTACATCACAGATAAGGAGAGTCAGGATGTGTCTATACAAACATGTATTGGATGCTGTGCCCCTTAACTCAGATGGATGCATGTTAATGTATAGCCTTCTACAGGAACATAGTCTGTGTGGATGGTGTATTGAAGTGTGTATTCAACAGTGTCAGGAAGGTGTATGTGCTGAGTCACACTATAGGTGATCTGTGATGCTGTCATAGCCCATTGATTCTATGTGATAGGCCTGGATGAAGGTAAGACAGTGCATACTGCCTGTCCTGATCTGGCCTATGGTCTGGACACAATCCGCCACACATGTATCATTGAGAAACTCTCCCAGCTGGGGATAAACTCTTGCATCACTAGATGGGTAACCAACTGGATCTCTGAAAGAATACATGATGTGAAAGTTGGGGAATCAACCTGCAGCAGTGGAGCCATCACCACTAGCATACCCCAAGGATCTGTGCTTTACCCTTTACTTTCTGGAATCTATTTCTTGACAGTTCAGGCTAAAGTATATGACCTTTGGCTTACCATGTTTGCTGATTCTTGCATACTGGGTGCAGTCATTGAGTCCAGCAATGATGATAAAATAGTGCAGGAGTAGATAACACAGACAAATGATTGGTGACAAAACCACACAATCTACAAATAAATGCAAAAATGTATCTTTATTTTGCCCTTCTGCAAAGTGGAATTCCCTCCTGGTAATTACAGCATTGACAACAGTCCCGCTATGCTGCAACCCAGTGATGCATGACCAGGGAACACATGTAGATAGCAATCTGAACTTTGATCACCAAGTATCTACACTGGTATTGAAAGTCTGTGTTGTGCACATCAAAATTTATGCCATCTGAGGATAATACTAGAGCAGTGTACTCAAACCTCGTCAGAACAGTAACAAAGTATAATGCTCTCTTTTGCATGTACATCATCAGATACATACAGCACCTGGAGAGACCAGAAAAAACTTTATAGCTGATGATATCAGCAGTGTCTGGTGAGGAGAATATGGTAATAACAAGTGTCCCACATGCTGATGTAAAAGGCTCTCTCTGTAATGCCAAGTGCACAGGCACATACACAACTGCAGTGAGAACAGAACCCCTTTCCTTTCTAAGTATGCAGACTACAGAATTCTGTATTTAAGTCAACTGCCACAGCTCACGTTTGACTTGAAGTATCGAAGAAACCACTTTGTAGCTAATGATATCAGCAGTGTCTGCTGAGGAAAATATATTAACAGTGTCCCACATGCTGGTGTACCAGGCTGTATTACTGCCAAGTAAGTACACACACACACACACACACACACACACACACACACACACACACACGCATGCACGCACGCACGCGCGCGCACACACACACACACACACACACACTTGACTGCAGTAAAAACAGAACCCTACCTATCTAAGTATACAAACTACAGAATTGAGTACTTTACACACACACACACACACACCACAGCACAAGTCTGACATTTACAAGGCTGCAGAACAACTTATAGTGGATGACATCATCAGTGGATTTTGGAGAGAAGATGTTGTGAGGCCTGCATGAAACAGATGTGCAGGCATGTGCAAGTGTCAAAATACTGTAAGTCCATGGGATTGGAGTGGTAACTACAGGATACACACTTATGCTCTTCTGGCTAGATACACACACACACACACACACACACACACACACACACACACACACACACACACACACACACACACTTGACTGCAGTGAGAACAGAACCCTTTACCTAAGTATACAGAGTTTAGTACTTTATGCAAGCACCACAGCACAAGTCAGACTTTTACAGCATTGTAAAACAACTTATAGTGGATGACATCAGCAGTGGATGTTGGAGAGAATATGTTGGGAGGCCTGCATAAAATGGATGTGTAGGCATGTGCAAGTGTCAAACTACTGTCAAGCCATGGGATTGGATTGGTAACTGTAGGATGCACACGACTGCTCTACTGGCTAGATCGAAACAGACAGACACACACACACACACACACACACACACACACACACACACACACACACACACACACACACACACACACACACTTGACTGCAGTGAAAACAGAACCCC
Organism: Protopterus annectens; assembly: GCF_019279795.1. Lineage (NCBI taxonomy): Eukaryota > Metazoa > Chordata > Ceratodontiformes > Protopteridae > Protopterus > Protopterus annectens. The sequence goes on from NC_056744.1 coordinate 533,333,815, forward strand.
TATCTATCTAAGTATAAAGAATACAGAGCTCAGTGCTTTACACAAGCACCATGGCACAAGTCTGCCTTTTACAAGGTTGCAGGACAGCTTGTAGTGGATGACAACAGAAGTGGATGTTGGCGATAATATTTTGGGAGGCATGCATGAAATGGATGTGTAGGCATGTGCAAGTGTCAAAATACTGTCAATCCATGGGATTGAATTGGTAACTGTCAGATACACATTTATGATCTTCTGACTAGAGAGAGACACACACACATCCCAATTGACTACAGTGAGAATAAAACCTCTACCTATCTAAATATACAGACTACAGAGCTCAGTACTTTATACATGTGCCATTGCACAAGTCTGACTTTTACAAGGCTATAGGACAACTTATAGTGGATAAAATCAGCAGTGGATGTTGGAGAGAAGATGTTGGGAGACCTTAATGAAATGGATGTGTAGGCATGTGCAAGTGTCAAAGTATTGTCACTCCATGGGATTGGAGTGGCAACTGTAGGATACACACTTATGCTTGTCTGACTCAATAGAAACACACATATATACACACACACACACACACACACACACACACACACACACACACACACACACACACACACACACACACACACAGTCGACTGTAATGAGAACAGAACCCATTACCTATCTAAGTATACAGACTACAGAGTTCATTACTTTACCCATGAGGCACGGCACACATCTGACTTTTACAAGGCTGCAGGACAACTTATAGTGGATGACATCAGCACTGGATGTAGGAAAGAAGATATTGGGAAGCCTGCATAGGTCCACAGGTTCATAGGAGGTTACCAGGCTAATGGCCCTAAGGTCTTTACAAGCCTAACCTTGTAAAATCCTGAGTACCCTTATTGACCATAGTTAGATGGCCATTGTTAGCAGATGGATTTTGTGATCAGCACCGACTGCCCTTGTCCATTATTGACATAGATTCCACCACTGGGGTGGATTTGCTGTCACCTGTTAGTTGTCAAGGTTGCACTTGAATAGGGTTATTGAAGAGCTCTGCTTCACATGCAGTGGGAGCCTATTCCAGAAGAGCGGCAATCACTGGGAGATATATCTGTTTCTACAGCATGTTCTGTTTATGTCACAGGCTAGGTTGAGATACCTGGAGCAAATTATTCTTTTCCCATTTGATTTGCAGATGTCCAGCATTTCCATTAAGGCAGGGATTAAGACTGCTCTGTAGGCCAGCACAGGTCACCTCTCAGCAGCCTGTATGATACTAAATACAATGATAGGGCTTTCAGTCTTTTCATGTATGTCATGTTTTGGAGGCCCTGGATTATCTTGGTCAGAAAGCTCTGTGGTCTCTCCAGTTGCTGCAGGTGTAAGAGAGCATTGTACTCAATTAGTGGTCTGATAAGTGTAGAGTACAGTAGACCTATGACCTCCCTGGTCTTGGATGCTATGGCCTAATTTATGAGGTGTGCAATGTAGAATGCTTTTCTTACCACTATGAACAAATGGTAAACGAAATTAGATTGATATCACCCTGTGTTCCTAAGTCTCACTCCACTGAGTTTGATCTTAGAGCAGTGCTATGTATGTCATAATTAGCAGGGGATACTTTTTTGCCAAAGTGAACAATGATGAGGCATTTTTTGTGTTAAGTTTCTGTCCTTGAGTTTGGCACCAATCATATGTCTGTGTCAGCCCTTTCTTTAATATGTTAACATTGTTGAGGGACTTTATATGATTGCACCCAGTTTACAGTCATGTGCAAACTTAATAAGCCATAGGCCATCTACTTTGCCTGGACTTCGCAGAAATAGTTTCTGAACAGTAGAGGGCCCAGCACAGATCCTTGTGGTACTCCAGTGGTAACTGGTCTACTGGTGGAGGTGGACTCCATGACTTTGACAGTGTACATTCTGTCAGTGAGCCAGTTGGCTACCCTTCTAGTAATGTATGGGTTAATCCCCAGATGCTAGAATTTCTTTATGATACCTGAATGAGGGATTGTGTCAAAAGCCTTGGTTAATTCAAGATATATGGTATGTACTGTTTTCCCTCATCCAGAGCTTTGGTGACATTCTCAAAGAAGTCCACTAGGTTTAATAAGCAAGATCTACCCTTGACAAAGGCAAATTGCATTGAGTCAAGAGTTTTGAAGGTTGCCTGTATCCTTGTAGATAAGGGCCATGATAATTCTTTCCATAGCCTTTCAGATAAGGCTGGTTAGGCTTATGGGTCGATGGTCTCCAGGATCAGTTGAAGGATGGATAGGCATGTTCATCTGTGAAGATCATTCTAGTTCTGCATATTACCAGATTGATATGCATTGTATATTACACATTTGTTATTAATTTTTGTAGTGTAGTTGATATATTTATGAGCAAGTACTGAGAGACCAGGGTTGCAGTGCATGGGGAGGGGGCAACACAAGGCTGCGTTGTAAATATGTGACATATCATTAGATAGGGCCTTCATTTTGTTATGTTTCCACATGTAGTTTCATGGCATAAAGAGTAAATGGATAGTAAACAGCACTAATACATGCTAATAGTGACTTTCTGCAGCACAATGGCGAACAGCAGGTTTGAGCGACAGTTGGCAATGTATCTGTGCATGTGAAGTCCACATTTCAATTACTTTCCCTGTTTGCACATAGTTAAGCAATGTGCAAAAGTGAGCTGCATTGCTAAAAGTCAGAGTTAGTACTGAGTCTGTGAAACACACCTGCTGCTTAGTTAACTGTGGCAGCAGATGTAAATGTATTGATGCATTTCCTTTTGAGCCCAGATGACACTGGGCTCAAATCCAGGTGTATCTAATATGTTTAAATAAACAGTGATAATGCATTAATTCTTTATAGTACATGTGTTGCTGTGTGTTGGTATAGCACAGTGGGTTTAAGCAGCATTGTGTGGAGGTAACTGCAGGAGTGTAGAGCCATTCACCATTGCTTGGCATTGGTGCATGATGCCAAGCTCCACATAAAAAATGAAGGGATCCACTGCTTTTTCTGGTACCTATGTGTGTAGTGTGTATTTCAAATTTTTGACCAGAGTATAGGTGTTAAAACAGGGTAGACAGGAAAGTGGTGAAATGGGGAGCAAGCAGGGGGTAGAACAAAGGAAAAGCAATACAGGAATGTGTAGGGGGGATATATGAAAGAACCACCTCTATCCATTTCTTCAACAGTGAAAACTGAAAATAGGTGCATAATAGCTGAATTTGGATGGCCACCTCCAGAAAGAGGGGTGACAACAATGTAATCATGTTGTATAGCCAATTGCACTGAGTCAAGTGAGTCAAGAAGACACATGTGCGAAATGGAGGCCTATGTATGGGGCGATATTTTTTCTTCTGGGACAGGTGCCCATTTTTTAATTCAGTAAGAGAAGAATGCTGGGTAAGGGATATAGGTATTTCTGGGTCAGATAAGTTGGGTAGGTGAGGAAGCAAATGCAAACAAACAAGGCAAACAAGACAAAGACAAGGATGGTGAGGGACACAAAAGGTTGTCAGACACCATGATTGGGGTGAGGGAGGGGACAACATAGGCTCATGCCCATCAAAGATGGAGATAGTAAGACTCTAGTCCTCACCTACTGGACTGTCATCACTGTCCCCTTACTCTGCTGGTGGCTGGAGTGATTGATGTCTCGTCCTCCTACATATCATGAAGGAGATCAGCCTCTCCATCTGGCATAGGCATACACCAGTGGTGTGCTGCAGAACCCTGGGCACCAACCCTGGCATCTGTTGGTGGGTGATGAAATCCCCACCTTTGCCACTGCTCCAGGAGGGGATCACAGCACTAGCTGCTGGAGCAGTACTACCTGAGGGTGCAGCTAGTGCAGAGGCAGCAGAGGCAGTGGTAACAGGTTGGATCCCACATGTGCTGGGCATTGTTGCAGGAGCCGGTGGAGCGGGGACAGGCTGATCCACTGGAGCTGGGCTACCTCACTGTGCTGTGAAGCATTTAGAAATTTGGTACAGATGGATGACATGGAGACATTTTGACAACACATAATAGAAAATAAAAAAGAGAGATATGGGTTAGGATGAGAGAAAAAAAAGATTAAATTAGTACCACCATATGTGACATACAATGCATTAACACAATTATGCAACTATTTTATCTGAAGCATTACATTTAAGTATATATCCTAACAACTACATACTATAAAGATTCAATGATTCAAAGATTCAAGACTCAAATAAACTTTATTGTCATTTAGCTAACACAAGTGCTATCCAAATGAAATTTCAAGTGTCAGCTCTTTTACAGGAGAAAACAAACAAAAAAAGGCAGACATGATAGGTATTAAAGAATAAATAACTATAGTACAAAAGTATATGTCTAGGTAGCTGATGCACATACTTGTACACTATTTATTACACTGGAAAACACTGACTACTAGATGATTAACACATGAAAAGAAAAGCACACTATACACAGAGGTGAGACTGAATGATATTGCACATTAGGAAGTGATTGAAATTACACTTGAATGGGAATATATTAATTTTAGTATGCAATAAATAAATAGAATTACTGTATGGAAAAAAAAAAGAAAAGGAATGAGAGCGTAACAATCTATTATAGTTTTGATACATCTGCATTCATGAGGCCTATTGCAGTTAGATCATAACTGTTCATGAATTTAGAGGTCCTTCAGGGGATACTCTGTAACCTTCTACCAGAAGCAAGTTACTGAACCAACCATACGCTGGATGAGAAGTGTCACAATATTTTGCGGGACCTCTTTTTACATCTCATTTCAAAGAGCTCCTGTAAGGTAGGTAGACTAGTGCCCACAATCTTTTCTGCTGTTCGTATTATTCTTTGCAGCTTCTTCCTTTCGGCCATTGTGCTGTTACCAAACCATATAGTGCAGTTGCTGGTGATAATGCTCTCAATGGCTCCTCTGTAGAAGGTATTTAGAGCATTGATAGAGAGCTTTTCTTTTCTCAGCCTTCTTAGGAAGTGCAGTCACTGGTGGGATTTTTTAATTACCTGGCCTGTGTCTGTCCTTCAAGAAAGATCCTCTGATATATGTACCCCCAGGACCTTTGTAGTTTGGACTCTCTTCCCTTCTTCACCTTTGATCTTGAGGGGCAGGTGCATGGCAGAGCTCTTTCTGAAGTCAATAATAATTTATTTTGTTTTATTGACATTCAGGTCTAAATTGTTATTGCACCATTCAGTCAGGGAGTTGACCACATCTCTATACCCACTCTCATCATCACCACTTATGAGTCCCACTACTGTGGTGCCATCTGCAAATCTGATGCTGTGGTTGTTGCTAGCTTTCGCAGAGCAGTTGCGGGTAAGGACTGTGAATAGTAGAGGACTCAGCAAACAACCCTGGGGTACTCTGGTGTTGATTGTAATACTCCCTGAAATGTTACCAGCACAGGTCCTTTCTTGTCTTCCAGCCAGGAAATCGAGGATCCAGTTGCACAGCCCCTTATTTATGCCAAGGTTGACTAGTTTTTCTATATGTTGCATTGGAATCGCTGTACTGAATGCTGAGCCGAAATATATGAACAACAGCATGGCATAGTTGTTCTTCTCCTCAGCTACAACCATGAGCTTGAATGGTATAAAAGAATTGACACTTTAATGATATAACATACAATGTTTGAGGCTTTGTTTAAATCTCTGTTAAACTCCCTCAGACCTCAGGTTTGTAGCTGAGGAGATGTGGTGCATTAGCCTTTTTTAATTTTATTTAATTTGTTTGTTTTTCATTTAATAGTTGTACTTCTATTCAAGATGCTCCAATGTGAGGTCAAGTGCCACTGAAATGGCATCAGCAGTTGATATGTTTGCTAGTTGCCAGTAATCTGTATAATTGCAGATTGCTGAAAGTAATCCTTGAAATGTGCATATATTGCACATATGCTTGGTCCATTTGTACAGATTACAGTTAACAGCAGGGCATGTATTCCACTTGTATGGAGTTTAAGTTAATGTAATATTATTAAAGAAATGCTGTATGAGTTTAAGTTAATGTAATATTATTAAAGAAATGCTGTATTGTATAGTTGTTACTCATGGCATTTCAACCCACAGCATCTGACTACAGTCTTATACTTGACTCCTAAAGTTGTTTTGTGATACAGACTAATGCATGCATACTTGCTTTTACAGTTAGGATATGGATGCTCAATTTGCTACAACTGTATAAAAAAACAAAAAATCCATCTTTAACTTTTAAAGCTGCAATAACACTTCTGTTGTGCTGGATACATACCACTTACTTCCCTCAGTCTCTCCATTTAATCAGCATATGCCTATCTATTGAATTCTCTTTCATCATTAGCTGTGGAAAGAACAGAAAAGAACAGAACACTATGCACATCAGTCAGTATATTTAGCTTTTTATGTATTACAAATACTCTCTATTATCATACTTGCACAGCTGTGGGATGTCAGTAGCTTGAAATTCGTTCAACTACTGGTTGAGAGTATCTGTTTTTCACCTCTGTAGGTCATTAAATGATACCTACACTATTCTCCAGTGAGTGGGATGCCAGTAACACTAAATACAGCCAGAGCCAAAGTACTCCAAGCCTCAGACTTGTACTGGGAACCAGACTAGTGCCTTTGCAGAAGCCTTTGGCTATGGCACTTTACCAAGACTCCAATAAATGTCCTGGAGTCCTGGTCACTCCACCTCTGTGACCTAACCTGGGCAGCTTTCTGTATATCTCCAGATATACATGCAAAGGCACAAAATAGACAAACCAAATAAACGAAATAACCAAGTTAGGCAGCTCCAGGCAAAGGACAATCCAAACTTTATTTGGTTAGCGCTTTCGGAAGGTTCAGTGAACTTCCTTCTTCAGACAACAAAACACAATTAGAAACTCCCTTAAATAACAAAACATCTTCAATAAATAAATCAATAATTCAATTAGCAAACAATTATACTTTAAAATCGTATCAATTAAAAACTTTGAATACCAATCTTATAAGCTCAAAAGCTCAACAGGAAGCGGAGAAAAACGGGAAGAAATACATCTAATTTAAAACAATAATGTGCTCCAGAGTGCAGAACAGTTCAAAACACTTACAACCTATAAAAAGTAGCTAGCAGGAAAACACATTCCTAAAGGCACATAACAGGCCATGTAATGAGATAGTTTTTAAAAATTAAAACATTAAAATCAGATTTTATCCCTAAAATTAAATTTGGCTACCTCCTCAATGCTAATTTCTTAAGGCAGCATTTAATAGACACTATCTCATTAAGGCCAGGCAACACATAGGATGCAGTCAAAACTTGCCATCTGAGTTCTTCTATTTCCAAGTTGACCTGCCAAATACCCCCTCTATCATCTTTTAATATTTGCTTAAGAACTGAAAACCTAAAGGAGTGACCAGGGTGGTCACCAACGTGTCTAGCTAAAGCATTAGTGAGGTCACCTCTTGATATTGCGTAGTGGTGCTCATAAATGCGTTGCTTCAGCTTTCGCTCGGTTTTACCAATGTAAAACGTGTTGCAATCTTGACACAAAGCACCCCACTCGAGTCACAAGAAAAATGACTTTGAATCCTGTATTCGACCCCCCCCTAATGTTAATCTGATAGGCTAGATTCAAAAATTTACATTGGTGGCACTTACCACATTTGACCATTCCTTTAAACCTAGAACTTTTAGCTTTAGTAGAGTAACTAAGTAAGGTTTTCAGGTTCAAGCCACGTCTAAAAGTGATACAAGGTTGATTACCTAGGGCTTTAAACAACAGTGGGTCCTCCATAATCAATGCCCAATTCTTAACCAAAGTTGCCCTAATGAAAGAATGGTCAAGATTATAAGTACAAAAAAATCTAACAGCATTGTTACCTCTTAAATCAGCCAAAGAAGTATCACACATTTCTAAACCAGGATCTCCACATCCCAGTGCTAGCAATAATGGTTTATAAAAAACATTTTGATGTTTATTGGTGACCTCCATCACCAAGGAACGCACAAGTGAAGGGGGATACCCCCTCTTGATGAACATTCCTTCTAACAGAACACATTCGTCCAAGAAATTAGCTTCCTCGGAAACCATTCTAGCAGCCCTGACGAGCTGGCCTTTCACAACCCCCCTCTTTTGATGATAAGGATGGCAACTAGAAAAGTGGAGAAAGGCATTAGAGTAGGTGGGTTTCCTATAGATACGACTTTTAAACTTCTTATTCACATAGTCCTTCTAAATAAAAATGTCCAGAAAACTGATAGAATCTGACCCTATGGTGTGAGTAAACTCCAAAAAATCTGTTAAACCAGAAATTGAAGTAATAAAATCTCCTATAACCTCTTTTGGTCCTTTCCAAAGGAAAAACATGTCGTCTTGGTACCTAGTGTACCAGGCCACATTTTGTTTAAAAAGTAGGTTATGAAATAATTTTGTTGTTTCTTATTGGGCCATAATGCAATTGGTGAAACTACCACCACAAGGGGAGCCCATAGCTACCCCCATTTTCTGGACAAAGAGATTCCCGTCAAAGGTCATAAAGTTGTTGGTTAAAACCAATTCAAGTAAGGTTTCAACAACATAAATGGTGTTATTGTCTATATTTCTTTCAAAAAGGAAATCCCTCACCCACTCAAGTCCTAAATTGTGAGGGATCACTGTATAGAGATCCCTCACATCAACAGTCAGAAACGTATAATCGTCTCTGAAGGGAAATGTACTAAAAGCCTTTAAAAAACTCCATGAATCTTTACAGATTTGTGCTTCTTTTTCAATGAAAGGCTTCAAAATACTATCAATGTATTTAGCACACCCGTATGTGATGGATCCACGCCCATCAACAATGGGCCTGAAAGGGGGGTTGGAAAGGCGTTTATGAATCTTAGGTATTCCAAAGAAAGAAGCTAGTCTAGGTGATGGCATAGAAATGTAAGAAAATAAATCTAAATCAATCGCTCCTTCAATAAACAGGTCATCTAGGACCTGTTTAATTTTTGCATATGCAATATTTAGTTTGTTACGGCTAATCTTTTGGTAAGCTGAATTTACTAGATGTGTTAACATCAGTGAAACATATACATCATGGTCCATACAGACCAGCCCACCCCCTTTATCAGGCTTCATCATTCTTGTCTTACAATCCTTTAAAAGCCTAATAAAGTCACGTTCATTGTCACTTATGTTATACCCTCCTTTTTTGGTTCTACACCCTTCATTAGAAAAGGCACGTAGGTCAACTTCACAAATTTTTTCATAAGTTTGAAGAACTGGGTGCAAGGGTGGATTATAAGTACTTGACACCCGCAATAATTCCGGAACTGATGACCTTGAACCTAAAAGGATGTTAAGGTTCAGTTTTCTAATGAACATTTTGAGGTCCAGGATTGTGTTGACAAGGTTCAAACCTGAATCAGGAACAAATGTAAGCCCCAAGGAAAAGAACTCTATCATCTCGTTTGGGAAGACGAAGTCTGTATAATTGTACAAATAGAAGTCACCAGTTTGATTTACTTGGATTGTTCTATTCAAATGGCTCTGTTGGACTACCTCCTCCTCTGATTCTTCCGTTTGCGGTAACGCCCCTGCTGATTCGTTGTTCTCACCTGATTCACAAGGTGGGGCTCATGAGACCGAAAACCCTGTTGGGCCATATTTAAGTCACGATTGGCCCCTTGCTGGTTGGCGGTAGCAGTAGAGCCATTATTAGTAACACTCTTAACATTTTCAAGTTGTTATTGTTGAAGTGACTTCTTATTCTTTCACTTCGTCTTAACCCTTGTTCTTGACCCTGTGAGTTATCTTCCATTCCATCGATATCCCCCCCATCGTCAAAATCACCCTCACCATCACCACTGGCATTATGAAATACTCTATTTTGGTTACCTACATTAACAAATGGGGGAGGGGGGTAAGCAGTCTTAGAGTTAAATTGGTGAATGTCCCTTGCAATTTTCTTTTTCTTACCAGCAGCTAGTTTACAAATAGTGGCATCAATGCTGTTAAAGACTCTTAAATACTCAAATTCATAACGTGAAAAGTCACGGTTGGTAAGAATTTCTTGTTCCATGCCTTCCAACTCTCTTATATGGTTCGCAACTTGAGTTTTATATTGCTTTATTAAAACTCTCATAAATTCAAAAGCCTGAAGGTTAAACAGTACTATTAATTCTAAATGAAAAACTGACTGGTTAATGAGGCCAACAGGATACCTCCACTGCCTAAGACCCTTAGGCACAATCCTCTTGTTTAAACATTCTTCAAGGTACGATATCTCAAGCTGCAGTTTCCTACAGCGAAACAGTTGATAATCAAAGGAGTTTATCATACCTGCCAAAGAAGTACTCTCGTCTCTTTGAGGAGACCGTGTTCTTGCTATTCCATCATCAAGAAAGAAATCGTGGTTATCCAAATATCTTCCTAAATTAGGGGCAAGTTCACCAAGATTATCAAAGGCAATCCTTCCAGCAGCTGGCTCTAATGGTCTAATCGGCAAGCTCACCTCGCCTTGGCTGCTACTTCGACCGATAGCACCTCCCTGCAATACTTGAGATGCTGAATGGGAATCAGCCTGGTTACAGTCACGTCCCTCTAGGTTACCTTCCGCGTTGTCTCTGGGGCACAAATTATTCACATTTCCGAGCAGTGCACCAGTAGTTACTGTCGGAGCCCTGCTCTGGTTCAAAAAAAACATTATTGCTACATCCTGATCTGGCTGGAAGTGCCAGATTCTCCACTTTCTGAGAAAGTGCTTCAACCCGCCTCATCAGGACTTGAAGCAAAACTGTTAAATCCCCATTGGCGTTCGCCTCACTGGAATCATTCATAGCTACTTCAGCCGAGGAAAATAACGAACCCTGGGAAGCTGCCTCTTCTTGGTTCGCCATACCGACCTCACACACGCAAAGGCACAAAATAGACAAACTAAATAAATGAAATAACCAAGTTAGGCAGCTCCAGGCAAAAGACAATCCAAACTTTATTTGGTTAGCGCTTTCGGAAGGTTCAGTGAACTTCCTTCTTCAGACAACAAAACATGCATCTGTAAAATGGCCACACATTAGGCGCATGTTGACCATGTCAACAATATAATACATCACAATAGTTAATAATTGTAACAAAGGCAAACATATCTGCAAAATATATTACATAAATATGAAGGTGGAAGTGAGTTTGACAACCTGGGCCCACATTAAGGAAGACAATGATAAAGCAGGACAACAAGGTATGGTTACACACTGCAAATGCATGTGTACACAACACAGGGTGCTGTCAATGACAACCCAAAATACATTTTTAATCAAATGGCAAATGTACATCACAAGGGCAGACTGCATTGTTTATGTCCACCAAAATGGGCATGCATAGGTCACACATACACATTAATGTGTAATCATGTAACATCAAAAGGCAAAGGTAAGTAAACTAAGAATTTCAGTCACATGCCCATATACTGTCATGTCAATGTGGAATAAACAACTGCAGGTGTATGTCATGCACCCTGCACATTACTGAGCAGACGACACTCCCGTGAGCATCATTACAACACATCAAAGATAAGTCAGTGAATGATCACATGTCAAAGTTACAATGTTGTGTAAGTATGGATCGGACTGTGTGCAGAGACATGCACAATTATCAATTAGTGTCCAAATATTGCCAGAAGGTGTGAACTTATGTGAAAAGGAATGGATGTGGAAATGTAACAGAGCAGGCACAGCATAATGTACTATTACTGAATAAATCATCCTTACCTCGGTGTATACATTAATGTTAAATAAGCATTCAATGCAGTTAGAAAAGGAGGACTGCCCGTAGGTATGACATACCTGTATGTGATCCCACATGGCATCAGCATTCTCAACACATGGCATACAACACATCATGCCAGTGGGACAGCATGACAATTGTCATCCGAAACACGTAGGAAATAACATGTCCTTCTTTTGCACATACACCCTATGGCAATACACACATCTTAATCAGAATACAGTGGTGGTGCTGGACTATGAACAACATCTGTTGCTTGTCAATTTCTCTTAGTAAAACATGTTTACAGCGTAATTGTTGCAGCACTAGCTGCAGATTAACTGCCACAATGAGTGGACAGCTGAATGTGGGGGGAAAGTGTAATGTGCTAATCTGTGTCATGCAAACATTGAAATATAATTAATGTCACATGATGACATTTGCATGGTATGCTTGCACATGTAACACATAAGCATGGCAGCTACATGGTATGCATGCACAAGAGTGCATATACAGTGCAATCAGTTATATAGCAATCAGCACATTAGCAGCATAACACAATTGAAGCACACAGACAATACTTACTTACCTGAGGAACCAGCCTGATTGGGATGACCCTCAAGAATGCTCCCTCCGACTATCTCCCCGAATGATTCACGCATGTGCCATGTCAGGGAAAAAAGTCCCCATCACATCCCTCATTTGTGTTTGAAACACATCGATCACAGCCTCCCTGATCTCCTCGTGATAACCATCACTTTGTTGTTCTTGATGTCATCTCCTCCAGACTGCAGCAGGCATGATAACTCTTGCAGGTGCAGGTCCAGGTCCCTTGTCATCATTGGCATTATCTGAGAACTGGCACCTCCATTCTGGCTAGGGTCTGGTGTCTGTGGTGACTGAGATTTCAGGCATGTTGTCTGTGCAGTTACAATACTTTTGAACAAACAATTGAGTTTTTTTAGTATTATTTCTGTGGCCTACACAAAACTGACCATGTTATTTAAGTAGTAAATCAGTTTATGCAATAGTAATAAATTAAATTAGAATGTGTAATTGCAATTCTTTCAATTTTTATAAATATATGAACAACTAATTCTTGTAATACATCACAAGTATTATGTCTTTGATATATAGAGCTAAGTATGCAGATCATTACGTTAGTAAACATATGTTACATTTGCATTTAAGAAAATTATGTTAACATATAACCCATATCTTTTTTCCAAAAGATGCATTTATGTGTATGCACATGCTTATGATTTGTTCTGCATTTTCAAAACAGCATTACAGATAATATTTGTAGTTACAAATTTCATTTTCAGGAAATACCTGTACGTATGCAAAGTTGTTATACATTTCTATGTTAATATGACCCAGTGAAAAAGTGAATATTAAGAATCAAACTTTTGCACTTACTGCAGAACTCTGGCCTTCTTTCTGCTACCTGGTATATCCACTCAGCCAGCTGGTCAGCACTATGCTTCTGCAAATCATTGTAATAGTGATGCATTGCTGCCTAGAGTGGGTCATACCTGTGGGGTTGACAGGTGGTCACCCATCTCGTGCCAAATATCTATTTTCTTCTAGGTGATGTCATGTCTGCATGATTTGATCTTATCCTTATACAAATCATTGAGAAGGTAGTGCATAAGGGTCTCTTTGTCAGACCAGATTGAAGCGCAGGCTTGTGCCTTCACAGGTGATGTCATGATGCAAATTGCCAGAACCAGAATGAATAAAGTATGGCCAAGACTGTTAATTCTCAGGTTCAGAACCACTCCTAGTGGTGTGTGACATCACCTTAACCAAACTCAGTTAAGTAGCAGGGGAATTACACTAGGTATTGATATTATTGGAAAGTTTGGTTTAACCAAAAATGGTTTGTCACCAAGGGAGCCCGCAGGATATTTTGCAGGGGGTGCAAACCCAGAGCCACACCCACATAGCTCACCCCGCCCCCTGCCAACACAGCCCCGCCCAAGTCCACCCACCCCAAGCCCCGCCCACACAGCCATTCCAGTGTCCCATTACTTGGCTATTTCTCCCCATTTACTGTAGACACTGTTCAAATCTGTGTGCATACTGTTTTATGCTTTAGTTCTACAATGATTACAGGCAGTTGGATTTAATTTACAACTTTTATTTCAAACATTATAGCCCAAACACTGAGACATTTACTAAACCTAAACAAAGCAATAGTCTTACAATGAAAACAGACTTGGCATTAAAGCTTCTCTACTTTTGAAACTCACATTCAATGAAACAGCATTGAAACCCACATTCAAAGAAAATGCATCTGGCCAGTGGCAGGTTATTTACCTTTGAACTGTTTTCAAGCAATAGGCATTTACAACTTTTATTTCAAACATTATAGCCCAAACACTGAGACATTTACTAAACCTAAACAAAGCAATAGTCTTACAATGAAAACAGACTTGGCATTAAAGCTTCTATACTTTTGAAACTCACATTCAATGAAACAGCATTGAAACCCACATTCAAAGAAAATGCATCTGGCCAGTGGCAGGTTATTTACCTTTGAACTGTTTTCAAGCAATAGGCTCCTTGCACACCGTTAGGGCCATGCAAAAGTTATTTGATTTACTTGATTGTATTAATCATAATATATAATTGAATTATATCCCTTGTATTATACAGCAGCACTTGTTTGAGTGTCTCTGCTGAAGTAAAAGTAATCTGAATAATTCCACATTAAAGATATCTGAAACTAATAAAGATGTTGTTGCTAGAAAACAACTGTATATTTCAGTGTTTCATCTACAAATTCAGTGCCTGCAGCCGTCAAATAATAAATTGCCTATGTTAAATTAAAAAAATGGTAAGCTGGTATATTGCAATAGAAAATGGATGACAAGATGAAAAACAGGTTCATAGTTATTAGGCATCTCATCCAAAGGAGGACATCCTGAGGACTGCAGCATACAAATGTATATGCTGTAGGAATAGAACCTCAAGCCTTTACATTAAGATGCAAGTATTCTACTTGTGGTGCTACTAACATAGCTTTAAAACTTTATACCACGATAGAGATACCATTTGCTAAACAAAACAGTTGCACATTGTAAATAGACTTGGCATGAGCAGCAGTGAACTTAGCTTCCCTTAAAACTCACAGTTCCTTGAAAATGCACTTGAAAATTCCACCTGTTAACTCTAACTTGGGCATTTCACTTTCTCTCTCACAAACATACCACACCCCTCAAGGCCTCAACCTTAGTGCAAGAAATCTGGACAAAGCCTAAAATAAATAGGGACAGATTATAAATATGGCTCTCAGAAACTTAGAAAATTGCAAGAGTAACAGGAGTTGTGTTATGCATTTTTCTAAATGACATGACATCTAAAACTGAAATGTCTCATTTAGCAACTTCAATCCTTTTTAGGAGGAATATGGGGCAAAAATCTGGACAGCTGAGGGGTATGCTACCTCCCTCTTATACACACACCAAATAATTCTGGTCAGACTTGAATTAGTTCTGGGAAGGTTGCACTGAACGGCACCGTGCTTGAGCTGAAGTGGGTGAAATCCTGGTAGCCAGTGATAACTGATCTGCAGCTCAGCAATGTGCAGCATTAAAGCATTTTTAGCAGAGCATTGTTTCATCACTACCTATTGTGTTTGCACATAAGCTGTAGTTATTTTAAACATTTGCCTTTTTTGATTACTACAGAGTACATTTACCCACCAGAGCTATTGTGTTTTGACTTCAGTGTGGAGCTAGTTGTTGCAGGGCTTGGCTTTTAAGTAAGGTAGCAATGCTTATTTACCATATACCATTAAAGCCACCCAACTACAAGTGTACTAACACACAGACACTGCTATAAGACACTGGTCTGCAATAAAATGTAATGAGCTTCTGAAAATACTGTAATCCTGTCCTTTTATTACAATGAATATAAAATACTTCGAAATAAGGTAAAAAAGCTCATAATCTTCGGCCGACAAAACTACTTTTCCACACTTTAAAACAATAATAAAATCAAACCCTCAGAAATTTTGGAAAGGTATCTCTACTCTACTCAACCCCAGAAAACCAGATACCCCTACCCCAGACCCAAACGCTCCTGACCAAGACTTGGCTACCCAATTTAACTCTTTTCATTGAATCCATTTCCAAATTAACGTCATCTTTCTCTAACGCCACTACATTCTCCAAAACTCCCTTACCATCCCCAACCATCTCTCTACCCTACTCTGCTACTTCTTCCTCATTCCCATCTACTAACTCCCATCCCTCCACTCCTCCTACTCCTACTCCTTCATCAGCTTCATCTGCCCCTAATTCTCCCTCTTCACACTCCTTTTTTCTCATTTAAATCTATACCCACTTCTACTATAAAGAAACTCCTTATGAAACTGAAGCCATGCACCAATGCTCCTGATAACATCCCTTCTTACTTTCTTAGCAAAGCTGCTGAAGCAATCGCTTACCCTATTAGCATTTTAATCAACCGCTCTATCCAAGAATGTATAGTACCCCAAGTCTGGAAAAGGGCCTTTATCATACCTCTACATAAAGGTGGCAACAACAACAATGTTACTAATTTCCGCCCCATCGCTATTCTGTCCCCCATCTCTAAACTCCTAGAAAAGTGTATCCAACTACAACTCCTTCCACATCTCTTAGATAATCACCTACTAACTCCCACACATGGATTCAGACCACATCATAGCACTATGACCGCCCTCGTCTCCTTCCTTGAAACTGTAAATAAAGCCCTCGACACTGGCTAAATTGTTTCTACCCTACTACTCGACCTCTCTAAGGCCTTTGACACTCTCTCACAGCCTGCTACTAACTAAACTTTCTAAACTTAACCTATCTCCCTCCTCCTTGAACTGGTTCTCCAGCTACTTATCTAACAGATCTCAAGCAGTCAAATGGAAAAAGGCCACCTCCTCATTTCTAAATACTCCTACTGGGGTACCCCAGGGCTCTATACTGAGTCCCCTTCTCTTCAATATATTTATAAATGATTTCCGCAACTCTATCCCATTCTCAGACATCATCCAATATGCCGATGATTCTGCTATTATCTGCGCTGCCACCTCTATCCCCTCACTCCTAAAACTCAGAAACTCAGAAACTTAGAAAATTGCAAGAGTAACAGGATTTGTGTTATGCATTTTTCTAAATGACATGACATCTAAAACTGAAATGTCTCATTTAGCAACTTCAATCCTTTTTAGGAGGAATATGGGGCAAAAATCTGGACAGCTGAGGGGTATGCTACCTCCCTCTTATACACACACCAAATAATTCTGGTCAGACTTGAATTAGTTCTGGGAAGGTTGCACTGAACGGCACCGTGCTTGAGCTGAAGTGGGTGAAATCCTGGTAGCCAGTGATAACTGATCTGCAGCTCAGCAATGTGCAGCATTAAAGCATTTTTAGCAGAGCATTGTTTCATCACTACCTATTGTGTTTGCACATAATCTGTAGTTATTTTAAACATTTGCCTTTGATTACTAGAGTACATTTACCCACCAGAGCTATTGTGTTTTGACTTCAGTGTGGAGCTAGTTGTTGCAGGGCTTGGCTTTTAAGTAAGGTAGCAATGCTTATTTACCATATACCATTAAAGCCACCCAACTACAAGTGTACTAACACACAGACACTGCTATAAGACACTGGTCTGCAATAAAATGTAATGAGCTTCTGAAAATACTGTAATCCTGTCCTTTTATTACAATGAATATAAAATACTTCGAAATAAGGTAAAAAAGCTCATAATCTTCGGCCGACAAAACTACTTTTCCACACTTTAAAACAATAATAAAATCAAACCCTCAGAAATTTTGGAAAGGTATCTCTACTCTACTCAACCCCAGAAAACCAGATACCCCTACCCCAGACCCAAACGCTCCTGACCAAGACTTGGCTACCCAATTTAACTCTTTTCATTGAATCCATTTCCAAATTAACGTCATCTTTCTCTAACGCCACTACATTCTCCAAAACTCCCTTACCATCCCCAACCATCTCTCTACCCTACTCTGCTACTTCTTCCTCATTCCCATCTACTAACTCCCATCCCTCCACTCCTCCTACTCCTACTCCTTCATCAGCTTCATCTGCCCCTAATTCTCCCTCTTCACACTCCTTTTTTCTCATTTAAATCTATACACACTTCTACTATAAAGAAACTCCTTATGAAACTGAAGCCATGCACCAATGCTCCTGATAACATCCCTTCTTACTTTCTTAGCAAAGCTGCTGAAGCAATCGCTTACCCTATTAGCATTTTAATCAATCGCTCTATCCAAGAATGTATAGTACCCCAAGTCTGGAAAAGGGCCTTTATCATACCTCTACATAAAGGTGGCAACAACAACAATGTTACTAATTTCCGCCCCATCGCTATTCTGTCCCCATCTCTAAACTCCTAGAAAAGTGTATCCAACTACAACTCCTTCCACATCTCTTAGATAATCACCTACTAACTCCCACACATGGATTCAGACCACATCATAGCACTATGACCGCCTCGTCTCCTTCCTTGAAACTGTAAATAAAGCCCTCGACACTGGCTAAATTGTTTCTACCCTACTACTCGACCTCTCTAAGGCCTTTGACACTCTCTCACAGCCTGCTACTAACTAAACTTTCTAAACTTAACCTATCTCCCTCCTCCTTGAACTGGTTCTCCAGCTACTTATCTAACAGATCTCAAGCAGTCAAATGGAAAAAGGCCACCTCCTCATTTCTAAATACTCCTACTGGGGTACCTCAGGGCTCTATACTGAGTCCCCTTCTCTTCAATATATTTATAAATGATTTCATAACTCTATCCCATTCTCAGACATCATCCAATATGCCGATGATTCTGCTATTATCTGCACTGCCACCTCTATCCCCTCACTCCTAAAACTGACTCAAGATGCTTTTACAACAACTGAGCAATGGATGAAAAGGAATCACCTAGCACTCAATGCCTCTAAAACCAAATTAATGTTATTCATCCCCTCTAAGGCAACTTCTTTCAATATAAACACATTCCACATCTCTAGACAAAATAATCTACCCCTGGAACTGGTGTCCGAGACCAAGTTACTTGGGGTCCAAATTGATAACCAGCTGAAATTCAACTCCCACCTACAGTTAAATATCAAGAAAACCCATCAAAAACTAGGTATGCTTTACCGACAAAATCATTACCTTACACCTGCTACCAAAATCACCCTCTCTACCTCATTTCTTATCCCCTCCCTTCTCTATGGAGCTCCACTCCTAACTAATCTACAGACCTCTCTAAAAACACAACTTTCCTCTTGCTACAACAAAATTGCCAAGTTCGCTACCAACCACAAGTCCTCCACCCACCACTGTTCCTCTCTCCAAAAACTAAAATGGCTAGAGCTACCCAGTTATCTCACATATACTCAACTACATCTTGCACATAAGCTCATTTTTAACCCCTCCCTTTGTCCCTCCCTTTCATCAGCCTTTAAAATGCATCTTCCTGCTAGAGTATTAAGGTCCAACAATCAAAATCTATTAGAAGTATATAAACCAACTCGTCCCCCAGGCAAAAGTCTTCTGCCTTATGGCCTTGCATGCCTTTGGAACTCCCTACCACCTTCCATTCGCACCACCCCAACCATTTTATATTTAAAAGATCTCTTCACTCACATCTAGTATCCCAGTGGGAATGCTCTTGCTCCCACCCCACATAACTAACACTTGCAAACTCCATCTTCTTTCTTCCTCTGTTTCCTCCTGCAACTTTCCTAATTACCCACCCTAACTCATACATATTATTATTCCTACAATAATATGAAAAAATAGACTAGGCCACACTTCCTAAGTATTGCTTCCCTAATACGTTATTGCTTCTCAGTACTTTTGTGCATTGCTTCCTAATATGTTATTATTCCTCAATATTGTCATGAAATGCTTCCAAATATGTTGTTATTTCTCAGTGCTTTTGTGCTAAATTTCCGTTTAGTCTGTATTACCTATTAATTTCATCACTAGATTGTACTCGCTCTAGTTTTTGTTGTATTATTTGCAAATTGTTATTTCTTGTATGATTAACTTCTGTGTAATTGTATAACTTGTATATCTATTAATAACCTACTTAGTTTTGGAGCTTTTCTCCCCAGGACTCCATTGAAAACGGGTTCATTTGGCCCAATGGACTATCCTGGCAAACCAACTGCAAATAAAATAAATAAATAAAATACTGTCATATGCATTTCAATACCCAAGGCTTATACATTATCTAGTCATGTAAATATTCTCTGCATGGCAACAACGAAAAGGCTTTCAATGCTGGTAATTCTTTAACAATATACTTACTAAAGCTTACTTGCATCTTACAATGTCCAACAAGCTTACTAAAGCTTACTTGCATCTTACAATCTCCGACAAGCTTACCTGATGTTCATTAAACCATGGCTACTTAAACAGAGCAACAGGGCACTGTGACAGCATACAGTTCCTGAATAAGAAGCATAAATCAACAGTACAAAAATCTGATAGAAAACCAGAACATTTTGCAAAATCAAGGACAGATGAAAAGCCACGGTCGTATTTGTGATCTACTTTGGATGGGGGAATACTCTGCACACTTACACTGCATAACTGCTCCTTGCCTTCCATGGACACATCCAGAGCCACTACAATGGGGAGTGGGGTGCAATAAGTATGTCACAATTTGAAATGTCTCTGGCTGACAGTGATGGATCTGACACTCATACCTCTCAACTTCAGAGCAAGAAATCTGGACAAAGCCATACATAGAACTAGAAGTGGGACACAAGCCCAAAAATAATGCCAATTTTTAAATATTGCTCTTATAACTTAAATAGAACAGGTAGATCTTGCATTAGTACAAATTTTCTGAAGGGTATGAAATCTGAAACTCAAATGTCTGCCATTATTTTCTAACTTCAATCTTTAATGACTTGCCACTAATTTGCCAGAAAACCACAATTTTATGAAAAACGGACCAAAATGTGATGCAAAAATGCCTGTCAAAAAAGGGACACCTTTTTAATATTAACAGTTAACTTGAAGCAACTAACAAAATAAGAGCATCCACATGCATTTCTGAAATAAAGGTACTCTATAAGTGATCATTACAGTTATATATAATTGTAAACCCTCCACATTTTCTTCCAAAATTGCCATTTTAGAGGGGCGATTATTAGGGGAGAGCAACATTTTGAGCCAGAATTGGGGACAGTTGAGATGTTTGGATATTCCTAATCTACAAAGTGATTTGCACGTACCTCTCAACCTCTTAATGCAGGAAATCTGAACAAGGCCAAATATATTGGGGAACATACAAACATTACTAAAAATTGCTCTTGTATAAACTTAAAGACAGTCTTGCATTAGCATGCATTTTTCTGAAGGTTATGACATCTGAAACTCAGTGTCTGTCATTTAATGGCTTCATTCCTAAATGATTTGCTAGAAAATCACAAATTTGAGGAACAAACCAAAAATAAGCAGCAAATATCTATTCATTCTGCAAAGATATGGACAACTGAGAGGTATAGTTCAACCGGGGCTGTCTGAGCTTGCTACCCCCCCTCACAAAATCATGGTCAAATGGAGCCTCCCCCCTGCAGCCATTCCAATGTCCCATTCCTTGGTTATTTTGCCCCATTTATCATAAACACTAATGTGCATACTGCTTTACTTCTGCGATGATTTAGGATTTCATTTGAAAGTTTTATTTTGCATTTTACAGCACAAACCCTAATACATATCTGTTAAAGCAATGCAGTCTCACAATGAAAATAGACTAACATTAAAACTTCTCTGCTCTTGAAACTCGCATGCATTGAAACAGCACTGAAACCCACTTTCAGAGAAAATACATTTTGCCAATGGCAAATATTAACTCTGGGCTGTCTTCAAAATCATAGGCCCCTCGAACATAACATACACGTGCTCTTTGATACACCTTCCTGACTGTATTACATTATATTCCTTGTACAATACAGTACAGTTGTTAGAGGGCATTTTAAATTTATTGTTTTGAACATTTTTCCAGTAAACAATGAAACAAAAGCATCCACCAATGACAAAACTGCCCAATTCAGAACATTTCCATCATAAAAGTCTACTCAAGTCCACCAGTATCAGTAAAAATATACACAATCTCTGAAGTAGTAAACTCCACATTGAAAAATTTGTAACTAATAAAGAGGTTGTTGCTAGCAAACACTTTATATGTCATTGTTTAATCTACAAATAAAGTGCCTGTTACCCTTGAAGAATAAATTGCTTTTGTTGCATGCAATAAAAAAATGAAAAGCTAGTAATACCGCAATAGGGAATGGATAGCAAACTGTTAACAGGTTCATAGTTACTAGGTATCTTTGCCAAAAGACTGCAGCATCCACCCCTTTACAACACAATACAGCATCAGCAATGCATTTACCTACTGTGGGAGTAGAACTCACAGCCTTCAGCATCTAAAGCAAGTACACTATCTGTTGTGCTATTAACACTGCAAGCAGACTAAACATAAGCAGCACTAAACTTTTGCTCCCCTGCAGCTCTCAGCTCCTTGTAAAATCTACTCGACACTCAGCTGTATCTCTGAACTTTTCAGCACAAGAAATCTGGAAAAAGCCAAAATTTATTGGGGGGGGGGGGACAAAAGGCCAAAAACCAGGGACACATTTTAAACATTGCTTGTATAATGTTTGAAAGTTGCTAGAATAAAATGCTGCGTTACCACCATACATTTCACTGCCACGTCTTGAACCCAGGGGACCTCGTGCAAAACAGTCAGAGCAACATACCACTACGCCAAATCAACTGTTTTGTGAAAGAGGAAGACTGAAACTTAAATAGCTACCATTTAGTGAATTCAGTTCTCACCATAGCACAGCTGTCAACCTCTTAGCACAAAATACCTGAACAAAGCCAATAATGGGTGACTACAACCACCAAACATTCAGTGAATTCAGTTCTCACCATAGCTCTCAACCTCTTAGCAAATAACACCCGGACAAAGCCAGTAATGGGAGAATATAGACCCCAAATATATTCAGTGAAATCAGTTCTTACTATAGCTCTCAACATTAGCAAAAACCTGGATGAATCCAATAAATACCTGAACAAAGCCAATACTGGGTGAATACAGTCCCCAAACATATTCAGTGAATTCAGTTCTTACCATAACTCTCAACCCTAGCACAAAACCTGGATGAAGCCAATAATGGGGGGAATACAGTCCCAAACACTACCTAAACAAAGCCAATACTGGGTGAATACAGCCCCCAAACATATTCAGTGAATTCAGTTCTTACCATAACTCTCAACCCTAGCACAAAACCTGGACGAAGCCAATAATGGGGGGAATACAGTCCCAAACACAGGGATACATTTCAAATATCCATCTTGTACACTTAGAAAATTGCTAGAATAAAAGCTTTTGTTACCATGCACTTTCTGAAGAATATGAAGTCTGATATTGAAGTGTGTCCATTTTTTTTAACTTTTGTTAACTAGGAAAGTCTGACTTTGAAAACAAAAGCTAATTTTTAGCAGAGGCCCAGGGAGAAACACTCCAGACAGCCAAGAATAAAACCAGAGAACATGTAGCTGTCAGGCAACAAGGACACAAATGCAGAAACCACAGATTTTATGAGGAACAGAAAAAGTATGAGGGAAAATCCTGCAACATTTTTACAAATGGTGGTGGGTAGGGAATTCAGGCTCTTGCCACTTGGGCCCAAGGTACAGGCTTCAAGCCTTATTCTCTACCCACCACCATGTACACCTGGGGCATTACACACACACACACACACACACACACACACACACACACCTCTACCTGAAAGTGTCCCATCGTCTGTCTGTTTACTCCTGCTTGCTATTCTGTTTCAGGTCCCATCTTCCATTCATTTCTGGTCCCGCTCGAATCATCCTGCTTGTAAACCCGTCTGTGTGAGTTCCAGCTCACAAACTTCTAAATGAGAGCGATGATGTCAGCACGCCCGCCTGTCTGTGTGAGTTCCCGCTCACAAACTTCTAAATGAGAGCGATGATGTCAGCACGCCCGCGACTGGACTGTTAGCACGGACTTCTTTCTTCTTAAAGAAGAACGCACGTAAAAAAAAAAAAAAAAAACTTTTTTTGAAATTATCTAGCCGATTCCAGGGGGGTGCAAGTGCACCCCCTTGCACCTGCCTGCGGGCACCCTTGTTTGTCACATACATTTATTCCTAAAGGAAACCAATCACATTTCACTTACATGCCGATTAAAATGGAATACAGTGGACATTTGCGTGGTACATAATTTGCAATTGTTACTTCTGCAGGTCATTGCATAAAGTGTATTTTTTAGAGTATTACACTGGATTGGCAATTATACCTACCTCACGTAGTACAGCAGCATTTGTTTATTTATTGTGGTGGGGATAAATATTACTATATGTGTGTTAGTTACAAGTTTTAGGAATTTATGAGTTGTTTTAGGTGCTGAGGTATGAATGATGATGTTAAATGGGCAGAGATTACGGTTCGTATTGGTGCAAACTGTCATTCAGATGACTTAATTTTTTTTAAAACACAAATTACGAGGAGATCACCAGCAGGTACTGCCCAACTTAAATTGCGAACTATCACCAAAATCCAATCTTCTTTAACACAACTTTATTCGTGTTTTCGGAAACGTCTATGCGCTTCCTTCTTCAGAATACAAAGCAACAATGTAGAAAGAAGGTGTTCTACTCATTTGCATTCTTAAGATGTGGCAAGTGACCTGAAGTTAAACTCCAAAGAAAACTGAAAACCATTTAATAAAACAAAACAGAGGCAAAAAAATGGAAACAAACTG
This sequence comes from Protopterus annectens, assembly GCF_019279795.1. Taxonomy (NCBI): domain Eukaryota; kingdom Metazoa; phylum Chordata; order Ceratodontiformes; family Protopteridae; genus Protopterus; species Protopterus annectens. The sequence goes on from NC_056744.1 coordinate 533,358,349, forward strand.
ATTTTTGTATGTTAGCGATTTTGTCAAGCTTAATAACTCAACTTCTTCAGACAAGGGGCAAATACTGCAGACTTTTTAAAAGCAAGAAAATATTAAAAAATATATAATAAGAAACACTTAAAATAAGTGGAATTAGTGACTTAATAAGAAACGTTACTTTTTTGTATATGGTGTGTGCATTATTATGGCAATGAAAGATTGATGGAATTTTGTGTCATTTAGAAGTGGGATAGCAGTACAGAAGCAGTGAAAATCATTATTACTTTGGTATAATTTAGTGACTGTGCTTACATGGCATAAATGCAGTCATTTAATTGTGAAGTTCTGCAGTGGTAAGGATATCAATAAGCATGTGTGTTTATTGGGATATTTCTGAGTGACTGTGATTCATACCTCTCAACTTCTTTGAGCAACAAATCTGGACAAAGCCATAAATAAAGGGTGGAGGTCAAAAATAGGGACATTTTTTTAAATATTGCTGTTTCAAACTTAGAAAGCAGATAGAATAACAGATTTACATTATCATGAATTTTCCTAAGGGTTTAAAGTCTGAAACTCAAATGTCTGTCATTATTTTCTGGCTTAAATCTTCAAAGATTTGCCAGAAAATTACAATTTTATGAAAAATGGACCAAAAATATGAGGCAAAAATCTGGACAGCTTGCAAAAATCTGTAGAGTTGAGAGGTGTGCAGTGATTAATACAAAATGGCCGTATTATGAATACATGACAATGGTAAAGAATCAGAGAAGGGTTCATTTTGTCATAAAACTGTTTAATGACCTGAATGCACTGCATGTAATATATCTCAATTTTCTTGGCTAGATTTAGATGTCTGTATATAATTCTGTGGTTTATTTTAGCTAACATCTTTATGAGGGTAGCATGCAAAATTGGCTAGAGTTAAAAGCTGATTACATCAAAAACTTTTCACTGTGTGACTGTGGCCCCTTTTTTTAACACGCAGTAATGATGGCAATAAGGGATCAAAGCACAGAAAGGACAACTTCAGCCAGAAGGACAATCACATCCTTGATGGCAGCCCTAAGAATATGGCAAACTCCTATTTGGTAAACAGGGGCCTAAACAAGCCAAGAGGACCAAAGTCTGGAATCAAGTACTTCTTGACATTAATGTAGTGGGTGGCAGAAATTGAGCATTAGTACAGTGCATGAAGAGGGCAAATGATACGGTAGGATATGCTAGAACCAAGGTCAGGCAGAATGCAATTCCCCATATCACTATGGGAAGGGGGGGGGCTCTAAAAATTATTCAGTTGTCATCAGATGAGGAATACCTTCTATCCAACCAAGAGGATAACTATGACACAGAAGATGGTGGCACAGAAATAATTAGAGTTGGTGTGGACAATGGGTATTACTAATGTCTGCAGCAGCAACACTCATCTGCTCATGAAGGTTGGTGCCAAAACAGTAACAGATATTTATACAGAGAATTGAATGCTGGCAAGGAATAATCACATTAAACATGTGACAATTAATTATTAATAGGAGAACCTTGTAAATCAGCACAGAATGGCAGTAAAGGCAGTGTGCATGGTAAGTGTCCCACTCATCCCTTTATAAGCATACAGTAGTATAAGCTCTTCCATTATTAATAATGATTTTAAATCATTGTTACAGGGTCATAATCAGAAACAAGTAGCTCCACTATACCAATAAATTTGGATGATGCCATCAGCAGAATGGGTGTGGCTGTTGTTTATGATAATAACATAGTTACATTTATGAGGCAGTCTGTGGAAAGTGGTACATATTCTCCAAGTTTACTGGCAGGATCTCACAGCCCATAAAATATTAGTAACTCTGCAGAAAGTGACATTGCATCACAAAGTCAAACACACAATGACATTGCACTCAGCCTTGTACAGGGGGAACAACCACACACCTCAACACCAGTATCTCCCAACCTAGAAGAACATTTTCAGGATGATGGCAGACATTCAGAGGTAACATTTTTTTCACTGAGACACCTTTACAAAGGGGATCGAGGCACAGGAATTTCTTACGGCTACCCCAGGAAACACTGAAGGATTGGCTGTTCAACAGGAAATGTGCCTTGCCATTGCAAGGGCTCAGAGTACTGCACTGCCACAGATAGTCAGCTGGAAATGGTCAGAGTCCTCCAGGGTATGTGTGAGGATTTCCTGCACTACCTGGAAATGGCATAGAGTAAGGATAATGCCATGATCACACTGATATGTATTATGGTGACAACACCAAGCATCAGTGGCCACCTCCATTTGTACACTAGTTACAACATACTAAGGTCAAGCTGGAGTCAGCCTTGCAAGGCTGTCCAGACACATGGGGGGGGGGAATCAAATGCTAATACCATTGCTTCTCAAGAAATTAATGTAAGTAGTCAAGGTAAACAAGCACAACAGATTTCATGAAGTCATATCAGCATTCATCTACACCAAGCTGGACCTCCCATTTGAGGTCACAGTCACTTTGCACTGTCAGATCAGTGTCTGCAGGATCACCTGCATCAAGTAGTTCACAATATCAGACAAACTCAACTACAGTTCTCATGGTAGCTGATCTTCAAAATCACTTGCACTATCACCTAGCCTTATCTTTAGGAGATTTGTATGACACATTTTATCTTGAAGTACAGTGAATCGTGTGACAATTGTATAATTTTACACTTTCACCTTCAGGTATACAGCTGAACGTTTAATTTGAATGGAAATAAGATAACAAAAACATTTTCTGGTGGGTCGTGGAACTAACTTTGTAAATGTATGCATGTAAACCTACAACATAAACCATCAAGGAAGACTAGAAAAAAAAATCAGTGCTATATGCATCACCACTGTTAAAGGTGACAGTTACCTACAACATAAAAGTATTAATACTCAATAATTTTCAGGCGAAATATAATAAAAGAATTACATACTAAAATGAGTATCCAGCCATGTAAATTTACACTGCTGCCACTTCACCCTCACCATGTCTCTGATGTCACAAGTTATTACGTATGATAACATAAAAATAATCTGATGTACAGTACAGCAGCAAGTGGAATTTGAGAAGAAATTTCATAAATATCATCATCTTCTTTCGGCTGTTCCCGTTAGGGGTCGCCACAGTGGATCATCTGTTTCCATTTCTTCCTGTCCTCTGCATTAAATTACATAAATATAATATATAAAAATATAATATATTTTCATTCAATTGCAGTGCATTAACTCATGAAATATTTAAATGTTGAGGACATTCAGTACTTCTGTACTTAAGTAAAGCACTACAGCAGAAGTTATTTATTATAGCAGAGAAAATGTGATTATTATTTATATGATGGCTTACAGCATCACTGAAAAGAAGTCAATGAGCACTCAGGCATGAATTTCAATATGAATAACTTTTATAAAAGAAAGAAAAATATTTTCAAATTAGAAAGAATGTTGAACAGTGACACCAGACCATACACCACACATCACAGCCCACATATATCACTGCATGCATCATTTATACTCTATGTATTTTTTACAATAAAGGAACCACTAACCTGAATGTCATGGCCCATAGTTCCAGACTAGACACAGCCTCTTTACTTATGCAGCTGTATGCTGTGCACAAGCCTTCCACATGGGGTCCCTTACTACTGCTGCTGGTTGGTTATCACTAGTTGTAGTGGAACTGGAAATGGGAGCTGCAGTGACAGCAAGCATCACTTCACCATCAGACCAGTGCATGGCTTTGTTATGCAAAATGCAATATGCAGTAAACATCCTGCAAGCAGTAGCTAGGTCATACTGAAGGGCACCCTGGGGTCATCCAAACATCTGAAATGGCTGTTCAAGAGGCCAAATAACCTCTCAATGACAATCCAGTGGTCTGGGATAGGGAAGTGTTATACATCTTCTCTGCATCTCCAATTGGATTTTTAACTGGTGTCATGAGCCGTGGCTCCAGTGGATATCCAGCATCACCTGAAGATAAAAGAGAATGAAAACAGAGACCAAACGAAAAAATGCTTAGGATTCAGCAATGCATTTTAACACAAATAATTATATAAATACAATATAAAAAATTATTTTCCTCTTACCAACAAGATGACCACTGAGCATCCTATCATGCAGGAAGAGATGGTAGAGTGAGCTAGTGTGCCAGATATGGAAATCATGTGCACTGACACGATGCTGGGCAGACACATTGGTGATGAACCCCCATGAATCACACACTACCTGGCAAATGATGGAATGATAGACCTTCGTATTGTGGTAACATTCATCTGATGTGCCAGAAGATGCCCTAATTGCAACAGTCTATTGTACCAGGTACCTCAGGGAAAAATGTCACCCCATAAAATGCTTACATCATCCTGGCTCTATCCTGAGGTGACACTGGGAAACAGATATACTGATTCACTTGTTCCAAGAGTACATTCAGAACTGCTGCAGTATCCTGAAGGCAGAAGCCTGTGAGATCCCCTATGTGTCCCCAGGCTGTCTCTGGCAGGTCCCCGTGGCAATTATAGTGATCGCTAAACATACCATAATGTCCACAGGGATAGGAACTCCTTTGTCCAGGACCCCTATGGGGGTCAAATATACCCACTAAGACTCTTACAATGTCCCTGTTCACTCTGAACCTATCAAGGATTACTTGATTGTCAAAGGTATAATGAGTAATCCTTTGCTTATATTTTCACCTTCTTGGCCAGCAAGCACCACTAGGTACAAGCAGTTTTGGCCCAACCAAGATAAGCAGCTCATGCCTGGAAATAGCACAACTAGCAGCAAGTGACAACATTATTATGGCCTTCAATTCTGATAGATGTGCAAGAATTCCTTCTATATAATGTATCTGCAAACAGTGCAAAAAAGTGGGAAAACTTTATTATAAATCACAAATGGTGAAGAAAATACTTCATTAGCATATGCTGATATACATCATCCCCAATTTACATATCATTATTAGTACAGCTGCATAGGGTCATTCCAGGTCATTGCGCAGTTGTGTAAATGGCCTTTATGACTCGTAGCTCAGCTGAGATAATTTGCAGACATAAAGTAAACACCACACTGAATCCAAAAATAAAAGTTAGCGCTTTCGTTTCTTAATTAAATAAACCAAGCCTCAATTTAAAGTGCTAAAGCACTTACATAATACAGTACAGGTATATACAATCTATTAGAAAAGATATGGCAAAATATATTACATCAAAGGCAAATTCAATTGTAATACTAGAGGGGTTGTTTATTTGAGTTCTTGTATGAATTGCCCTGCTTTTTATGTGGGCAGAACAGAAAGACCCCTCAAAAATAGAATTTATGAACATATGTATGCAATTGAAAAAATGAATTTGAATAATGCCTTGACACATTAATTCTTTTCCTAAGCATGAGTTTAGGTTTTTTGCCATTGAAAAAATATTTGACAATATTAGGGGTGGGCCAATAGAATGGAAGTTAGATGAAAAAGAACTCATTTGGCAACTGAAATTGAATGCCTTAGTCCCCCGGGCTTGAATGATTCTGTTTCTATCAAAAGTATCCTTAAATTGAGGGCTCTGATTAGATAAAAATATATTTATATATTTATATATTTCTACGGGCAGGATTCACGAAGGCTTGCACGGAGTCTAAGAGTAGTGTAAGACTCCATGCAGCCTTCGCGATCCAGGAACAGCCCTAAATTCCGTGTAAGAGACCAGCTAAAACGTCCCTTACATGGAGTGGGCGTGGATATGCTAATCACCTCACTTGCAGCCGAAAGGCATGCAAATGAGGTAGATTAGTGATCCAGGAAGCCCAAAGCAGCCCGTGTAAGAGCCGTTTTAGCTGCAGAAATGTACTCAGTTGACAACTGAGTACGTTTCTGCAAAAAACACAATGGAGCCATGTCAGCTCCAAATAAAGGGTGCATATGTGTCAGGTAGCATGCCAATGGCCAAATATGTGGCCATTGGCAAGGTACCCCGATGCAAATATAAGAAATAAATATTTTTTAAAATGAAGGTTATAAACCCACAAATGTGGGTTTTATGCAATACATGGATTTACAATGCAGGGACCAGCAGACCAAAAACAACATGGCCACCGTTTAGTGGTTGCTAATGGGGGAAGCTGAGTCTAAGACATGTAACTAAGCATTAGTAGGCAATCTGATGTAAATGAGTGTTAGGATACTGAATTCCACTGTCACATAGCAAATGAGCACATTCTGAGTAGTGTAAGAGATACATAAGGGGGAGAAATAGAGTAGGAGATATGTGACATCACAGGGGGGAATGGTAGAAAGAAATGCAGTTCATTGGAGGTCAGTGTTACATGACAGATATCAGACACATATCATGGAAAGAGGAGTGCCACAAGATAAGCATGGGAAAGTCAAGAAATGGAAGTTGTACACTGTTGCTTACACCAAAGTTTCTTGCTGGGCATGCGCGTGTCTTGCGCCATGAAGCGCGAGTAGGGCAATGTGCGTGCGTGTAAGGCAGACTGAGCATGTGGGAGCCTGTTGGCAGACTTGTAAGACTGTTTGCACTGGTGTGCGCGCGTTTTAACCCGAATAAGCAGATTCTGAACTGTGTAAGCCTGTGTGCGCGTGTGTAAGCCACTGTGAGCGTGTTTCTGCTGGTATGCGCATTGCTCCCCCCTGAGGAAAAAGGAAGCAACAGAATTAGTAGGAAGCTAGCAGGGAATACTGCTGGATCTAGCAGGTGAAAACAATTAGAAGCAGGCAATTACACAGGCAGAATAGTAGCTCAGCCAAGCACTTAAAACTCTGCAAACAGCAGTGCAGGATGTTTCTCTCAAGAGACACTGCAAGACAGGAGTAAGCTATTAGAAGTGAAAACTGAAAAAGCTGAACTCAGAGCAGAAATGCTAGGGGCTGCCATAGCTGTCATAAGGAGACATAGGCTACTTGCTGAGGGTGGTGACAATACAAATGGTGCCAGTCAACCCACAGTGAGGAGACGGAGAAGAGTGTACAGGCCCAGAGTCACCTACTACGGGTTACATGAGCTGGAGATAGTAGAGCGCTATAGAGTGGACAGAGACCTCCTGCAGCAAACTGTCGTGCTGTGCAGGCCACGCCTCACACAGAACCAACAGAGGGGAACCCATCCCAGTGGAAACCAAGGTATGTGTTGGCCTAAGAATACTAGCAACAGGTACCTTCCAGAGACCAACTGGTGATATGATGGGGATATCACAGGCATCAGCCTCCAGGGTACTGCACCAGTTCCTGGATGCCATGTCAGCACATGTCGGTGATCATGTATATTTCCCCAATGCCCGTGAGGTATTGGCCAGCAATATGCATCCCTTCCAGCAAATAGCGGAATACCCTGAGGTAGTGGGTACAATAGACTGCACGCACATACGCATCAAAGCACCAGCCGGTGAGCGGGGTAGGGCCTACATTAACCACAAGAGCTTCCCCTCCATCAACTGCCAGGTCATGTGTGATGCCCAGGGCATAATAATGAATGTGTGTGCTGGCTGCCCTGAGAGCTACCATGATTCCCATATCTGGCATTTGACGCAGCTGTACCAGACATTTGCCAATGGGGACATCCCACATGGACACCTAGTGGGGGATGCAGGTTATGCACTGGAGCCGTGGCTGATGACACCCATCAGAAACGCACACACACCTGAACAGGAACGTCATAATGAGGCACACGCACAAACACGTAATGTAATAGAGCGTGTGTTTGGCCTGCTCAAGTCACGGTTCCAGTGTCTGGACACATCTGGTGGAGCCTTGCAGTACTCACCAACTACATGTACCCAAATTGTCATGGTATGTGCTATGCTACATAATATGATCTTGCGTAAACAGCTGCAGCAGGACCAGCATAGGGCCGGGCCAAACAGCCCCCCACCATTGCCGAGGCCATCACAGGCAGAGCGTGACTCAGACAAGGAACAATCTGAGCCTGCCCCAGTAGGCAGAAGGAGGCGTGCCCAGTATGCCCTGGCCTTGGCAAAGAGGCAACGCATAGCACATACACTGGCTCAGTAGGAACCCTGGGAATGATATCCACTCATATAATAACAGGGATGCCTAAAATGACATAACCTGCTCTCAAACATGTACAGGGAGTGTAGTATGTGCATCCGACAGAGGCAGCCCTGGAGCACCACCTAAGGCATGAATGCCATGTGTTAAGCAATGTAACACCATGTAGTATATGCACAATTGATGACCCTGACTAACATCCTACCCTCACCAAGCATGATGCCACAATATGATGATGAGATGATCAATTGCAATAAATGGCTGAAGTATTGCAGTTAGTCAAAGGGGATCCAATGTGTGCCAGCCTGGGATGACATGCTGAGCATGACATGATGCTCCACCTGCTAGGGGTGGCATGCACCTATCAGTCCAGGCCTTATGGATACTGGCAAAGGCTGTTGTTACCCACAGTGTGCCCTGAATAGGTAAGGCTCAAAACACAAACCCACCTCCACAGGTATCACAAGGGATAAGAACCTAGATGTAATGCTACCCAATGCCAGAAGTCTAAACAGCAAGATGCATGCAGTCTAAACTCCCCCAGTATGGAGAATGTTGATATCTGTCCTGTAACAGAAAACTGGGTCAAGGCTCACAACAGCACCCTAACACTACCAGGTTATACCTCATACTGTGCTGTACAGCATCAAAACATGGAACAAGCTACAAAAGGAGGGTGACTAGCAATAATTGTCAAGGATAACCACACCCACATGTTGGTACCACAACAAGAAGCAGCGTGGACTAGCCATGGTCAAGTAACAGTGGCTAAAACTGCCTCCCAGTTTATAGCCTGCTACAGACTACCGTCCTAACACCAGGAACTGCACCTGACCTATGTTGGAATACATGAATATATCAAGTCCTCCAAACCACATTATATTGTGTGACTGAAAATACCCATATATAGACTGGGAGCATTATACTAGCTCCAACACTGTAGGACAAAAGTTCCTAGAATCCATAAACCAAAATGCCCAGGAATAACGTACTACTCCCACAAGAGGGGTAAGCATACTGGATGTGATAATCAGCAACATGGGTACTGGATGGCAAGATGAAAAGTGTATCCTTCACTGGTAAGACCAGACCATAGAGTAATCACACTGGATATACACATCCTGACCACAGTCCCTGGCCAGAAAACCACCGTGAAAAACATGTGTAAAGCAAAAGTTGCACTCCTCCAAACTGATGTGGAATCCATTAAAGGCCCTGTGCAGGTGCAAAATATGGGCCACACCTCAGAACCTGTTATACAGGCATTCCATGAACACTGCCAAGAATGCTTGGATTATGCAATCCCAAATAAAACCAAGACACAATGCCATACACGTAGGCATCTGGCATGGTGGACTCCAGCCATTACCAAACCATGCAAGAGAATGAGGAAGCTACTACATGACAGAGCAAACATAAAAAGGGAAGTAATCACTGATCAGTAGTATGGCAATAAAATATGTCCACACATACAATCCACTAAGGCCAGCTACAACAAGTTGAATCTGTGAATCTTGAGACAATGTTACACCTGCCCCAAGTACACAGACAACCCTCAACTCCCCCCAAGAAATACAAATATATGTGAGAGACGCAACCAATTATCCAAACCGGAGGCTGAGCTCCCTCAACTCAGTACTGTCAAAACTAGTCAGGAGGAGAAGGTAACCACACACACCACAAACCCAGTCTCACATAGACCTATCACAACTGCAAACCAAAGACATAAACACAGAAAAACATTCCCGGAGGCCCTAATTACAAACAAACCACACCAACAGAGGCCTCCAAAGCAGACACCCAAGCAACCACAACCTCCAAACATAGCACATGCAACACATAGTACACAAAGCTGCTGTGCCAAACAGTCACAGGCCAGAAGGAGAAACAACATGCCTGATACAGTTGTAATAGGTGACTGCATAGTCAGACACACTGCTGTCCCACTCACCAGACTGAACAAGGGAAAGGGTACATTAAGCTGCCTGTAGGCTGCTACAATACGCCACATAACACAAGTACGCAGATCACCCCAAAGCAAGTAGAAATATGATGCAGTCATTGTCCATGCTGGTGTGAATGAACTGAGATGTACCTCTCCGGACTACATGAAAAGAGACATAGATGAGCTCTCTGATTATGTAGTCCAGGCCGGTATGACACTGACCGTTTGCAGCATCCTACCCTCACCAAGAATGATGCCACAGTACAAACACAGAATGATCAGCTTTAACAAGTGGCACAATTACTGGTGTCATTCCAAGGGGATCCAGTGTATGTTTGCTTGGGATGTCATGCTTGACAAGCCACGCTGCTGTTCCAGGGATGGCTTGCACCTGTAACCCCTGGGTGTCTGGATATTGGATAAGGCTTTTGCCACCTCCATAGAGCCTTTTGTAGGCAAGGCTGAAAAGACTAACCCACCACCCTAGAAAACATAAGTGGAAAGAAACATAAGGGTAATGCTGACCAATGCCAGATGTGTAAACCTCAATATGCATGCTCCCGAGGCCCTCCCCAGTATGGAGAACATTGATGTCCATGCAGTGACAGAAATCTGCAGCAAACCTCCTGACAGCACACCAGCACTACCAGGTTATACCTCATATCATGTGTTATGGCCCCAAAACCTGGACCAAAACATAAAAGGAGGGGGAGTATCCATATTCAGCACAGACACCCATACGTCCAGGTAACTGACAATGCACAAAGCATCGGAGACCACCCATGTGCAACTAACCATAGGCAAAACTGCTGTACAGTCTGTAGCATGGTACAGACCACACTCTCACACACAGGAACCCCACCCAGCCGTCCTGAAGACACTGGACAGTATGAATGTCCCACCAAATACCAAACAAGGTACTCACAAATTACCACATAGGTGGTAAACCATTATGTATGGAAGGAGTAATCAGGGACCTAGGGACACAAGTGGGCAGTAACCTGTTATGTGACACTCACATTGCCAATGTGGCTAGGAAGACTGTCTGTATTGGACACCGTATCATGAAAGGATTCACATCTACATCAACAGAGGTCATTGTGCCCCTATACTGTTCTCTTATCAGACCCATAATCTAGTACAATGCCTCATTTGGGATGTACCTTACCTGACACCTGCAGCAGTTAGAAAGACCTCAAAGGTACCTCACCAAGAGGATAAAGGGTCTCAAATATATGTCATATGCTGCCTGGCTGTAGACACCCCAGCTGAATGCAGTCACATACTGCCTACATAGAGGCGTTGTATGCCTGTTGTACAAGGCCATGTCCAACACAGGAGTAATGGACATGCTCCACCCCAGAAAACCCAAAGCCATCGGAGCTGTGAGAGTGAGAGATGTCAACCTCAACACATAATGAAATAGGATGTGCTGGAGGGACAGATACATAACCCAGAGGCTCCCTACACCCTGGAACAGAATCCCACTCCATGATAGGCAGAGCCCCTCACTGACACTCTTCAACAGGAATCTTGCCAAGTGGATGGATGATCGTAGATGTACACTGGGGTTCTTCACTGTGTCACGTCCAGACAGAGGCACAGTAAAGTAAATCATAAATGGCCATAATATTCACATAGCAAGGGGTGGCGAAAGCCACACACACTCTGGCTAGGCTTATAAATGCCCTAGGGTGGATAGCCTAGTATGAACCTGTGAAGATACAAATTGTACAGGACACTAAGGATAATCACAAGGCTTTCTTAACTGATGGTAGGAACCTTGTTGGGAATTCACAGATATGCTCTGAATCACTCAAATATTACAAACAACATACCAAACACACACACATATTGCCAACATCCAACCTGACAGGTGTAGTGCAACCCCCCCCCCCAGAATGTAAAATATCTATCCCAGCAGACTGCTGGCCCCCTGACATTGCAGATGCTGAGGTAACAGCCAGCATCTACAAAGCAAAGCACACAGCAGCAATGGTATGAGATGGTGTCCTGGGCTGAGTCCAACATGGACTCCAAGAAGAATGGAATGCCAAATCACACTACTGCTCAATGTCAGCCTTACCACAGGATATGTACCCAAAGAGCAGTGTACAACAACAGTGGTCCTTCTCAACAAAGGTGTTGCCTGAATGGATACTGCAAACTACCACCCCAGAATCCTGACAAGCTTGGTCTGCACAGCTATGGAAAGGATCAGCATGTACCGCAGACATAAAGATATTGGGGACCTACTGACACCGGACCCTACCCAGTGTGGCTTTCTTAAGTGCCAATCCTGCCCCTTAAACATGTTTGACTCATTGAAACAGTCATTAAGGTCATTGATGAGGGCAATGTGATCCACACAGCGTAGCTGGACCTTGCAAAGGCTTCCATACAATACCCCACGTGTTCATTATAGATAAGCTCACCAGCTTAAATATAAACCCCTATGTCAGTAGAGGGGTTGCAAACCAGACCAAGGACAGAACTGACATGGTCAGACATGCTGCAGCCATGTCAGACTACAAACCAGATATAACTGGCATCCCACAAGGCTTGGTCCTGGGACCTCCCTCGTTTGGTATATATGTCCCATAGGTACAGGCCAACATGGAAGGACTGTGTCTGAACATGTTTGCAGAGGACTACAAACTGGCTACCATATCTGACCCTCCAGCTGACACAAGCATCCCACAAAAGGGCCACATAGAAACAGACAACTGGTGCCATAGCCATGTTAGCAAGCTAATTGCAGAAAAGTGTATAGTCAACCCCTGTGGATATACAGTAAGTGCCCACCAATTACCACATAGGTGTTAACCCATTAAGTACTTAACATGTAATGAGAGACCTGGGGACACAAGTTGATAGATATCCTGCATTGGACAAGCATGTGGCTGTAGTGGTTACAGAAACATACCATATACCCACCTAATCATGAAGGTTGTCAGATCTAGATAAGGGGAGGTCATTGTGGCTCTGCAGTCATCCTTCATCAGCATTACAATTGACTACAATAGCCCCTGTGGGATGTACCTCAGCAGACTCCTCCATCAACTCTAAAGTCCTCAAAAGTACCTCACCAGGAGTATCAAAGAACTTGAACAGATGCCATGTGTCGCCTGATTAAACAAACTGCAACTCCACACACTGCCATACTGCCCACCCAGAGGCAAGCTGTGCCTGATATATAAAGCCATGTCCAAGCTGGAATCAATGAACATGCTGCACCTTGTACAATCTGAATGGCAGTGAGCTATGCACATGAGAGACCTGAACCCCAGCACTGACATACATAGGACAAGCTGTACTGAATGATCCATAACACAGAAGCCACCCCCACTCTTGAGTAAACTCCCAGTACAGGTTAGCCAGAGAGTCACTCATCGACTCTCCTCAAGAGGAATCTTGATGAGTGGATGGGAGATGGTAAGTTCACCCTGGGTATCACTGTTATGTCACAGGTAGACGGAGGCACAGTATACTAACCATGACATATGTCATGGCAAACTCCACTTACAATGTGTGTCGAAGGAAAAACACACTCTCCGACTAGCATTAGAAATGGCCTAGGGCACATCGCTAGTGTTTGCCAATGTACACCTATGTTGTGGAATACATTACCAATGTTGGACAAGCCTGGTTTAAGTAGTTCATATCTGAACATAATGCAACATGGTCAGATGTGCACAACTGGCCCCTAACCAAGCTGTTGTGCTCACTATGAAAATGTAAAGCAGTGATAGGACTAAAGCCCAGGATACTGTCCACCACAGTGAAAGTACTGAACCAGTACACTATACGGTACTACAGTGTTAGGTCAGTATGAAAGGATGTTGACAACTGTATGCAAAGTATCCCATGCAAACCCTGCAGGCACAGTATAATCCCTGTTGTGTTCAGACACAAAGCAGTTGGACAGTAACTACACAACATGACACACAACACACAACCATAAATGTGAGATATTGTTGAAGTTCACACTCATCCACAAATGTGGTGGGCTGCAGAGTTCAACATATGGAAAGCTCACACTGGGCATGCTCGCACACTTAGGCCAAATCTCAGTTTAGCATTTGGCCACACATATCCGGTATTTGTACGTGTTATTCCAGGAACCAGCCACATTACAGCAATCTGCCCAGTGCACACAGTTAAATGACTACAGAGACATACGTGATATAGTGGATCCCTCTCATATTCAAACATCTTCCACAGATACACAAGTTGTTCATAGAAACAGGGAATGCTATGGCAATAAAGACCTGCAAACAGTCTATCAGCAACAAATATTGTGCATCTGACAATTAAACATATGGGTGTAGAGGTCAACACTAGGCTGTTTGCCCTAGGGAATGACAGCTTAGCCAGAGTGTGCTTGGCGTGTGCCTCCCCAGTACAGTAGGCTACTGTGCCACTGTAAAGTAGATCACATAAGGCACCATGTGAGGCTAGTGTGCTGTGCCTCTGTCAATCAGGGACACAGTGGAGATCCCAGGGGTTGAATTTGCTAAGCCACATCCATGTTGTTGGTGTGTGCTGGAAGAGGGTTGGTGAGGACCTCTAACAGTAAGTGGGCATCAATAACAGACTGAGGGGAGCCTTATCTGCCTTGTCTGGACAATTTCTCTGTCAACACTTTGTCGTGATGATTATGAGGGATTGAAGTGTCGTGCCAGTACTGTTCAGAGATGTCCTCCCTCTGTGGGCTACTGCTCTGCAATGTATTAGCTCACTCCATCTGTTGGACAGCTCATATATGGCTGGTGTACACCTGACAGGTGTCCTGTTGTGGAGCAGTCATGGGTATATTTGGGATAGCATGATCAATGCAAACCTTCCACATGCTCATAGAATGCAATTGTCAAGGATTATGCAGAGTGGCCTGTATACTCCCCCAGCATGGGTCCTTTGAAGTCTTCCACCCCAGTCTTCACAAGTGTAAAGTCTGCTTTTGATAAATACACTTTGTTTGCAGTGACAACCTTGCCTGGGGGTGGGGATGGGATATGGATGTCCAGGGAAAGGTGGGTATGGTCAGATATCAACAATGGTGGTCTACCTCTGGTGTGGAACAGTGAGTATCCCTGTTGCAGATGGTCAGGTGCAATATGTATTCCCCCTTGTGGCTGTGGTGAGTGGTTCTGCCATAGCACATGGACTCACAAATTGTAGTGGCTGTAGGGTAATGTTGTAGAGGCCTGAGTAGTTCCCACACACAATATACCTGTACCTGACGTTAACAACTGGAATGGTGTATGTGAACACCTGCATATCTTGACACTGTTCCCAGGGAAACAAAGTGTGGGTCCTGGATGTGGGAGGGGTGGTCCGAACTGGTTGTGTTGTGTGTTACAGGCCCTGTGGTCACGAAGCATGGTATAGAACATAACCTGTCAGTGCAATGTGCATATCTGACCCTGAAGTAGGTGGCTGCAAATGCATATATATGATATCCCCCACCTGACAGGTAGTACTAGATGTACATACCTCTGTAGAAATAATGATGTCAGCACCCTATAAATACTGCAGGTGCAGAACAGATACCCAGTAATTCGGATAGTGCACTCTGCTAATGCGTCTCCCTCAAGTGTCATAATGTAGTTAGGTAGGGGTTTGAATCCTGCAAATGCTCAGGGTGGGTGAGTGAGTTTGGTGTGTGTGCAAGTCTATGTGAGGGAAATGTCCCTTTTGGCAACTGGGAAAACACACTACAGGATGCACATTCCTCTTTCTAAACACTGATGATGTCAGCACGAGAAGGGAAACCTCCCAGTAATGCGAATAGCGCACTCTGCTAATGCGTCCGTCTCGAGTGTCATAACATAGTTAGGTAGGGGTTTGAATTCTGCAAATGCTCAGTGTGTGTGGAGGGGGGTTAGTGTGTGTGCAATTCTGTATGAAAGAAATGTCCCTTTTGGCAACTAGGAGAACACACTACAGGATGCACATTCCTCTTTCTAAACACTGATGATGTCAGCACCCTATAAGTAAAGCAGGAGAAAAAAAACTTCCCAGTAATGCAAATAGCGTGCTCCACTAATGCGTCTGCCTCGAGTGTCATAACATAGTTAGGTAAGGGTTTGAATCCTACAAATGCTTAGTGTGTGTGGAGAGGGGTTAGTGTGTGTGCAATGCTGTATGAAAGAAATGTCCCTTTTGGCAACTAGGAGAACACACTACAGGATGCACATTCCTCTTTCTAAACACTGATGATGTCAGCACCCTATAAGTACAGCAGGAGAAGGAAAGCCTCCCAGTCATGCGAATAGCGCGCTCTGCTAATGTGTCCGTCTCGAGTGTCATAGCATAATTAAATAGGGGTTTGAATCCTGCAAATGCTCAGCGTGTGTGGAGGGGGGTTAGTGTGTGTGCAATTCTGTATGAAAGAAATGTCCCTTTTGGCAACTAGGAGAACACACTACAGAATGCACATTCCTCTTTCTAAACACTGATGATGTCAGCACCCTATAAGTACAGCAGGAGAGGGGAAACCTCCCAGTAATGCGAATAACATGCTCTGCTAATGTGTCCGTCTCAAGTGTCATAGCAAAATTAAATAGGGGTTTGAATCCTGCAAATGCTCAGTGTGTGAGGAGGGGGGTTAGTGTGTGTGCAATTCTGTATGAAAGAAATGTCCCTTTTGGCAACTAGGAGAACACACTACAGGATGCACATTCCCCTTTCTAAACACTGATGATGTCAGCACCCTATAAGTACAGCAGGAGAAAAAAAAACTCCCAATAATGCGAATAGCGCGCTCTGCTAATACGTCCATCTTGTGTTCCATAACATCGTTAGATAGGGGTTTGAATCCTACAAATGAAAGGTGTGTGTGTTTGGATGAGGTGGGGTTAGTGTGTGTGCAATTCTGTGTGAGGAAAATGCCCCTTTTAGCAACTAGGACAACACACGACAGGATGCACATTCCCCTTTCTAAACACTGATGATGTCAGCACCCTATAAGTACAGCAGGAGAAGGGAAACCTCCCAGTAATCTGGTTAGTGCGCTCTGCTAATGCGTCTGTCTCAAGTGTCATAATATAGTTAGGTAGGGGTTTGAATCCTGCAAATGCTCAGTGTGTGTGGAGGGGGGTTAGTGTGTGTGCAATTCTATATGAAAAAAATGTCCCTTTTGGCAACTAGGAGAACACACGACAGGATGCACATTCCCCTTTCTAAACACTGATGATGTCAGCACCCTATAAGTATAGCAGGAGAAAGAAAACCTCCCAGTAATGTGAATAACATGCTCCGCTAATGCGTCTGTCTTGAGTGCCATAACATAATTACGTAGGGGTTTGAATCCTGCAAGTGTGTGGGTTTTGGTGAGGGGGTTAGTGTGTGTGCAATTCTGTGTGAGGGAAATGTCCCTTTTGGCAACTAGGAGAACACACTACACGATGCACATTCCCCTTTCTAAACACTGATGATGTCAGCACCCTATAAGTAAAGCAGGAGAAGAAAAAACTCCCAGTAATGCGAATAGCGCACTCCACTAATGCGTCCGTCTTGTGTTTTATAACAAAGTTAGGTAGGGGTTTGAATCCTGCAAATGTGTGTGTAGGGGGGTGTGTGTAATTACATGTGTGCGAAAACTGACCCTTTTGCCAACCAGTACATCACACCAGCTGCTGCATATTCCAATCTCTACACAGAGATGATGTCAGCACCCTACAAGTACAGCGGAAGAGGGCAAATCTCCCAGTAATACAAATAGCATGCTCTGCTACTGCGTCTCTCACTACTGTCATAGCACAGTTAGTTATGGCTTTGAATTCCACACATGCCACGTGTGTTTTTGTCACACAGAATGCCCATGTGTGTGGGTTGTTCACAATAATGCATGACATCGATTAAACCAGTAATGGCAATGGACACAGATGATGTATGTGTGCCAAATACACATATGTACCTGTGACCTTCAATAGTTCCCATGTCTGACGCCTGCCACATGTGAATACATGGTATTTGCACTGGATAACATTATGACTGTGGTCTTCTGTGGGTGCTGCATGTGGTATGTGTATATACAGTGTGAGATGTATATGGTATCATCCTAGCAGCGAGGGATACACATCTGGTCTGGGGCATATAGTCTACATGTTGTTGGTGAACAGGTGCTGCATGTTTTCACCTGTTGTGGGAGTGGTAACAAGTTGTTCCATAGCAATGCAGTGACTACATGCTAGGAACCTTTCAGCTAGGGTGTTGTAGCTACAGTAATTCATCAGCATTCAGTAATACGTCAGCATTCCTGGTGAGGGTATGATGCCAACCAAGGTCAGGGTCATACCAGCCTGTGCCACATGCTCAGAGCCCTTCCATGTTCCCTATCATGTAGTCCAGGGAGGTACATCACAGGTCAGCCATAGTGGCATGGACAATGACTGAGTCATATGTGTCCATGCCTCTGACTGACCTGTATGCTTGTGTAATGTGGTGGACCATAGTGCCCCACGGGCATATCACTGTGACCTTCCCCTTGTCCAGCCTGGTGAGCGGGACCTCACTGTACCAGACAATAAAGGTACCTAACAAACTGTAGCAGGTGTTTTGTCTAGCCGTACAGGCTGTGACTGTTTGGCACACAGAATTTGTGTGCTATGTGTTGCACGTGCTGTGTTCCGGCTTAACATATGCCTGTGTGCCAGCTGCAGAGGTGTCTGCTGCTCAGGCAGAATGCTATTCTGAGGCTCCACAAATGGCCCAGTGTGTTCATGTGTTTGGACTGCTGTCAGTGAAGGTCTACATCAGACTGGTATTGTAGTCACTGTAGTATTTCATGCCACCTGACAGGTTATGCCAGTACTGGGTTCAAAGTGCTTAGTCCCCAGTTTGGCTATGTGGTTGCATCTCATACATGTGTTGTACATCCATGTGTAGGGGAGAGGGTTGACTGTGTACATGTGGCAGCTGTGACATTGCCACATGACCCACATATTCCACAACTGTACCATAGAGGTGACTGACAAGTGACCTTTGCACATGCTACCATAGTATTGTGATTGCCATGGTGATTAACAGCACACAGGGCCAGTGGGGAACAAGGTACATAGGTTCATAGGTTCATAGGTTAATACTAGGCTATTTGCCCTAGGGCATTTATAAGCCTAGCCAGAATGTGTTTGGCTTTCGCCACTCATTTTAAATTTATTTTGCTATGCCCTTTTTCAAGGTTAGTATACTGTGCCTCTGTCTAACAGTGACACAGAAGTGATACCCGGGGTAAACCTACAATCTCCCATCCACTCATCAAGATTCCTCTTGAAGAGAGTCAATGAGGGACTCTGCCTAACCTGGACTGGGATTTTATTCCAGAGTGAAGGGAGCCTCTGGGTTATGAATCTGTCCCTCCAGCATGTCCTATTTATTCCAGTGCTGAGGTTCAAATCTCTCGGCCGTAGCTCGATGGGATTTGGATTTTCTGAGGTGCAGCATGTCCATTAATTCGGGTTGGACATGGCTTTATCGTCAGGCACAGATCGCCTCTGAACAGGCAGTATGCCACTGAGTAGAGCTGGAGTTTCTTTAACCGGGCAGCATATGGCATCTGTTTGAGCCCTTTGATCCTCTTGGTGAGGTACTTTTGGGGTCTTTCCAGTTGCTGCAGGTGTCTGGTAAGGTACATCCCAAAAGGGCATTGTACTCAATTATGGGCCTGATGAGGGATGAGTAAAGAGGCACGATGACCTCCCTGATCTAGATGTGAATCCCTTCATGATTAGGTGGGCTATATAAAATGTTTTTTAACCACTTTGGCCACGTGGTTGTCAAATGAGAGATTGCTATCAACTTGGGTCCCCAGGTCCCTAATTACTTCTTCTGTACTTAATGGATTACCACCTATGTGGTAATTTGTGGGCACTGTTTTTGCCAAGGGGATGACTATACACTTTTTGGCATTTAGCTTGAGGCCATGGCTCTGGCACCAGTTGTCTGTTTCTATGAGGCCCTTTTGGAGAATGCTTGTGTCGGCTGGAGAGTCAATTATGGCACCCAGTTTGCAGTCATCTGCGAACTTGGTCAGCCACAGTCCTTCCGTGTTGGCCTGTACCTCTGAGAAATATATACCAAACAAGAGAGGTCCCAGGATTGAGCCTTGTGGGACACCACTTGTAACTGGTTTGGAGTCTGACATGGCTCCAGCAATTCTATCCATGTGGGTTCTGTCCTTGAACCAGTTTGCAATCCATCTAGTGACATAGGGGTTTATATTTAAGCTGGTGAACTTATCTATAATGCCCGAGTGGGGTACTGTATCAAAGGCTTTTGCGAGGTCCAGGTAGGCTGTGTGGACCACCTTCCCCTGGTCAATGGCCTTAGTGACAGTTTCAAAGAAATCAACCAGGTTTAAGAGGCAGGATCTGCCCTTAACAAAGCCGAACTGGGTAGGATCCAGTGTCTGTAGGTCCCCAATATCTTTATTTATGAGGTCCATGATGATCGTTTCCATAGCTTTGCAGACCAAGCTAGTCAGGCTTATGGGGCGATAGTTTCCAGGATCCGTTGAGGCACCACCTTTATGGAGAGGGACCACTGTTGCTGTATGCCACTCTTTGGGCACATATCCTGTAGTAAGGCTGAGACTGAACAGTAGTTTTATGTTTGGGTTTAGCTCTTCTTGGAGTTCATGTAGGACACAGCCTGGGACACCGTCTGGTCCCATTGATGCTGTGTTTTCTGCTTTGGAGAGGGTGGCTCTTACCTGAGCATCTGAGATGTCAGGGCGGCAGCACTCTGGGATAGATATTTGCCCTTTTGGTGTGGAGAGGGGAGAAGTTTGCACTGAACCTGTCAGCTAGGATGTTGGCAATGTCTGTGGGTTCGGTGTATTTTTTGTCATTTTGGACTAATTCTGAGCATATCTGGTATTTACCACCCAGGTTCCTAACATAACTAAAGAAAGCCTTGTGATTATCCTTAGTGTCCTGTGCAATTTTTCTCTCGAAGCTGGCCTTAGACAATTTTATGAGTGCCCGCAGTTTTTTGCTAATTCTGATCAGTGATGCCTTCCCTTTTTGGGATTTTGCTCTATCGTTTAGTAGCTTCCTCCTTCCATTGTATAGTTTGTTTATGGCTGGGGTCCACCAGACAGGACGTCTGCCTTTGGAGGACTGGGTCTTGGTTTTATTTGGGATCGCATGATCCATGCATTCCTGAAGGTGTTCATAGAATTCGTTTATAAAGGAGTCTGTGGTCTGGGCCGTATTTTCCACAGGCCCGGGGGCTTTGAAGGATTCCACCTCGGTTTTGAGGAGTGTGAAATTTGCTTTAGAGAAGTTTTTCACTGTGGTTTTCTGGGCAGAGGGTGGGGTCGGGATGTGAATATCCAGTGAGATTAGTTTATGGTCTGATCTTACCAGTGAGGGATACACTTCTGGTCTGGAGCATAGAGTCCCCATGTTGGTGATGATCAGGTCCAGTATGTTTTCCCCTCTTGTGGGAGTGGTAACAAGTTGTTCCATAGCATTTCAGTTTATAAATTCTAGGAACCTTTGGGCTAGGGTGTTGGAGCTAGAGTAATGCTCCCAGTCTATGTTTGGGTAGTTGAAGTTGCCCAATATAATGGTGTTTGGAGAGACCTTCATATTTTCCAGTGTTCTCAGGAAGGCTGAGTGGGGTTCCTGGGTTTGGGAGGGTGGTCTGTAGCAGGCTATAAACTGGAAGGCAGTTTTACCCACTGTTAGTTGCACATGGATAGTCTCTGATGCTTCGTGCTTTGCCACCAACCTGGAGGTGTGGGTATCTTTGATGAATATCGATACCCCCCCCTTTTGTGGTTCGGTCCAAGTTTTGGGGCCGAAAAGCATGGTATGAGGTATAACCTGGTAGTGTTGGGGTGCTCTCAGGATCCCTGAACCAGGTTTCTGTTACTGCACAGATATTGATGTTCTCCATGCTAAGGAGAGTTTTGAGTGCATGCATCTTGAGGTTTAGACTTCTGGCGTTGAGTAGCATTACTCTTAGTTTCTTATCCCTTGTGATACCTATGAAGGTGGGTTTGTCTTTTGAGCCTTGCCTAAAAAAGGCACTATGGGGGTAGCAAGAGCCTTTGCCAATATCCGAAAGCCCAGGGGTGACAGGTGCAAGCCGTCCCTAGTGAAGCAGGTGGTTCAACAGAAGGTGAGTATGTGAGGGTGTAGTGCCTGTGATTAGTTAGCACTGGCATATATGACTGCTCACGTGGACAAATGCCAGGTAAGTCATATGCAATGTGTCACAGGCAACGTACATGTGAACAGGACAAACAGTGATGTTCTGTCAAGTGAGACATGGACATACATATAGTAAGCTATGCAGATGTCACTAGGAGTCCACAGAAGCTCTGTAACTCTGCATTGCAGGTGGGATCAGTGTTCCAGGGTAACTGCAAGCAAACATGCATGCAAACAAAGCTACAGTAAGCAGGGCTGCATGTAGTCCATTGTACAACAAACAAGCTGTACCACTTCCAGTAGGTAACAGTGCAAATATGCAGGCACTATACACATGTACATGGAAATACACAGGTCAGATGGCTAGGGTCCAGTCTCAGCACACACAAGTGTACAGACCATGTACCATCAGGATGTACAATAACTGGATGGAAACCCAGGTGCTCATACCTGCAGTAATACACATGTCATATAACAGACACTGAGCCTTCACTCAGTGGTTCCATACTTAGTAGGATGTATGCTACTTGGCCTGCCACCACAGTATCCCTGACATTTATGGGGACTCTCCCTCCTGTGACAGATAGTTTTGTGTGTTGGGGCTGTCTAGCATGGTATGAGATGTGAGATTGCAGTGCTAGGGTGCTCCTGTGTGTCCTGTACCAGTCGTGTAGTACTGCACACATATCAACATCCTCAAACATCTGCATTGCAGAGTCCAGTGTGGGCAACATGCCACTTGCAGTTTACATGTCCATCATTGCGTATCAGTACTTTCATTACCTTATCCCCTGTGCTACCTATGTATGTAGCCTTCTGTTGACATCCTTACCACCAGTATGCCAACATGTGCATATGATACACTATGGTACTTACCATGGGTGTAGACAACAGTAAAAGACAATCATACCCTTACTGCATCAGGCATGCTGGGATATACCCACTATTATATCAGCACACAGTACTCTTAACAACATGATACTATTACTACACGTCTATGTAGTCACCCTGTGCATCAGCAACATGTTAACCTGTACCTGCACTGATGTTATAGATTGCAGGAGGTGGCACAGTTTCGTCATATGCACAGGGTGTGAACTTGGTATGCCTGAGTCTGCCACTGATACCACCAATTGACATGTATGTGTATGTGTGTTGGTGAGGGACAGCAGTACAAGGTGGGGCAATGTTGATGCAGTGTGTGCATGTATGCGGTAGCCCTAGGTATTGTCAATTCGCATGTGTGTATGGATGCACACAGTTCCACCTCATGGCTGCCATATACTGGTGTTTGTGGACAGCCACAGACTGTACCTGCCAGGTCATACAGATCAGTGTCTCTTGCCACGGACATGGTACCTGTGCCTTGCAGGGGTGCTACGGACCATATCCGGTACCAATCCAGACTGGGTACTGTCATCAGAAGCAGGTGTTCATTGACTGGACACAGATCCCTGTCGGGCCTGTCCAGAGCCATGTGCACATGGTCTCCTGGGCCGGTTCTGATGACAGCACAGACCCAGCATTGCTGGGGCTGCTGCTGGCACTATGGGGGCGGCTGCGGCCCTGTTGTCGTCCGCGATGACTGCCAGCTGCTGCTGTTGCTGGCATACGCCCACGTTGACGCCTCAACCGTCCACCATCGCCCTGGCTCATGGACATGTAGTTGTGGAACTGGTCTAATATGTCCCCACAACGTCTGTCTATGACATCGGTGAAATTATGGCTGGCAGCCGCAATGTCACGCATACTGTCATTCATGGCTGTGCGACATGCTGTCAGCTCCCTCAGACCCTGTCTGGTGTACCGTTCCATACGTGACTGTGCCTGCATGACAGCCCGAAACATAGCTGAGGTTGTTAGACCTCTGTGAGCACGTCTGACAGGGGCAGTACGCCCACAGATGCTCCCATGAGAACCCCTGGACATCTGTCTGTGTGGTACCATCTCAGGGCCATGCCCATGGCTGCTGTGCGGGGAAGCATGTACCACAGATACCACATTACCCTGGTCAATGCCCACTGTATCCTGTCCATCACCTAGGAACATTGGTGACAAAGGGTGTATTGGCAGGATAACTGTGCACATTGATGGGGTTGACAGCTGTGTACTGTCAATTGGCTGACCAATGATGGACCCTGGCATACCTTCCTGTGCCTTTACACAGATGTCATCATTATCAGTACCCGTGGCACCTGATTCAGGTTCCCTGCTGCATGATACCAGAGCAGCACCAGAACCTGTGGGAGGGAAAGAGGAAACACAGTTTACAATGTCTACACAATGTTACCAGTGATGCACACATGCACACATGCACAGGTGCACACATGCACACATGCACACATGCACACATGCACACATACACACGTGCACACGTGCACAGGTGCACACATGCACACATGCACACGTGCACACATGCACACATACACACGTGCACACATGCACACGTGCACATGTGCACACATGCACAAGTGCGCACATGCACACATGCACACGTGCACACATGCACACGTGCACACATGCACAGGTGCGCACATGCACATGTGCACACATGCACACATGCACATATGCACCCATGCACAGGTGCACACATGCACAGATGCACACATGCACACAGTTGCACACAGTTGCACACTTGCACACTACTCAGTATGCGAGATATCAGCACACAGACACAGACACACCTGCATGCATACACAGAGCACTACTCAGTGAGCCTAATATTACTATTACTATCAAGACTATTAAAGGTATTGTTAATACACACTCACTAGCATGGATAGGCTGCATTGCTGTTACACCGGAGGGACCTGCAAAAGTGAGGAAATTAATGTCAGTGGGCACAACTGTGCCATTGTTACTGAGTATGATACAGGTCAGTAGTACAACAGTCACCTTTCACAGGTCAGCTGCTGATATTGAGAATATCACACTTGCACATTAAATACTATGATGACAGCTACAAACCAAGGACACACCTCACACATGCATTAACTACCAGTGTACACAACAGTCAACTATACATATGGCATATTACCTGCACGCTCGTAGTCTTGCTGCTGCGTGGCTCCAGCCTCCATCATAATGCAGGTCTGCTGCTGTTGTTGTTGTTGGCAGGCTGGAGCCACAACACGTATGAGTAGTCCCTCCAGTCTGGTGAGTGGGGGATGTGTAGCCTCCCCACCACCTGTGGCAACCTGTTGCCTGTGGATATCTGACGCACGCTGACGGACATTTCTGATTAAATCACTGCAGAGATGTCGTACCTGCTCATATGTCCTATTATGCGTGCCTATGTCATTTACCCGACGGACCAGGTCTTGCCACAGTGCAGCCCTCTCCTGCTGATTCTGGCTTGTGCGGGAAAAGAGTATTGCATAATCCCACACCAGGCTCTGGTGTATCTCCGCATCCTCAGCTGCAGAGTACGCTGGATTGCACTGGTGAGCCATGGTCCTGAAAAAGGAAATAACATGATATCAGCAAAATATGTCAGCAGAATTTGGCACACATACTACACATGCTACTCGACTGTTGTGATACAACATATCTCACATATATAGCATCTGTCTGTCTATTGGTGGATACACATGTAAATGGCCAGGTATCAGTGCTCAGCCAACAACTGTGCAACAGTACCCGGCACACTCCATCCGACATATTACCAAACCCCAGCAGTCAGAACACTGATTCAGGTCCAAAGCACCTCCTCACTCTGGGGGTTTGTATCGAGGTACTGTATGGGGTACATCATCAACTACTGTGAGCTGACCACAAACTAATTGCCCTGGATATACATATCCCACCTCCACCACCAGCACAAATGACTACAGTGAATAACATTTCAAATGCAAACTTTACACTTCGTAACACTGATATGGTATCCTTTAAGCCCACTGGGCCAGTGGAAGACACAACCCACAATGCTAACCCCTTCACAAATGATTTCTAGGGACATCTCC
The DNA here is from genome assembly GCF_019279795.1 of Protopterus annectens. Taxonomy (NCBI): domain Eukaryota; kingdom Metazoa; phylum Chordata; order Ceratodontiformes; family Protopteridae; genus Protopterus; species Protopterus annectens. The sequence goes on from NC_056744.1 coordinate 533,384,423, forward strand.
GAAAATGCATGGATCATGCAATCCCATATAAGACCAAGACACTCTCCACAAAGGGACAGCATCCTGTCTGGTGGACCCCAGCCATATACAGATTGTATAACAA
>NC_056744.1:533389525-533464395 GCF_019279795.1 Protopterus annectens
GGAGGAGGGTCCGGACTGGGCACTACTGCCAGGTGCACTCGCCAGCTGAGGTGAGAGAGATGGGTCTGCTGGAACCCGCCTTCCCTGTCGTCTTATGTTTTGCATTATGTCATGACAGTTTGGGTTAGTAATGTACAATACCATTCACAATTAGTTGTAACCGCATGCATTAGTATTCCCATTAACCAAACACCCAGATATTCAAACCATTGAACAGCAAGCATAACACATGCATATTTTGAACAGCAATACACAGTCCAACAACATGCAGGGTTGATTGATGACAACAGACCATCAGGTTTGGATGTATTAACAGGGCAGATGCATCAACGTACATGCAAATATGTATGAGCCAACAGGACAAATGTCCAGGGGTGTTAATTGTGATTGCACATACCAATTTCACGTGGAATGTATTATATGTGGTTATAGGGTAGGGTGAAGAAAATTTAATTAACAACTTCAAATACCAATACATATGCTGTACATTTCTAATAGCTGCAGATATATACACACTACAGTTCTACCTACAGTTTCCTATGTGATAACTACTTCAAGTTGGTGATAGGAATGTTACTGCTACATCAATATACATTTTCATTTTTATTCATACACATTCATATCTGGCTCTGTTCAGCTACATCATCCTGCTACATTAGCTTTATATAGCTAAAGACAACTGTGGATGTTTGGTATTTCAGACAACCATACTATCTGCATATTGCAGACTGAGAGCAACATATCCAGATTTTGGGATACACATTCCAACTGCAGTAACATTTTCAACACATTTTGCAGTTTGGTTCTGCTTGTCACATTCATTTCATTCTGTACTGACTGCAGTATACTTTATTCAGGAGTTATTACTACTTTATTGGTGGATTCATAACTCTTTCTCACACTCTCTCACTTGTTTTATTTTTACAATTCAGGATGGTACATAATTCTAGGCTTTATTGACTTGTTTTACCTGTAGTTATTACAATCCTTTCCAACAGTCTCACTTCTGTCATGTTTCTGTATTTCAACAGGGATATATTTCACACATGTGTTTTACTCAGCTTCTGCAGCTGTACTTTTCAGCCTGCTGCAGGTTATGTACTATTATATTACAGGTGGGACATCTTTATTTCAGACTTTATTTCAGACTTTTTCATTTTTCTGTTTGGATTACAGACTGCATCACACTTTTGTAATCAAGCAATACTTGCAAACCCTCTTACACTGTTACTTGCACATTTTATTACTTAGTGACTACACTGCACTCTTTTGATAACTGTCATACTTTTATATTTATTTACAGTTACAGGGAGAGGATTACTGACCTGCCTGGTGGTGCAACCGCACCAGACTATCACCATAGGCTCTATGGTTCGCAGAACGGACACCTGCAGCTGTAATATAAATAAAGTAATATTGGAATACACATCTCCATAATATCAGCTAGGTTAATTTCTTACATAAATAATTAGATGTAACTTAGTCAGTAGTGGGGCGTTGGGCATTTGCCGGGCCTCCTGGATCCAACGGTTCAGTTGGTCCTGCTTCCATCTCTTCAGGTCCGCATGGTGGTGATGGACCTGCTCACCAGTCCGTGGTATCCCTGTGGCACTGGTAAGATCATGAGCCAACCGGTCCCACGCCTCAGCCCTATATGCCCCCCACAGGACCTGGCCCTGCATGAGTTGGGCCTCATGATTGTGGACAAGGAGCCAAACCATATATTTGGACTCCTCAACGCCCCACCTCTGTGCTCGAAAGCAACTACACTCACCTACACCTGACATTCTGGCTGCAAGTTGGTTCTACAATTGGTTATGCTGTGTATTCCTGCCTATGGGGCTTATATATGCCGTTTTTCCCGCACTTATCTGTGATTGGCCATTTTGGAATTGTATCAGCTTCACAAAACCTGCTTTGTCATGCTCCTCTTTCTATTCATTCCTATATATTTGCTATTACTGCATTTCTAAGTGCAGCTGTCATGGCTTAGTGGTTCAGTACCTTGACTATGGTGCATGGTATCCTGGGTTCAAACTTGGCCACTGCTTTTTATATTTTATGACTGTCTACACAGGCTAGGAGGTGTGTCTGTGTAAAGGCAGTTTTGTTACAGCTTGCTCAACGTTGCCCGTCGGTTAGCTTGTTGGCGTGGCGCACAGCTCCGCGCAAACGGGGTACGCTGGTTTACGCGTCATTTGGCTGTCAGCACGCATATTACGTTCAGCTCACCTACGGGCACACAGTTTCAGCATGTTAAAACACTGCTCAACCCCGGGCACTCATTTTACACCTGTTAAACCACTGCTCACCTACGGGCAGATGTACTCAACTTGTTAGACTGTAGCTCAGCTATAGGCACATCTGACATTTTTTTTTTATTTATTATCTCACATTTCTTCAAAATATATGGCCCATTTCATTACATTTTACATAAAATCTAATTTTATATGTGTGCATATATGTCAGGGACTTGTTTCGTGCTTATTTCACAAAAAAAAAAATTGATGTTGTGGGGGCTCGAATCATGACTGCCTGCTCTTCAGACGACGTCTCTACCACTACGCTATTGCTTCTTGGCTTACTTTGCATATGTAGTTCTTATATGCTTTTCCACTGACTGCTAACTGTGGCTAAGCTACGGGCACGCCCGTGCGAACGAGCGCACTCACGGGCAAACATCTTTACAATTTAAAAAAAAAATATGACATGTAATATGACATGTTCATTTATATATTTTATGTTCAAAGTCTGTGGGGGCATGTTTTGTGTTGTGTTTATTCACATTTACATGGGCTCTGTCGTGGGGGTTTACTTTCGGGACTTTTACTCTTCTGGGGGCGTGTCCGTTTGCAGGGCTCGGCCTACGGACACACCCCCTACTGTCTTCCACGGACCGTGTAAGCCTTAGGTGTGATTCAGCATGCCCTCATGCATATGCATGACATGCTGACGTCACACCGTTTAACTGCAGCCTCCGTGTAAGCCTTGTAACTCTTACACGGAGGCTTCATGAATCCTGCCCTACATGTTTTCTTTTGTATAATATATTTATCATTTGATGCTTTTTAGTGTTTTATTGTTTAAATGTCTTTTCTAATAGATTGTATATACCTGTACTGTATTATGTAAGTGCTTTAGCACTTTAAATTGAGGCTTGGTTTATTTAATTAAGAAATGATGTCATGACTTGAAAGCCTATTTAAGGGTGTTTGTATTTTCTTGATTTGTCTGATGAAGTTTGCTAATTTCAGTAAACGAAAGCACTAACTTTTATTTTTGGATTCAGTGTGGTTTTTACTCTATTTTCATCAGTTTGCAGTTTGTGTTTTTAATTGGTTTGATAATTTGCAGACATTGCAGACAGCCTAAACAAATATGCATAAATGACTATGAATACCACCTGTGACACCCCATCACTGGACCAGTAATCAAGGACCCTCAATCCTCACCACTAGCAACAGTGGGAGAGCATTCACTGGGATAATGACAGGTACATACACAGTATTTCCAGATGCAACTCTCTGCATCAAGTGCAATTTCCCTTAAAAGCACACAGAGGCCACAATCAGTCTGGGTCTGCTTTCTCCCTCTTTCACCAGATCCCCAGTAGGATACCTCACTGGCACAGCTACAGAGCTGCGTATATAGCCAGGGTTCCAAGCCAAGTTCTCCAACACTCTCTCTGTCCAAATAGTGCTTCATGTGCCTGCCCAAGTAGCTGATGCACACACTTTGGAGATTTATTTTACACACACACACACACACACACACACACACACACACACACACACACACACACACACACACACACACACACACAAACACCTGGAGAAAGGCTGACACAGGTTTACTATCTATAATCCCTTCTGCCCAGACTATAAGGTAGTTATCACTCCCACCAGAACCCCTTATCAGCTACTTGGGTGTCCAGCTTTACTGTGTTAAATTAACACTAATAATAATACAAATGGTTGCTTGACCAAGAGCAAGGCTATTAGGAGTGGCCCAGATGGTGTCACCAAATAAATATGCAAGTACTCTCAAAACGTAAATATCTCTACACATATCAGCCACAATGAAAGGTTTAAATATATTTAATAATAAATAACAACAAAAATACAATACTAAATATGTATCCACAGTGACATCAGAGTTCAAAACCACAGGAAATATTTAAAACAACATTGCAGGACAGTCTCAAATAAATCAAGAAAAATATCTAAACTAAGCTTCACTATATTCCTGACTGAATCTAAGAAAATTACTATAACCTAAGAACTTACTAATAGAGCATGACAGATGTAGTGAAAGGATCTTCTAGTTGTTGTCAGGTCCAAGACAGAATGCAGAATGCTCTGTCTCACTATCTTAAATATTACTGCTGGGATAGCTTGCAAAATGACATAATTTCTTGTCATCTGACTTCTATTTTTCAGGCCAAAACACCCATTGCTAAAGCTGGCAGTATTTAGCCTCTACCTGTAAAAATATACAGACAATGGCTTCTCCTCAGATCTCTGGCAGATGCTGGAAGTCATAAAACAATTGTACTCCTTCATGCTTTCAACACTAGTAATTAGTTCACACTAAAGACAATACAGAAGGTTTCCTAGTACAGACATTGTGTCTCTTGCTGCACTGAATACTGAAAGATACCATATTTTATTGCCTAGCCATAAAGTAATTTAATTTCAGTTAATTTTCTGTAGTTTTCTGGACTGAGGTTAGCCCCCTATATTCCAGTTTCCATTGTTAAAGTATATACATTTAAACAGTTACAATAGTGCATGTACATTTTTGTTCTCTTCCAGTAGGGCACACTGTGGTTATATTTTAAACACAGCATTTTACAAATACTTTTTCAACACCCACACTTCTGTACAAGCAGTTTAATATATACATTTTTTATTTATTTAACATTTGTTGACCAGGAAAGTCCAACTAGGACAGAGCCTATTTTCAGCAGAGGCCTGGGGAGAAATGCTCCAGATGCATGTCTTTAGAATGTGGGAGGAAAGTGGACTACCTGGAGGAAACCCCCACAAACACAGGGAGAACATGCAAAGTCCGCACAGAAGGCACCCTAGCCAAAAATCGAACTGGAGAACCTCTAGGTGTGAGGCGACAACATTAACCGCTGCAACACTGCACCGCCCAAGAGGGAAGCAGCAATGAAGGTGGGATGACACATGACACACAGCTCTAATACATTTGTAGCACAAGCATCTTATATAAATCATTTTGATATTCACCAATGACATATAATTATTTACAAAATTCCAGCTAGCTCTGCTTTCCGTACTTCCTTTTGTCACACCACCTTTAGTCTGTTTCAAGCATCAGAGATCTGAGTAGATTATCATGATCACGTCTTGATTGCATTAAACCAGATAAAGCCTTATGAATCATGTGTAAGATTATAAAGAGCGATGTATGTAAATGCATAGTACAAACAACATACTTATGCTAATTTGGTAAAGATGAGAGGTATGAAAATATCTAAATCCTTGTCATTTTAAACATCAAAAGCCAATACCATACACCTTGATTCTATGTGTAACCTGCTTTTGATGTCTAGATATTTACTATGGAATTAAAGCAAAACTTTTTGCTTAAACTCAAATCTGTGTTAAGTTCTGCTTCTAACTATTTCCTCCCTGCTTCTTTCAGTGTAATATGTCTTTTAGTTTTAGTCCTATAATGTCTATATTTAAAAATGAAGTGTAGATTACTAACGTACATTATTTTTTGTAAAATGTAGTTTATTACAGCATTGTCAGTATTTTATTATATTTCTGAAAATGTTAAGTTCTATCAGTAATCTGTTATCAAGTCAGGATATGGTACCAAAAAGTTCACAAGTGTATTTATATGCCTTTTCATAATGATGTAGTTTATGTGAACACTTACATAATTAATCTAAATTGGTAGTACTAAGACAGCAATATATTTATTGATTTTTACCTCTCATTAATTCTCCATTCATAAAACCAAAGCACATATCACTGCAGTCAAAATGAATGATATTAAATAATCAAAATTCTGAAAAGATCTTTTATTGCAACAATGAAGACTAGATTAGCACACTGAACATAACCTTACCATGCATAGGAACTCCAAAATGGCACCATATACCTGACAGCAAATGCATGGGAACAAGGCTCTGTGTACCTACCTCTTCATGGATTTCATAAAAAAGCTTGGCACATAGCATCCTTACTGTAAACCCAATGAGTTAAAGTCATCAAAAAACAAACTCAGCAAAACTATAACTGATATAAAAAATGTTTTTGCAGGGGATGCTGTCACCTGCGTCTTTTGCCCCAACTTCATTCTTAACTGCACTGTCTTCATTGTAGTTCAACTGCAGGGAAAAGAGAAAAAACCCTGCAAGCATGAGAAAAGTGGTCATGCACTCCATTACATCAAACATAACTTGTGGAAACTGACAGTGAAGGAGCTGTGATTAGGAGGATTGTATTCAAAAGGTATCTCCGCCCACAAACACACATACACAGACGCACACACCTATGGGCACATTTCTACTTTCATGTTTAAACTTCACAGTCACACTACAATTGTACACCATCACAAAGAATGAAACTTTCTGTTTCTTGCAAAAATTTAATATTCCCTGGTGTCTAAGGGTATATAACCTTGGAATTGAAATACAGACACAATGTGCTACTTGTTCAGCCCTTTTGGTCGAATAGATATCATTTTCTCTAGCCTGAGGATATGCATCATTAAAATGTAGAGAACTATAAGAAATATTTACTATACCACTCCATATATTCAGTTTTTTAAAATTAAGCACTCTGATATTCAGTCTTCTCAGCTGTTTGGTCTTATATTTTCTATCATTTCACAGTCAGTCAAATCATATACTGTCAAAATAATGAACATAAATCATTCTATTGTTATTATCATTGCATGATGTGTGCATGTGTATATATATATATATATATATATATATATATATATATATATATATATATATATATATATATCTGTGTGTGTGTGTATATGTATGATGTATGATCTATAGATAGACATGCGTCCACGTGCATGCACATGTACTGCTCCATCCTCAGAAAAGATTGTATATTTATATATTTTGCAGAAAATAATGTATAATGTATTTACATCATTTACTAGGATTATAAAACGGAAGATTAAGTCATGATGGCATTTTATAAGTTGTATGACATTTTCCTGAAATGTACTTTGCAAAATGCAGTTTCCTAAAATAATCATTATATCTGTAGAGCCTGTGTTCATCTATTACCCCTAAATCTGTGCATGTTTATGTATGTATGTGTGGGGTACATGGGTGTACATGTATTGATGTGAGAAGGAGAAACAGATTGGTAATTCACTTCACATTAACTCAGAATTGTTCAGGTATGGTGAGTCTAAAATACTCTGTTGTGTGTGTTGCTGTTTGTGCCAGAAGATGGCAGCATGGACTGTATCTTGGTTCCAGTCCTACATAAGGAAATAAACAATTTCTTACTATACACGCCTATATTCACAGAATGCGAAGGACATAGTGAGAAAGAACCCTATGTAACTATAATGTATCATTTTCCAGAGGGTGGTCCATTACATTTCTTGACAGACTTTGGCTGCATCTGGCATAGTAAAGTGAACCACCAAGCCTTTCATAGCATGTATTTTTCATTTCACAAAACTATAGCAGACTGAGTGATAAATAGAGCTCCTTCTCTCATTTGAGATAGAGTGTGAAGTCCCATCACATTGAATTTGGTCTTATCTAAAATAACAGCCTGTTAAGACCGTGCCATGACCAGGGTGTTGCTAGGCACAGGTCAGCAACTTGACATGGGAGCATGATTAATTTTGTTTCTATTATTTCCATTTAATTGTTCTTTCTTTTAATAATCCTGTCTTTCAGGCAGGTGATCTGCTGTGCTGCTCACGCTGTGCCTGAGTCAGCCGCTTATTCCAAATGTGAACGAATCAACAGCCTCTGGTTATGCTGCTGCTTTCCTGTCAACAGCCATGTTAACACGATGTGGGTGTTTTTGTCTAGTTACTCAGCATGACTTTATAATTTATAACAAGGCTGTAGTTTAGCACGTTTCTTACTGAGAAAGCACTTCTCAGAACTGTATTTTACTGCTGAACAGTTTAGCTCTCATGACAGAGAAGCAGTGCCAATCAGTTTGTCAACATAAATTGTTTTGTAATTATTTACATGAGGGATTATGCAACAATTTCTATTTTTAGCATTATACAGTGGGAGAAGAAAAACACAGAACAGCATCAAAATTGGAAACAAACAGAAATTGTTTGTTTTACTTTAAAACAAATGCGATGAAGATGACCATAGGTGAGGAACATTTTTTTTTCAAATTTCGTTTGAAAAGGATTATAGGAATTTTAGAATTTCTGGAACATGTTGTCAGGAGCTTGAACAATTCTTGCATTCATAAAGTAGCAACTTGATAGTGTATCACACCATTTGTATCATTCCTTTTGATGGGCTAGAACACAGAGCTATATGTTCAACAGCTTATAGCCAGTCAGAAACACTCCATATAATTCAGCGTTCATAATCTCAAACGTGTTTAACACTGGCAGAAGTGATCAAAATTAGTTTTATCTTTTCTGCTGGTGTTAAGTCCGTGCAAGACTGTGCACAGTGGAGATTGGGGACTTTGCCTGTACCCCACTGTGCAGCGATCTCAGAGTTGGTAAATATAATTAGCAGGTGGTGTGGAGGCATAGCCCCCACATGTGTGCAAGAGGGCTTGCTTCCCAGAAAAAAAAAAGAAAAAAATAAGTGTTTTGTGTTTTCACTATGTATTTTGGATTTCAATCTTCGATATTTATATGTACATCCAGCCAGTCGTGTCAGCAACACTAATATTTTGACTTCTGTTATATCCTGGGAAATAAGTAGACCACACGGTTTATGGAGTTGTAAGGCCTTCCTTTATTAAGAGCCTCCAGGTGCGCACCCATGCTTCTTCACACAACTTCTGCAAGTCATACATATACCAGAACCAACAAGTTACCAGAGAATACAGAACCAACAGTACATGCTGAATTCCCCACAGCGCCCCTACAGTACAACAACCACACTACCAGCCCGAATACTACATTCCTCCCCTTTTAAGCTAAGACATACTGTCTTACATAAGCAAAACTAGGGAACAAGTTCCACAATGCATTTAATCACTTACTTGTAAATAACAGGCTAGTTATTGACTGGTTACCATACCATCTACTATTTTTTTTTTTTTTTTTTTTTTTTTAGGCTGGTAATCTATACATGCACTTTTGTTAACATTGATAGTCCTTCAAGTAACTAGGTTTAACCAGCACACGCTTAGAACGGCGCAGTGGTACCACCTTAGGTGACTCCGGTGTCACTGTTACCACTTCAGGTATCGGTGTGTCCTTTCCTGGCACGGTTGGATCCTCAGAAACCTCTCCTTCCACGTTCTGGTGGTCTCCCTCGATTTGCGATCCTCCTGCCCCTGCGAGCCCTGGTTCCGAACTTAACGGTAGTTCCGAGGCCAGCAGTTCCATGGCATCCTTCTTCTGTTCGCTCCTCAGAATTTGGTCTACATGTCTTCTCACCAAGAAATCTCCATTCAACCTCACATGGTACGATAATGGACCTGTACTCTTGACAATGAACCCTGGAATCCACTTAGGTCCATAACTGAAATTTCGCGTCATCACTGCATCTCCCTCCAGAAAACTTCGCTCTCTCCGTCGTCGATCATGACATTCTTTTTGCCTCCACTGGGTCCCCTCCACCTTAGCTCGGACATCTGGATGCACTAGATCCAGCGTGGATCTCAATCTCCGTCCTTGCAACATCTCGGCAGGTGACAAACCCATGGTAGATTGTGGTGTAATACGGTAGTTGAATAACACCCTTGACACTTTTGCTGCCATACTTCCTTCTCCAGACTTTTTCATCATGGCTTTAAAAGTCTGAACCGCCCTTTCAGCACAACCATTTGTAGCTGCATGGTAGGGTGCTGAGGTGATGTGTACGATGCCATTTTTTCTCAGAAAACCCTTGAACTCTTCACTCGTGAAACATGAAGCATTATCGGATACAATAGTCTCTGGTAGTCCTTGGCTACTGAAACTCCTCCTCAAGCATTCAATGGTAACGAGAAGTGGGTGTCTTGACTTGATAGGCATCCATCCATTTCGAATGAGCATCCATGATTATCAAAAACATGGCCCCCATGAAAGGTCCTGCATAATCTATATGAAGTCTCTGCCAAGGCCTACTCGGCCACTCCCATGGATGTAGTGGCACCGCCACCGGCAAGTTGCGATGTTGTTGACATGTTTTACACTCATTCACAACGACTTCAATCTCGTGGTCCAACTTGGGCCACCAAAAATAACTTCGGGCTAAGGCCTTCATTCAGGTAATGCCCACATGACCTTGGTGCAACTGCTGTAAAAGTGCCCGTCTTCCTGGGGACAGAATTATCACTCGTGCCCCCCACAATACGCATCCATCTTGCACACTCAGCTCTGTTTTTCTCACCTCATAAGGCCGAAAAACTGGATCCGTTTGTTGGACTGGCCAGCCTTGCTGGACCCACTGAAACACTCTAGCAAGCACCGGGTCTTTGTGTGTCCAAACACTCAGTTCTCTGGCAGACACCAACGTGATGTCTTCCATCATCAAAACTCGGTCCTCCGCTTCTTCTTCCTGGAGATGCCCTGGCATTGGCAAACAACTTAGCGCGTCTGCATTACTATGATGTTTCCCGGGCTTATAAACAATCTCGTATTCATAAGCTCTCAACGTTACAGCCCATCTCTGAATGCGGGGAGAAACCATCTGCGGTACTGCTTTCATCTCATTGAATAATGACAACAAAGGCTTATGATCAGTGCAAATAGTAAACTTCCTCCCATAGAGGTACTTGTGAAATCGCTTGATTCCAAACATGACAGCCAAACCCTCTTTATCTAACTGGGAATAGTTTGACTCCGCTGGTGTCAAAGTTCATGACATGAACCCAATGGGTCTCTCTTGTCCATCTGGCATCCGGTGTGCCAACACAGCCCCTAATCCATAGGGTGAGGCATCACATGACAAAATTAAGTCCTTGTGACTATCGTAGTGCACCAAAACCTCTGAAGATTGTATTAGTTACTTTGACTGTTCAAACGCTCTGTCCTGTTCCTCTTGCCACGACCACTGAGCTTCCTTCCTTAATAACTTATGTAAAGGAGCTAACAGGGTTGACAGATTTGGCAGGAACCTGTTATAATAGTTAAGTAAGCCTAAATAGGCTTTCAGTTCTGTAACATTTGTGGGTGCTGGCGCCTGTTGAATGGCTTCCACTTTATTTGGCAGGGGGTGTAGGCCTGATGCATCCACCTTGTAGCCCAGGAATTCTGCTTCCGTTGCCATGAAAGCACATTTACTCCTCTTCACCCGTAGACCTGCCTCTCGCAGTCGTCTCAGCACCTCATTCAGCGTCTCCAGATGCTCTCGAATGTTCCTACCCGTCAACAGGATATCGTCTAAATACACAGCCACCTTCGGAATTCCTGCCACCAGTCCCTCCATTATTCTCTGGAAAATAGCTGGACTCGAGGAAACCCCAAAAGGTAAACGATTAACTTGGAACAAACCTTTGTGTGTGTTCAGGGTAACATACGCCTTTGACCCTTCTTCCAGCACTACTTGTTGATATGCCTGACTGAGGTCCAGTTTACTAAGCCTTTTACCTCCCGACAGCTTTTCAAACACATCCTCCACCTTGGGCAAGGGATACTGCTCCAGCTTCGAGACTTGGTTCACTGTTAACTTATAGTCACCACAGATGCGTACAGCACCATCTGGCTTTAATACTGGAACAATTGGTGCGGCCCATTCCGCAAACTTTACTGGTTCAATTATACCTTGCTTAGTGAGTCTCTCTAACTCAAACTCAACTTTCTTCTTCATCGCATATGGTACAGGACGGGGTTTGTAAAATCTTGGCGTTACGTTTTCTTTCACGTGTATCTTTGCTGGTGGACCCCTCCAGGTCCCCAGTTCCTCTTTGAATACTTCTTCATTGTTCTCTAGCACCTCTTGCAAGGTCAGGCCCGGCTGTTCTACCTTATGGAGCTGTAGGCAGTCCATGTTTAGCTCCTTTAACCACACCCGGCCTAGCAGGTTTGGTCCCTTACCTGCTACCACCATGACTGGCAACTCTTTGACTTGGTCTTTATATTTTACCTTCATTTTCACCATTCCCAACGTGGGAACTATTTCACCCGTGTAGGTTTTCAAAGTCACTGAACAGTCCTGCAGCTTTAGAGCTTCTCTGGGCCATAACTTCCCATACTCAGCCTTTGACAGAACTGTCACACTACACCCCGTATCCACTTCAAACTGCACCATTTTACCATTTAAGTCCAACTGGGTTTTAATGGGATCAACTCTTTCCCACCTGGCCTCTTTCACATTAAACATTGTGAACACTTCTTCGGCTTCCCTGGTTTGTTGATCTGTACCTTCACGCATGTGGTGTGCATACTGCCGTTTATTTTTTCGGTTTCCCTTCCTTTCCATCATACTGCTTTTTTCCTCCCCCTTTTTCGGCTGGTCCCGAGAGGGCGTTGAGCGGCACATTTTCTTTACATGGCCCTTTTTCCCACAAGCATGACATTTTACAGTTAAAAAACGACAGTTCCGTGACAGATGTTCACCTCCACACCTGTAACAAGCATACTAACCAGACTTCCCTTGTGATTTATGCTCCATGACCACTTTATGCACTGGCAGTGGGGTCGCACTCCTGCTTCCCACCCCTTCCGTGGCTTTCTGTTGTAAATCACGAATGTCTTTAGTCGCTGTCTCTATTGCCTGTGCCAACTTCAAGGCCTTTTCAAACGACAAGTCAGGCTCCGCTAACAATCTGTGTTGTATGCGGTCATCTGCAATGCCACATACGAGCCTATCTCATAGCATTTCGGTCAGTCTGTCCCCATAATCACAATGTTGTGCCAGTTCCCTCAACACTGCGACATACTCCATTACCGTTTCATTAGCCATTCTAGTCCTTGAATTTAACTTGAACCTCTGGACTATTGCACTCGGCTTCGGGTTATAATGTGACTGAAGTAAACTCGTCAACTCTGTGAACGATTTGTCCCCCGGTTTATCTGGACTCAATAAGTTCCTCATCAGACTGTACGTCTTACTGCCCACCGAGCTTAGCAATATGGCTCGCTTCCGACCCGCTTCCATTATCTGGTTTGCCTCAAAAAAATGTTCCAACACTTCACAATACTCCTCCCAGGTCTGTGTCTGACAGTCATATGCAACTAGTGACCCCAACATGGAACCAGACATCACTCCAGTAGGCCCCGTCTCTTCGTCGTCCGACATGAACTGCAGCCCACCAGTTTACTCGCAGCGGACTCGGAGGCATCCCATCCTCTCGTCGCCAATATGTTATATCCTGGGAAATAAGTAGACCACACGGTTTATGGAGTTGTAAGGCCTTCCTTTATTAAGAGCCTCCAGGTGCGCACCCATGCTTCTTCACACAACTTCTGCAAGTCATACATACACCAGAACCAACAAGTTACCAGAGAATACAGAACCAACAGTACATGCTGAATTCCCCACAGCACCCCTACAGTACAACAACCACACTACCAGCCCGAATACTACAACTTCCTCTCTCTATCTCCTAGGTTTCAGTTGTGTCCAATGCAATGGTCTAAAATGTTGAATGTCTTTTAGTGCTCTCTGTCTTTTGGGATGTTGTTTTAATACAGGGGCTAAGATGGTGAACCCTTAACTTAACTTAACTTATCCCCTGCAGTCATTCACACTGGCAAGTTGTGCACTTTACATATCAACTAGGCTGGGTTCATTTACTGGTTGCTGGAAAAAAGAAAGCTGTTATCAAACAAATTAAATTGTGTGTGACACTGGTTGTGTTTTTGCAGCACTGTAGTAAATACATATCAGGCTTCACTGCTGACTGTAAAGCTACAATGTATGGGAAGCAGTGTATTGACTAATGGAAGGGTTAAGTTGCTTGCAGGGAGGTCACTCTCCAGCGATACTGAAAGGGTCAGAACACTTGTGGGTTTGATTCCTGCTCTTGATGCTTAGCTTCATGTTCTATTGCTTCCATATCAAGAAATGGAGGGCCCTGCACTTCTAAGGTGCTGTCTTTCAAATAGGGTATTAAAATTATTTGTGTAAAATATGAAATTAAATATTTTTCCTTTTGTCTACCTTATGCCTGGATCAGAAACATTCCATATTATCAAACCTTGATTGTATTGAACATGTTTTCAGCCAGCAGAAGTGATCAGATCTCATTTGATCGCTTCTGCTGGCATTAAGTTTTAGCAATGCCATGAACAGTTTCCCCACTGTAGAGCATTCTTGGAGTTGGAACTATATATAATTAAATGCAAAAGCATGAGTGTTTTTTTTTTTTTGGTATTTTGTGTTTCAATCATTTTGGATCATTGTTTTTTTAATTCAATGTATTTTGAAGTACATCTACCTGGATCATACCGATAAAGGGTACTTAATTAAAAAAATGATAAACGGTATTGGAGTAGTTCACCTTTTCTGGTAAACAAACAATCACCTTTTCCATTTAACACAGAATCAAACAAGTCATCATCATCTTCTTTCAGCTGTTCCCGTTAGGGGTCGCCACAGCAGATCACCTGTCTCCATTTCTTTCTGTCCTCTGCATCTTGCTGTGTCACACCAACCACCTGCATGTCCTCTCTCACCACATCCATAAACCTTATCTTAGGCCTTCCTCTTTTCCTTTTACCTGGTAGCTTCATCCTTAGCATCTTTTTCCCAATATACTCAGCATCCCTCCTCAGCACATGTCCAAACCAATGTAATCGTGCCTCTCTGGCTTTGTCTCCAAACCTTCCAACCTGGGCTGACCCTCTAATATACTTATTCCTAATCCTGTCCACCCTCGTCACACCCAGTGCAAATCTTAACATCTTTAATTCTGCCACAAGTAAATAAATAAATAAATTAAACAAGAGTCCCACTTCTATCTGTTTGAGTTGGTGGTACATCAGATGGATCTTTAAGATCCCAGTGCACCTACCAAAAGAACATTATGGTTTTAAAATTATTATTAAAATCAGTAGTGTGGTTACATTCAAAATAGTTATATTACATCCCCGGTAACCTTTGCTTAATACAATTTGCCATTCTAATCTAACTTTCGTTACTTCCTTTATAGTTCACATTAGCCATTTCCTTCTTTCAGTATTAATGACTCTCCATAATTTAAAGTTAATTTACCTAATTCTTTTCTCAGACATCCATTTCAATATGATATAATTACAGTTTACCATGTGTTCTCATAAAGAGTATAATTACAGCACTTACAATCTCCACAGAACAATGCTAGAATACCCCTGTAAGTAATATCAATTTTTCCCCAAAGCAACACATACTTAACTCTAGAGTATTTCTCATTTCACCTCTGTTCGTAAAGTATTTAATTTTTTTCACAAAAGAATATTAATGTAAAAAATGCTAATAGGTTTGATGTCTGTATAACATTTATCATTTAAACGTTCTTTTAGATGCAGATTTCTGTTAGTTATTGTCTCTCATATCTTATTATTTAACATTTTTAGTGTCTCAGCTCCCCATTTTCACTTATTCTTTCTGCTATCTTCATTTTGGTGTACAGTTATCTGTAAGATCTGATGAAGCGTAAGTTGTTCACGTGTAAGCGCTTATCCTGTTTTGTCTTTGTGAATACATTTACACTGGATTTTAGAGCCGTGGTGGTTCCATCTTGTTGTTTTTTCCTGATTACCTTTGGTTTTCTTGGTGAGGACCTTTGGGTAGCAGTTTGCATGTTTATTTTTATATTTGGTGTACAGTTATGAAATTATTTATTGTCTGTTGTCAACTTACATGCCACCTGCCGTTTACCCTTCACATATTCATCTTTGGAGAATGGTTTGCATGGTTGTAGCTGTAGGACTTGTGAAGATTTTTCCAGTATTTTTTTAAGTTTTTGCTTTCTTTGAGGAATGTGTACCTGGTACTACCTAGAAGACATGAAATCTTCGAAGTAAAGTAATATTCACTTTAATTTTAAAAAGGGGTGCTGAATTCATTTTTACCTGATGCATTGCTGTATTTATTGTCAAAATTATCCATTACTTTCATTTCTTTTTTAAAATTTCGACCACTTCCAATACCACCTTCAAGGATTTCTCATTTTTAAGACATTTTTTAGCCTCACACACTTTTGCCACTTGCATCTAACTATATACTTTATTTTATCGCAAAAATTGCAGGCACACATGTATATACACACAAACACTTTTATAGATACATACATACATACATATATATATATATATATATATATATATATATATATATATATATGTATGTGTGTGTGTGTGTGTGTGTGTGTGTGTGTGTGTATATATGTACATACATAGAGAGAGTGCATGTCCTCCCTCTGGTCATGTGGGTTTCCTCTGGGTCCTCCGGTTTCCTTCCACATTCCAAAGACATGCAGCAGATGAACTGGACACTCTAAAATGGTTTTAGGTATGAGTGTGTGTGTATTGGTGACTGGTATGAATGAACTACCATGGCAGGGCTAGCCAGCTAGCAGTGTAAACCTTGGCTCAAGATGATTGGCACTGTTGAAGTAACATCCCAACCCCGTGTGCAAAATGGGAAAAAGGGGTTGAGAATAGATGGAGAGAGAGGAATATGATATAGCTTTGAAATATGTTATACTGCAAGCGCTGGCAGTAAATTTCACCATTTATAATGAACTGAGTCACTTAATCCTACAATGGAATAAATGTAAAATATCACACAAACCAGGTACTTACATATTCCATTTATCCATGTCGCACTGTTTATTTTAGTCTTGACTGTGGTTTGCTATTCATTTCAATGGGATGTGCTGGCTACATAGGTTGATTGAAGGAGAAGACTTTAAATTACTTCATTGGATTTTATAAATAGACTGTCTCAACTGTAATTTTCTACTCTATTCCTTAAGTTGTATATATATATATATATATATATATATATATATATATATATATATATATATATATATATGGATCTACTACTATTCACCGAAATCACATTTCACCATGCACATTTCACCGAAAACACAATTAAATGAAACACATTTCACCGAAAGTTGTAGATGGCCTTTTCCCCACTGTAGTGTGACCCTGGAGTTAATATTTTAAATATTTTGAATTTTATACATTGATAGATGTAATTGTAATATATTACTCTTCTCTGACAATAATATATACCTAAAATATGTGGGGGGCTACGTCCCCCACCCCCCCTTGCTACATATATATATATATATATATATATATATATATATATATATATATATATATATACTAATGCCAGGGTCGCACTACAGAGGGGTAAAGGCCATCTACAACTTTCGGTGAAATGTGTTTCAGTGAATTGTGTTTTCGGTGAAATGAGCTTTCTGTGAAAAGTGCACTCTAATTTGATTTTCGGTGATATGTGCTTTCGGTGAATAGTAGTAGATTCATATATATATACATATATACATACATACATATGTGTGTGTGTGTGTGTGTGTAAATAGCCAATATTGTCAGTTATTTTTTTTTTATTTTACTAATGTATTTTAGCTACGGTAGGATAACTTACTTTTATAGAGTACTTAAATCTGTGAGTTTAATCTTAAGGCAGATAGCTCAAATCAGCTACATGTTGCATTAATGTCATTTTGCAATCGGCTACTTTTAGTCCATGTTTTATATTTCTTTTTTTATTCTTTATTTCTATTTATTTATTTGTTTATTTATTTGTTTATTTATTTTAATTTGAGGATATGTAATTTCTAAAGTTTTGATTTAGCTGGGCAGTTTTGGCCTGATATGTTTATATGGGTTATGTGCATATATGTTTTTTGTTCCAATATTTTATTAAAACTTTTATAAGATATTACAATTAATACTTTCAGTCTTGAATGTTAAAAAATTTTTGAAAAAGTTTAAACTATAAAATTTAAAAAATTATTTACAATATAAACAACATGCCTGGAACAGATTATTTAATGGTTGTGCATAATGTAGTGTGTGTGTATATCTTTATGTGCAGTATGTGAAGTTTTTTTCTTTCTTAGACGATTGGAGCAGATTTTGTTAACTGATGGTAAGGAGAGAGGTGATATGATGTTAGTAGGATGGTGATAAAATCATATTCATGTTGTCTCAAATACATTTCTGCTGTACCCTTTAACAGGATAACAAAAGACACAAGTGCTAATCCACAATGGTCAACTAAAATGGAAGATGACAAAAACTGACAGGTCTCTTCTCCAAGGCATCCTTCAATAAAATCCATTCAGTGCCTTCATCCAAACAGAACTAGACTCCATCAAAATTAAACACATTAAGCAAAGCAATACAGTTTGAATAGGGTTCAAAAGAATGATGAAATTAATTACATAATTAGAACAAACAAAACAATTAACTTAAACTCACTGCAGTTCTTTCCACACCAATTATATCAAATTCCGTAATGTTTCATTTTAATAACCCTTTTAATGAAAATATTGCCATTTAGACTATGGTACTTGTCTGCATTTAAATTCAGTCAGCAGTAAGTTCCATGAATAATGAAAAATTCTTCCAGTCATCACCGCTGTGATTAACTGGATCTTGAGCATGTTTCATTATGCTTAACTATGCTATTATCTGAATAAGACTTCTTAATTGAATGGAAATGTTCATATATACTTTGTCCAAATGCTCAAAAGATCTTGTCATTATATAAAAAAAATCTGTTCATACTCTTATCAACAGAAATCAACCCTTAGGAGTCTTTACATGTGGTTCATGTAAGCGTTCATGTAAGCAGAGTAGATTCGTATATACTAGTAAATACATTTTTGTAAGCACTACAGAAATGACTGAACTGTGATGTGCAAAGGACATTTTGATTGCGGTACCCCTGGGGTACTTTATGTTGCTACATATTTATCTTGGTCTGACATTCGGCATCACTGTCCAGTTAAACGTAACTGCTTAGCCAGAGGAATAGACAGCTATTCTGTCACCTGGTGTTGTTCTCTGATCTGGTGCCCAGCTTTCAACTTTAAGTTGAAGGGCAGAAATCATCTTTGTATTTGTAGAAAGCAGTTTACTACAGTTTATACCACACATGGAGTACTACTAAAGTGTTTCATTTAAGACCAATAAAAGCCCTAAAAGCACAGCAAACAATGTAGCAAGCAGCTGTTGTTATGCCAGACATGGAGCAGTAAAGCACTGCTTCATCTAAGGACACAGAAGCAATGCCAGCATTAAGGAATGCCTGTAATGCACTGAATACCCAACCATCCTTCCTAACACTTTCCACTCGGGCATCTGCCTCTTTGCTCCATCCTAGTTATATTTCCCATAGCTTATCTGGCAAAAGTTTCATTTGGTTTGCATTTACCATTTTCAGGGTGTGTGTGTGCAGTCACTTTGAACCTTCTAAAGGGATAACCTTTGCATTACCTGCATTAGTATTCAAGTTATACATTTCAATTGTACTCAGTGTTTGGAGGGCTCATTTGTTTCCACAATATTATTATTATTCTGTTATACCTTTTTTCCATTTTAGACAAATTCTTACAAACTGGTTATTGCATCTACATAAGCTGCAGATTTGACTTTTAGCTTTGCAGTGCACCATCTAATGTGTAAATCCATAGTGTTTACAGATGGCGTGGCTTCTATGTGCACATTCATTACCAGGTGCCATCTTGTTATTTTTATTTAGCATTTGTTGACCAGGAAAGTCAGATGAGGTCAGAGCCTATTTTCAGAAAAGGCCTGGGGAGAAACTTCCCTGACATATGTCTCTTGAATGTGGGGGATACCAGAGTACTCAGAGGAAATCCACACGAATGCAGGGAGGAAATACAGACTCTGACAGAAGGCACCCCAGCCGAGAATTAAACCGGAGAACCTCTTGCTGTGAAGTGACAACATTAACGACTGCACCACTGCATACAGTAGTGTGAATTTACCTTTGTTTTTTTTTTATTTTTACAGTTTCTATGCTTTGTTTTCACATTATTTATATACACAGTCTCTGTTTTGTTAACTTTAAACTCCTCTTATGCTTTCGTATTGTCAAATAAAGAGTTCAGTCACATGACCAGCATGTATAACCTTTTCTAGTGTTTGTTTGTGTCTTTCGGCTTTTTCCGGTTAGGGGTCGCCACAGCGGAACTCCGGTCCGCTAATGATTGGTAGTGGATTTTTACGTACCGGGTTACCAGCCCTGATGCACATCCTTCAACGAAGGCATGCCCCATTCACGTATGCCTCCACACAGAAGACGGTCTAGCTGAGAATCGAACGGGGCAACGTCTTGCTATGAGGTGACAACACTACCGCAGCACCAAATAGTGCTTAATCAGATTTTCTAAGTATTCTGTCCCTTTGCTGAATATTTTGACAACATGGACTATTTTCTTATCTACTACAGCCTATTCTCTTCTCTATAAACCATCCAATTCAGCAGATGCACTCTGCTGTGCTTTATGTTTTACTTCATTGCTATAAGCATCAACACTCTTCTAAATCCAAGCATTTCTTATGAAAATTAAGTGTCTTACATAAGGTACATTCTGTTTAGTTTCAAAGTAAGCCTATATTTTACTTCTTGATGTTATAAAGTTGTCTTTCACTTCTTCTTTAAAAATAAGTGCGTTAAATATTTTAACAGCTTCCTTGCCTATAACATAAAGAAATGTGACTCATGGCATTATTTCTGGTTTGTTCTCAAATCTCCTTACAGTCAGCTACAGCTTGGAAGGCTGAATCCTGGACTTTCAGTTTTCTGAGATGTTTCCTGCAACTACACAGACATTAGTGGGGATAGGTGCATCATTCTGAATCAAAAATTGAAGGAACTAGTGGAAAATTATACTAGTGATCCAACAGAATGCAAAACAAGTGAAATTGTTCCAGTGTGAAATTCAAAATTTAGTTCGTCCAATCAAAGAGGAAAGCATGTCTTGATTTTATGTTATGAATAGACAGTGCTTTCATGTCTTTACCTTTTTCATTTTAAAATATTACAAACTTAAGGACCATGGACCATGTATCATCACGATGCTAACATATCATCAAGAAAATAAATCTCATTTACAGCTGCAATCCTGTTAGCAAACTATATCAATATGCGCAATCACTTGATAAGAAAGTGACCAAGATTTAGCTTAATAATATGCATAGTGTGAAATATTTAAACAGTTTGTTATAACATTGATATACAAATCAACAAGCATGCAAGTTAAAATATTAATAAAAGTTTTGAGCAAGGGGAAAGGATGTTATGGTGTGGTATAACATTCTGAGAAAAGTAATAGAAATGAACTGAAGACAACATGAGGGAAGGGCTCTAATTGTTGTGTTAAACTGGTCTCTGTGGCTAGATGGAAGGAAGCAAAGATAGCAGATGCAGTCAAGACAGTAGATATATACTGGGTTTCTGAAGTTTATTGAGGTTTGAATAATTTGGTATCTGTGTGTGTGTGTGTGTGTGTGTGTGTGTGTGTGTGTGTGTGTGTGTGTGTGTGTGTGTGTATATATATATATATATATATATACATACATATATATGTAAATTCATAGATTTATAGATAAGTACTAGGCTAGCAGACCATTTTAAGCCTAGTCAATTGTCCCATTTGGTTAAAAATTGGCTTTACCCATCATACTATAGATAATTTGAGGGACCCATGCATGGGTCAAAGCACTTAGCAGCTGCCTCTATCCATTAGTAGTACAGGGAGAAGTCCACGGGAAAACTTTCTGTTTCCCGTCAATAGATCTAAGTTGTACTTGAATATTGTCAAGGATGACTAGATAGATTATATCTATATATGTATCTATATCTGTCTATCTATCTATCTATCTATCTATCTATCTATCTATCTATCTATCTATCTATCTGTCTATCTATATATATCTATCTATATCTATAGCTATATATATATTTTTTTGAGTCTGTGTCATAACACTGAATCTCGGGCAAGATTCCAAAAGAGATTTTCAGACAGTGCAGCACGCTGAAGGGAGACATCAGTACATCATCAGCAGATGCGATCCATAACAGATGCTAAAAAAGAACAAGTAATTATTTATTTGGTGTAGGATAGTGCAAACTCTGTGTACACGCACTGCATTCCAAAACACAGTGGGTAGACTCAATACAAATAAAATGCAACAGAGTACTTTGTTGACAATTTTCAGAAAGCACTCGGTGGAGGCCATTGTGTTTATTTTTAACACTGTTTTATTTAAAAACTCCTAAACAATCTTGCAGACTCCACAAAGATAACTTAAAAAAAATGCAACTGTCATTTAATTCACTAGAGCATTAGTGGACAATTTGCAAATGCATCCCAGAAGGCAGCCATCAGGTGCTGATCCAGGTTACAGCTCTCTGGCCAGAAAGTAATAGATGGATATAGATTAGACACAGAGATAATGCAGGATGTCTGCAGTACATGTGCACCCCACATGTACGCTCACAGTGTGTGTGGATAACCCAGTACTGGTAAAAACAAAAGTGTGTTTTAGTTTAGGTATACTGGCCTCTGGGACATTTCAGTGGCTTATGGGAGATGCTGTAGTAGTGTATCAGGCAGTTTTTGGTTGCATTCTCATTCAGTTCCTGTCAGTAATGTGCACCAAGGTGGAGGAATATATTCACTTCTTAGCAACAGCCATGGAGCACAGAACTGTTACACAACCTATGTCATTGCCAATTTTCCCCATGTCCTCAGTGCAATCGACTGCACCCACATCCAGATCAATACCCCTGCGGTATCCGATGCCAATCAGTGCATCAATAGAAAGGCATGGCTATTTCTCAATTGTCAGGTTATGTGTTCCACAGATAGACTCATTACTAATATCATGGCAATACACCTCAGTAGTGTGCATGATGCAACAATTCAGAGTGAAAGCAATCTGAAAGCTGCACTCCAACATGGTGAAATAATGGAGGTGCACTGGATAGCTAAGTACATGACCATTGCTATACGGGAAGCAGTAGCAGACATTGCAACAGGAAGCAAGATGACCAGATATTCCTTCTCATCCCCATAAAAGCAAGTGAATGCAGGTATCCACTGGAAGCTTTGCTTATGATGCCATACAGAGCCCCATCAACATCTGTTGAAGATTCAGACAACAGAGTACACACAAAGACATAAAACACTATCAAGTGTGAGTTTGGTGTGCTGAAAGCAAGATTCAGATGTCCGGACAATTCTGGGGTTGCACTCCAATATACAACATGACAACAGCAAAACATGGTGATCTGTTGCCGACAGGTGTGGGTGACCTACCCCAAGAACTTCACATGTCTGACATGGATGCTATCAGAGCTGTCATAGAATGATCAGGAGGACACAGGGGTGAGAAGAAATAGGGATGGGTGACAGAGGATGTGGCCATATGCTCAGGCAGAGAATGTCAGCTTCTGACACAAGTGCAGAAGTAAACAGACTAAACGGTAATGCTCTCACTGTGCCACCCCACAACAACAGCACAGAGCATGATTTATGGAAAGAAATAATTAGTTATCCACATGAACATCATATATCACAGAAGCATATGTGTTACCCGAATACCTTGTACACACAACATAGCAAGAAACACATCCAGATGTCTACATAGGAAGCATCACTAAATGAATTCTCTCTATAAGGTACATCACCAAAGAAAACCACAATAGAATGTGTGTGGTATACAGGAGGTGTGTAGAACAGAAGGTGTCATTGTACATGTAGGATATCATCATGCAGATTACTAACATGTGAAGGTAGCTTTACAATAGCCATTACCACAAAGAATTTGGGCCCATGCAGTGTATGGGAATGTATCAGCAAAAACATAACTAAATGCAGGGGTCGTGCACTAACACTGATGCATCACATGTACCATAGTGACAGTGTATGGGAATGTATCAGCACAAACAACCTAAATGCAGGAGTCATAATCTAACACTGATGCATCACATGTAGCATAGTGATGTGTAACAATGTTATACAACACATAATACAGCATACAGCAGCATAAGTAGTGGCAAACATGTCAAGGAATGGCCGGTCTGAAATATACCACAAATAAGTCTTACACAACATGCCTTGGAAGGAATGTCTCACATAAGGCAACACTGCTATGCACAGGTTATTGCTGCAGGTAGTGTTCTAGTTTGTCATTTGAATGCAGATGAAAGTAGCAGCTTTGAATCTAGCTTCCACCAGTTTTCAAACCACTATCATCATGTATGCACAGCAGTAAGACTGAAAAACCAATGCCTGAATATGTGATATTGTATTGTATAGCACTCTTTGTTAACATATTTGTACTTGCTGGGTTGTAATGTGACATGAGACTTTGTGATTGAAAATATCTGTACTTGATGTGATAGTGGTACTTTTCTCCCTGGGCCTCTGCTGAAAATGTGTACTTTCTGGCCCAGTTGCACTTTCCCGGTGAACAAATGTCAAATAAATAAATAACATAATAATAACTATGTTTTTCACTGTTGTCTTGTTTTACATAGCAGTAATTACATACTAAAATAATGCAATCCTTCTGTTGCTGTAATGCTTCATATCTTTTTATATTTGCAGCTGCTGAAGATCATGCATAGAACAGAGCACAGAATGCATGCACAAGCTTGAGGAGCAGCGACGGGAGAGAGAGAGATGCGTGTTGTTACTTTCCACCTGCACGACTCCAGAAAAACAGTAACATATAAATACACATTTAAACCTGTAAAATGGAATATGTCATTCAGGCATACAAATATAATGTAAGACTTTGTATAATGCATCTGCAAGGTATGTGTAATACATAGTGATTTACTGAAAATAACATTAATGTGTACATCTTTTTTAAGTGAAACGTTGTCTCAAATGTTATTAACTGGTGTTTTTCTTACATTCAGGTCATGTGCTGTTTGTTGACACAATCTAAATGAAACACATCTGTGTTTCATATTGATTTTGATTGGCATATGTTATGCATATAAGTTTTTGTGTGTGTGCGTGTTACAGCATCAAGCACTGGCCTGGATTCCAAAAGATATTTGTTGACAGGACAGCATGTGGACGGAAGAATTCAATGCACCCGATGCAGACGTGAATTCAGGAGACATGCTGAAAGCAGTTGGAGTACTTAGCTATTCAGTGTAGGATAATTATGGATTCTGCACACGACCATCATATTCCAAAACACATCATGTACTCCCAACACAACTTAAATGTGGCAGACTTCAATGCTGACTCTATTTCTGAAATCCTCAGCATATATGGCATCACAAGGAACAGAAGCTGCTACTATGGATTCTGTTGTATTCTGTAAGAATACTGAAAAATAATAATAATCATAATGATAATAAAAATGCAACCTGCAGTGAATTAATGAAGCAGGCTGCAGTAATACAAGCCATGATTAAGGATGTGACTCTGCACCCTATAAGGCAGCCAGCTAGAGTCAGAGCAAGGCTGCAACTAAACCATTTGTCAGACCAACAAATATTTGACAGGTGCCACCTAGACAGACAGCTGGTGCCTCACACATGTCTGTGTGCACCCTGTGAGGCAAGCCAGCCCCTTGAAACCAAAGTGTGTCTCAGCCTTAGTGTACTTTCATCTGGGACATTCCAAAGACACCTGATGGATGCTGTGGGAGTGTCTCAGACAGCTGATAATCATATTCTGGCAAAATTCCTGGCAACAATGTGCAGCAAGGTGGATGACTACATACACGTACCATCCACACCCATGTAGCGGAGAACTATTATGCACCAGTTCTATAACCTTGCAAACTTTACACATGTACTTGGTGCAACAGATTTCACTTACATTCCTATCAAGACTCCAGTTGATCCAGAAGCAGAGAGATGCATTAACAGAAACATCTGGCCATCCCTGAAATGCAAGTTCATGTGTGCAGCAGATGGCAACATAGCAAACCTCAAGGCAACAAACCCTGGATGTGTCCATAATGTTGCCATATGGAGGGAAAGTGCTCTGAGGGCTGCATTCCAGCAAGATGAAATACCTGAGGGACTACTGCTAGGTAGGCACAGGAGCACAGCTAAAATGGAAGCTAAGAACATCTCTCCAAACAATATCCATGCCAACAACATGTATGTTTACTCCTCGCAACAGGTGACTATGGTTATCCACTGGAGCCATGACTAATGACCCTGCACCATTAACCATCAAACCCTGTGGAGGAGTTCTTCAGCAGAGTGCACACAACAAGAGATAACATACAGTGTGTGTTTGTTGTACTAAAATCTAGGTTCAGATGTCTGGACATATCTGGGGTGCACTGCAATACACACCTGAGAAGCACAGGGGGTTGGGAGGGTGGCCTAATGGCTAAGGTGTTTGCCTTACAAAAAACACAAGGTGCAGGGTTTGAGTCTCACAAGGGATAATTGGCTAAGCTTAAAATGGCTTGCAAGGGCAGTTAGCTTAGTACTAAACTATGAACTATGAACTATAATAACGATGTGTGCCATGCTACACAACATGCTAACTAGAGCACATGGTGGTCTTCCAGTTGCAGGTCTGGGTGAACTATCACAAGAACCCTAGATGTCTGAAGATGACATCCCTCAGGTATCAGACAAGAAGCAGGAGGACATAAGGCAGAAAACACAGGCATGGGCGACGGAAGGTGCAACCACAATTGCAGGTCCAGGCAACACAGCAGAGCCTGACACACAGCATTGAGTCATGACAAGCCACATGAACATGAGTACACAGACCGAACACTGATGCTCAGGTTGTCCCACTACAGCAGCATATATTGCATTTAATAATTATCACTAGATGTACACACAGAATATCAGATATAACAACACAATCATAACATATAACATTATGAATATATATATATATATATATATATATATATATATATATATATATATACATCTATCACAACAGAGATCACAACTCAGGGCACAACTGACACAGGCATGTATACAGACTCATATTGGTGTATCTGTGTATGGCACACAATAAGGGATACACATCAGTGCAAAACATTCCTATCTGGCCATTATAAAAGCTGTAAAGGTAAACAACTCAGGACATAATACAGAACTGTTGTTAATATCACAAGTCAAATATATTGCTATAAAGTATGGATAAAGTAAGGTAACAAATGGAGTCAGCTATGTTTCTTGTCAAAGAAAACAGAGAGATATGACATTGTCAGTGTTCTGCACAGCAATCATCATTTCCATGGGGTGAGAATGACACTACTGGACAGAATAGATCAACTTTCTGTGTTATTCTAATACAGTCCAGGATGCCCACACTGATGGTGCACCACCACAATCTGGTCTGCCCCTACCATATATGGAAGCATCTGGCCCAGGTTGTTCCACAGAGGAGAAGGATGGTGTGATGCCAGCATGTGGAGGTGAAGGAGCATGACTGTAACTTGCCAGTCTCATCATGACTGCTGGGATCACAGCAGACGGGCCAGCAGTGGAAACGTGCATGTTGGTGCATAAACATTGATGCCCAAAGGGCAAGGTTGATTGTGCTGAGAAGGGGCCTGCCTCTTCCATGTGCTAATTGGCTACGTACAGTGAGGGAATGCAGAGCCCTGTTTGTACTATAGCACTGCTGTAGTGCTGCAGAGACTGGGGATTCTATGGACCATGCTACAGACAACATAATTTCATTCTGTGCAGCCAGCGATGCCATAATCTCACTGTGTCTGCAATCCTGTCCTTCATGCAGCACACCCAGCTGATGTGAACATGATCTGTAGTATGGGCAGGTGCACAGATGTCAGATCCATGTCACTGCTGGGAACATTCATTTGCTTGTAGTAGTAGACAGACACCCTCTGACCCTTGCTCATAAACACCATTTGCATGCCTTCATCTACTGTGGTGGGCAGTATCAATGTACTGTGGGGAACTGTCAACATCAGCAGCAGTCTTAACATGGATCTGCTGTTCAGATGTCCAGTACTGTACACCATCAGATGTCCCCTCATTATCAGAATAGCTGTACAAGTTTCCTTCCACATCTGAGGCTACATCTGCATCCACATGACTATCACCATCTTGGCCAGACTGTATCACCATACAGAGACACATCAGATCCCATATCATGCTCAATGGATGGGCTTATGGAGGATACATACAGTTGATGTATTAAAAGAAGAGACAAATAGTACAGATCAGGACAACGTGCTTACATCACATGCTGGATATCTCTAAAGACATATGACACATATATCTCACTGTGATGTAACTTGTCTGTGTATGGGTCTCTGAATCTACATAACAGGGAGTTGACATTTATGTCACATATCTAACATACATGACATATGTGATGAATACAAACATAACACACACCTGACAAGTCCCCGTGGGAAGATGGCGCAATAGAAGAGGGATGAACTTCACCTATTGTAGGGAAACAAAGTCAGCATTATTAATCACATCAGTCATTGCTAGCATGGACCATTCCAACAGTGTTAAAACACACAGTAGGCATTACATAGACATACCACTTGTTTGTGGACTTAATGCTGATGATGCAGCCTGTCCTATTAATAGTAGCAGTAACAGCAATGACATGTATGAAAGCTAGGTAATAGCAGACCACTGACAGACTCCTGCCATGGTGAGCATGTGTGTTGCACTGCGGATCCTGCAGTGGCAAATTAAAGAGAAAGGCAACACAGTCATAGCTGCAGGCAACATAATGCTGTCAGGATGACATATATAAAACAGTAACAGAGGCTGTGGATATTCACCTGACATACAATGCACCTGTTGGTTAGATGTCTCTCTTCAGAAAAACAATGGCATTAATGTTATGTATCACAGGTCTGCTCCACATTGCTGCAAGCTATGAACCTGTTGTGGGAACATACCTGGTCTGTCTGTACTTGCATCTGCACTGCTTGGGCCTCCAGCAGATGTACCTGTAGTGTACAATGTTAGGCAAATATCAATATGACAGTAAACAGCAGTGCCATGACATGAGGCTGAGGCAATAACAGGTAGTGGTCACAGTAACACTGTATGGTGACACTCACTTGCTATTCCCTGGTGTTGTACAGAAGTAGATGGACCTGGGAATATCCATGCAGAAAACATTACATTTAGTGGTTGCACTGTTTGGCTGCATGTTATTATGATTATGTTGATCATCATCACCCTGTGTGGATCTATGTGCACGATTCAATTCAGCTTCAGTGAATCCAAAATTACAATACATGAATATGTGTACAACAGCAATATATGATAATTACTCTATACTCATCCATGTCATGCAAAGTAAGACATACATGTTTGTCCTGCAACTCCTGCTTCTATCCCAGACTGGGTATGCATCATTCCCCACTCATTGTATGCAGGGATGCAAGAAATAATGTGATCTCATTGGGGGTCAATAGTGAGCCACCACTGGTACATCCTTCAGTCTCTCATATCATCATAACCTGTTGGCCACATGGATGATCACGTCTGAGCAGTGTCATTGACAGGCCACACAGGATCTATTGTGACCTCCAACTGCATTAATCATGATGGTGATATCTGCTCACACTTCATTCCTCCATACTATATTCCCTGCCTGTTAAGGATTCTACATCTATATTGTTACATGGCATATATTATAGTCTTATTTTTCTGTGGGGAGAAATTGTCACCCCTAGGTCTGTTTGCCATATAAAAAACAGTGATATGAACATGTTCATATTCATGTGGGGCCCCACTTATGGATATGATTATGTGGGCAACTGATGGCATCATAAACACTATGCATTCCTGTGCAATGCAAAAGTCTATGAAACACACACTGCCACATATAGTAATTTGATGTGTAAAAACTTACAATACTGCCTGCATACATAACATTTGTTAAACTGACATAATTTGTGATATTTGCAGTGGCTGTCTGTGGGATATGAACTCCTTATGGTACATATATATATATATATACATATATATATATATATATATATATATATATATATATATACATATCCATTGAATGGAAGTCCAAACACAACAACATCATGCCACAGGAGCCAGCATGTATGTGCATTTCACATTAAAACAATACACAAACATATGCATACAACAGAAATGTGTGTTGCTGTAGGTGTAATGCAGTTGCATCCTAAACAGACAAGTATTCAAAAACAACTCAGATCAACTCAATCTTTACTGAGCATTGAATGTCATCCACTTCAGCACAGCATATCTGTAAATTATCAAGTGAACAACTTAAGGAAAGCAACGGAAAACCTCAGTATCCATAAGCAGGCCATAGAGAGTGTGGATCCTTTTTGATCGAGTAGTTATAAGACTTCTTTTAAGACCCATCTATGAATAAATATCCATTGCAGCAAAAGAAATACATAGTTCATACAGATACTGTCGGAATCCATAGGTTTCAGCCATAAGATAGATGGATAATTTATAAGTCTATCTTAATGTACTGTTCACATTTGCTGTGCATATCTGTCTGTACAACTGCATATGGGAAATTATTAAATGTCCTTGATTCAGATGTCAACACCTGTATGCATACAGGTAAAACACACACCACTTCAGTAAGTTACAAACATTTGTCATAATGTACAAATTTTCCATAAAAGGATAAATCTAAACACTTACATTTGAGAATAAGTAATGTTAACATAGGTGTATAATGAGCTAATATTCCCCAAAATAGAAATGCTAGCAGGTGCCAAATTACCTTATCAGCTACCTATGAGTCAGGTATAACTGAAAGTAAGAGCAGCTAATGTGCATCCATCTTTTAAGGACTATTTGAGCTATGCATATTTAATGAGGTTCTTTAAAATTCCAGGTTTTGGAATCCCATTTGCACACATCTGTGTAAGTTCTTGAAATTCGGCACATTAAACAATAGCTGTATGTAACGGGAAGGTGCTCCACCGAAGTTCCCAATAAGTATCAATAAATGGAACCTTGTGTAGCATGTGCCTGTTATCCAGTGATCTGATGACATGACATAAGTGCCACTTTTAAATATTAATTTTGATACATTTGCAGATCAGACTATTGCTACCTGTAAACTAAGACCTCAGTAAGAAATTTTCAGATCTGACTACATTTTACATTTGAGTATTGACATTATCAAGAAGGCTACTTCTACGAGACTTCGATGTGTCTGGGTGCCAATTGGACCAAGGAGGAGACTACTCAGATGCTGACAATCCTCTCTGGAGTGGAGCATTGGATGAGAGCCAGGCCAAGGAACTTTTTGATGATTAACATTAGAAACTGGATTGTTAGGGAGCATCAGTGATGTACGGGGATCTACCAAACTGGAGTGTAGATTTGCCAGTGCTATGATGATATGCATTGGAGGCATGCAGTGGAGCTTTGTCAGAGGGTCACTAAGGTGCAGAAACAACCAGTGGATGCCTACAGCAAGTGTCATAATACTATGTATACCTAAGCATTCCTACGGAATTTTGAGATATAACTGTGTCCCAAAAATATCAGTGGTGATTGCTCTCCAAATAAGTATGAGTACTATTCCACTGCTGTAAATTTTACTGTTTATTTACTACTGATTTCTGATGTGTAATCAAGCAATATCTGTAAATGTCGTCCTTCCACATACCTTGCTGTGTACTGATGTACAGCACCTTTTATGTCTCTGTTAACAGAAGCTATATGATTCATGACACTGCCCTACTGTCTGAAGGATGAAGATTTTCACTTGCTGTTACTGGCTGTGACCACTGTGAAGATATGAATTCATTTTTAAAAATTATTTACCAAAATGCTCAGCAAATTGTCTTTTTTGAAATCCTAAGCCATTATCCATATCAGTAACCCAACCCTGCACATTCATAATCTCAAGTCTTTTCACACACTCTCAAGCAAGATGGATTAGCTGGACAAGGATGTGTCAGGGTTGAAGAATAGACATCAAATAGAGTTGCAGGTTTGAATCTCAGGTCCTTAAATCCATTTTCAAAAGGACTGTGTGTGTAACATTGCAAAATGTATATGGAGATTCTCTGAAGTTCTTCAGAAATAAAGTTATTAGAACCCAGTCTGAAAAATGTATATCCCTGTTATTTGAGGACTACATCATTCACATTTGCTCTTTTCCTTTTACAGGTGACAAGGACAGGACCCAAAACTGTGCACTGTGCATCTAGTAGATGTACAGGCTTGAGGTGCAGTGGAGGGAGAGAGCTATGTTTCCTAATTTTTTTGTTTTGTTAAATAAAATGTATCTGGTCCTTGTTACAGACCCATCATTTTACATTACCATGTATATTGCTTAGAATGCTGGAACATCCATCATGCATCAGTAGGTAACACTATTACAAGTCTGATTAAAATACAAATATGTTTAAATATAATTTAGCAGCAAACCATGTTTTCCAAGAAGATCTCAGAAAGGAAAGGTACATTTAAATGTACAAAATGCAAAGCTTGCCTGCTGATTGATAGTAGCAATACTTTTACACATCCTAAATCGAAGAAAAACAATGTATTTAAAGTGTATGCAGACTGCACTAGTTGACACAGTTTATCTTTTGACATGTTGCCACTGTAAAGCTTTTTACATTGGCAAGACTGATTAGTGCTTGAAAGATAGAATACTTCGTCACCTTAGGGACATTCGTACTTTAGATCTCAAGAATGCACTTCCTATGCATATATCCCTCTACAAGCAACACATCGGTTTACTTTGAATGTGTACCCTATACTATCAGGGAAGGAGCATCATTAACCATACTGAGATATGCAAAACTAGCTGGATTGTGAATTTGAGGGCTGCTCGGCCACCTGGGCTGAACAGTATAGTACCACTGAAGCTGATCCTTAAGAATAGGAGAGTTTCTGTTGGTCCAAGCTAGGAGGCTGGTCGCTAGGAAACCAGTCATTGGTTAATTTTCTAATTGGATAATGGATAGATGTGTCTCCTATCCTAGCTCTCATTGGTTTGTTTCTATTTTTACTCTAGGAGGAAAGCCGGAAGAAATCATGATCTGAAGAAGGTCTGTTGCCAAAAGCGCTTATCTGTTGGTTTAGCTCTCCATGCTAAAGTTTGACTGTGGCTGTTTTTATCATTATCTTTATTAAAAGTTTGTTTTTAGAAATCTTTTAAAAAAATTTTCAGAAGAGTGCAACTAAGGCCATGGAGGTGTACCGAAGATTGTTTCTTATATGTTTTCCAAAGATAGTTTTTGACATGTAGGCCACAACCTAAAATGACAATCGGAAATGTGTAACTATCACACATATTTTGAGGTGGATGTTTTGCATACAAGTCTCTTGTGCTTTGACTGCTGCTTATAATACATGTATTGACACACTTTTATGTGTGGGTGTGGTTCCCAGTGACTGATGTGTTGTGCATAGCCTGCCATTTCACTTACAGAATGGGTGTCTGCTGTGTCACTGTTTGCACTGTTGTTGGCATACTGTGTGGTATGACCTTCAGTTCAACATTGGTATTGTATCTGCCTATAACCCCTTGGGTGTTTTCTTACAACATACTTATATCCTGTGTTTGTAGATACTTGTGCAGATAAGCATTTCTTTGCAACATTTTTTAATCAGTAATCATCATCAGGATGCATGCATTTTGCAGAGTACTGATTGCTAATAAATGCGGGTAGGCCATGCATACAGTTGTAAACAGACAATACTGTTTGTATAACATATATTCTAGATTTTCATGTTCTCATGTGTCATAGGTTGTGATTGTGTTTATGACTGAACATTATTACTGTTTGTTACTGCTGCATTCCTCAGATTGATGTGGGGTCAGCCAATGACCATGTTGCCTGGCTCAGATGTTTGTCATATGGCTTGCAAATTTTCCACAATATTGTCATGTCAATTTGTCTTCATTTTAACAATGTTAATTGGTGGCAGTTCATATGACTCCTTATATGCAGAAACTACAACTTACATTCACACACAGACATAGCAGGTCAGGGAACACACACAAGGAAAAAAATGAAAACAATGAAATTCTGTCAGACACCGAGGCAGACAACATTATTAAACAGTGCAGGCCTCACGAATAATGCTGTCTTGTCATTTACAAGCTTTTATTATGTCAAATTTCATTTATGGTAATGTTGGATGAGGTCACGCTTCCATTCAAACAACACGATATGTTGCATGTGCCTGTGTTGGATATGCTTGCCATACTTAATCTTGGCCAATAAAATAATGTTCAAGTCATTTCATGATTCCCACACATGCCATTGTACAACCTTAATTGAACTGCTCACATTGTATGATGTATACATTCTCCTTGGCATGTTCTGTTATTGGACATGTCCAAAAGTACAAATAAAGTGACAGAAGGAAGGTGTTGTGTGCATGGGGAGCCATTCACTACCAGCAATTCTCTTGATTATAATTGTGCTATTTGTTAATGTTTGCACCATTTCTAATTGAACTGTTTTAAACAAGAACTTTGATGTTTGCTACTACACCTTCAGTCTCATATTTGTAGATATAGAACTCACATGTGGATGGAACATTACTTAATGTATGTTAGATTGCAGATGTGCCCATCAGTTTCATTTTAAGGTCAGTTATGATCTTCATGGGAATATGCAGCATGATAGATATTTGCTTTTCATTGATATGGTTCTGACTACTGACATACATCACATATAGTGGTGCACTGGACTATGGTCATAACATATTTTAACATTTCATGAGGACTGTTCTCTGCCTGTTCATTGTATTACAGTGTGTATGTTATGCAGACAGGTAGTATCAGGTATGCATATGTAATTTCTTGACAGAGCACGGGACCCATGGACGATCAACAATTAGATGTAGATGACGAGCATATGCCAGGCCACTGCTGGAATTCTGAGATGTTGATGACCATGATGATGATGAGGATGATGATGATGAGGAAGCTGGGCTCACACCTGCACAAGCCATCACCCCTGCTGCACCCCTGAGGAGATGATGCCAGGAACAACAGAGGGATGATTACTTGGAGCAGACTTGGGAGGTTCTGAATAATGGGTTTCAAGCACAGAAGAGGGACATGATGGAGTATTTTTTCCAGGGCATTGCAAAGACTATGCATGACTTATTCAGGGATAAAGACCGAGAGATCATTCACGATATTTATCCCCATCAGGGCAGTCCATCAGGTCTGTAAGTATTTTCTGTGTGCTCCGTTTGTATAATACTGACAACATGCTGTTTGCCATGCAATTTATTGGACTCTATATGCACTGTTATGCATGCATACCATGTAGCTGCCATGCTTATGTGTTAGATGTGCAAACATACCATGCAGATATCATCAAGTAACATTTAATTATGTTTCAATGTGTGCATAGCATACATTAACACATTACAATTTGCTTCCACATTCAGCTATTCGTGCATTGTGGTATTTAACCTACAGCTACTGCTGCAAACATTACCTTGTAAACATGTTTTACTGAAGTAAACTGACAGTGCATGTTGTCCATAGTCCAGCACTACCACAGTATGATTAAGATATGGGTATTGCCATATCATGTATGTCCAACAGAAGGATATGCCATTACCCATGTGTTTTGGATGACAGTTGTCATGCTGTTCATCTGGCATGATGTCATGTTGTGTGCCATGTGCTGGCAATGCTGTTGCCATGTGAGGGTCATATAAAGGTATGTCATTCCTATGGGCAGTCCTCCTTTTCTGACTGCATCAAATGATAATTTAACAGTAATTTATACATAGTGGTAAGGATAGTTTATTCAGTAACAGTACAGTATGCCGTGTTTGCTGTATGTTATGTTTTTACATCCATTCCTTTCTCACATAAGTTCATAACATCTGGCAATATTGGTACACTTTAACTGATGAATGCATTTGTCTCTGCACATAATTCGATTCATACTGACACACCATTGTACCTTTGACGTGTGAGCATTCACTGACTTATCATTGATGTGCTGTAATGATGCTCACAGGAGTGTCATCTGCTCAGTAATGAGCAGTGTGCATGACATACAGCTGAGGTTGTTTACTGCACATTGGCATGACAGTATATCTGTATGTGATTGAAATTCTTAGCTTGCTTACCTATGCCTGTTGATGTTACATGATTGCAAATTACTGTCTATGTGGGATTTATACATGCTCATTTTGGTGGACATCAGCAATGCAGTCTGCCCATGAGACATACATTTGCCATTTGCTTAAATGCATTTTGGGTTGGCTCCAACAGCACCCTGTGTGGTGTGCCTA
Source organism: Protopterus annectens (assembly GCF_019279795.1). Lineage (NCBI taxonomy): Eukaryota > Metazoa > Chordata > Ceratodontiformes > Protopteridae > Protopterus > Protopterus annectens. Next base: position 533,425,887 of record NC_056744.1, read on the forward strand.
TGTATTTGCAATATATAACCTTACCTAGTTGTCCTGCTTTATCACTGTCTATCTGTTGTGAGCCCAGGTTGTCTGTATCCCTTCCACTTTCGTATTTACATAATACATTTTGAAGATATGTTTGCCATTGTTGTACTTACTGTCCACTGCCATGTATAATGTTGTTGAAATGGTCAACATGTGCCAACTGTATGACCATTTTACAGCTGTAGGACATCTACACACAAGTCACTGGTTACTGCTTGTAATACGTTCTTGTTCTTATTATACTTGTGTGTTAACTAGTATGTTGTTGAAATTCATGTGCACAACCTCATGTATTTTTTTAAGCTGTAGTGTTAGATTTGTGTAAATGTTCTTACATGTCATTGGTGTGTGTATGTGTATTGACACTGCTTTCATGTATGTTCCATTTAGCCCACCAACAGTCATACATATATGCCTAAACCTGTATGTTGCCTTTGACATGGAATGTGTGCCACACATACGTATTTTATTGCTCATTTGTTTGGGTTGTGAACACCTACTTGTGTATTTAGCTGCCATTTTGCTGGTTTCCTGCAGTACTGCTGTTTGTCACTGAGCTTGGTTGTTTCCCTTTCACATGTATGATTGGCGGTTCTGTTTTGTCCTCTACTGGAATTAACTAGAATTCCTAGATCTCTATTTGCTCATCTGTGATGTTGCTTGGCTTGTATTTGCAATGCTGACACACTACTCGGATATGTGTTTATTTATTCAATGTGTACTGTGATCTTTACTTAATACTATGTGTTTATTTGTTCAACGTGTACTGTGATCTTTACTTAATACTATGTGTTTATTTGTTCAACGTGTACTGTGATCTTTACTTAATACTATGTGTTTATTTGTTCAACGTGTACTATGATCCTTACTTATTTCCCAACAGCAGACATCTACTATTGGTCATACAACATCCAGGTACGACTGCCACACAGTTTGCAACATGTCATAGCATGTCAGTACATAAGTGGATATGTTTTTCTGCATTTCATCATGGTGGTATGCATCCCCACCCTATCTTATAATTTTCCATTGCCTGTGTTCTTCATTGTGCTACCTGGGTAACTTACCTGCCTTTACTGTTTTTTTCCAACCTTTATCTGTCATGTATTGTGATATTTGATCTATGGGTATACTTGCTGGGATGACCTTCTCCTCCTCTTTAACTTTCTTTACCTTTTCTTCTATTCTTAAAAAATGGGGTCTATTCCCATGCAAAAAAAAAAAAAAAACATTACCCATGCCCCTCTGGCTTTCCCTCAGACTTTCCTAATCCAACATACCTTTTGTGTTTCTCTCATCTTGACCCATATCCCTTATCTTCTTTTCTATCTATGTGGTTGCGATTGCCATATTGCCTTTTGTCTTACTTAACAAATTTTTTGTTATTAGAAATTTTGTGGATTATTTCATATTCTGTAAATAATGATGGGTGTATTTATATATGACCATGTACATTTTATGACAATTTCTGTAATTGTTTGCAGATATTTGTCACTTTTCATGATTATTGCTGAAGCACATTTGTCTTTAATTAGAAATGTCCTCACATTACTGATAGCTTCCGAGGAACTTTTTTCCTAGATTAAAGTTCTGGTGATGTGTAACTTCGTTAAAATAAGGTTTTGGTGGTGTCGTCTCGATCATGTAAGTTTCGTTAAATGGATTTTTGGTCTACTCATAGACCCACAGATAGATATGTATTTAGAGAGAGAGAGAGAGAGAGATTCATCTACCTATCTATCTATCTATAGGGCCTATTTAAAATAATCTAAACTGCAAAATATCCACAGCAAAAATATCTTCACACATTGACAAAATTCTAACCATATACAAAGCCAATCCCCTTGGTGAACCATAATATCAACACGCTTTACCATAAAAGAAAAAGAATTTTGACCAAATGTAAGAACAGTAATTCTAAGAATGATATTCCTCTCATCACTGAAAAAAACAAGCAACTCAGGAGCTTAATAAGATCCACAAAAAACAAGTCTGAGGCTAAAATAGCTACCCAAGCCAAAGACAACCATACTTTTTTTTTCAGTTATGTACGTAATCTCACAAGCACAATGCAGAATGTGCTGAGCTGATTGTGAGTGATGTCACCTACACTGAGACTGAAGATATAGCAATCTTTTTGTTTAATAAATTCAGTTCAAACTTTACTCCCTTTAGTCCTAAAAGCACTACAAAAGCTAAAAATACTGCATTGATGCACCCAGACAATATTCTAGATGCATGTTAAATAGCATGAAACACAGTTTAGTCTCCCCTAACAATGCTGTTCCACCTTAGCCTCTATACAGGTTTTGTACCATTTGAATGAAGACAAGTTACAGTCATTCACCGTCATGGAAAGCCATGTTAAGATTTATCATGGAACTAATCAATAAAGACATAGGGAACCTCCAAACGCTGGACCTGTATCTCTGTTCATCAGGGACAGGTCATGCTTACTCAACCTGGTGGACTTTTTTGAAAAGGTCACCAAAGCAGCAGATGAAGATAAAATGTTGTACATCACATACCTTTACCCAGCTAAAGCTTTTGACACAATTCATCAATCAGGCATAGTAGAAAAGTTAAATAAACTGGAAATAAACTCCTGTGTCACCTGTTGAATTGCCAAGTGGCTGAAAGATATGAAGCAGGAGATAAAAATAGGGGAAGCTACCTCTCCTTTCAGCATCTACTTCTCTAAATTAAAAGTCAGTGCCATGGGCTTTGGCTGACTAAGTTTGCAGATAAATGCAAGCCAGGAGCAGGCATAACAACCCCAAATTACTTGACCAACCTGCAGGAAGGTTCGTCCCAAACAAATTGAAACTAAATACCAAAAATGCATTACTGTATCCTTTGGGAGGTCATTTATCCCAGTGAAATACCACAGTGACAATACACCCATAAGAGCTGACCAAGTTATTTGGGATTTGGAAAATTATGTGAACGGCGATCTAACTTTTAACCAACATATGTCCACTGTCATAATGAAGTCCTTCTATATTGTACAGCTTGTAAACAAAGAGATTGTATCTAGATCTAGAGATGTCATTGTCCCCCTTTACTCAGCCCTAATTAGGACAATCATGCAAATAAACCCATAATCTATGATAATGTGCTTACACTCTCCTCCTTAAATAATGACTTCTTCATTAGCTATCTCAACAAATACTATTGGGATGTTCTAAAATACTTACTCCTACATGCTGCTGTAACTCACTTTAACAACACATTCCTTATCATATTAAATACAATTGCTTTCATCAGATCAAAATGAGTCAAATTCAGCCCATCCCATGCCTCACAAAAGAAACCAGGCAACTCATGCAAAATGGAGATAAAACTGGAAAGCGTGGTCTGCTGACAAAACACCACAAAAATGGCATACGTTAGATATCCTAGGAACCTTTTTAACAAACACCAGATCAGATAAAACTAAATACTTTTCCAGGCACCAAGACAACAACCAACAAAACCATAAGCTTTTCTGGAATGCGTTCAAAAGACTATTACACCCAGGCCAAGCTACAATAACTACCACCACCAATTAATTTCCCATAGCTTCCCAATTCAATACACATTTGAAATACTTTGCCTACTCCCTACTTAACAACAAACCACTCACTAGCCTAACTACTGCAAACAGTACTAATCACCACCAAAACTCTTTCTCCCTCCAACCATTATCTACCCCTTCTATCAAAAAAAACCTTCTAAAAGTAAAAAAAATCCACACCAGCTGCTGACAACCTGCCAGTAGAATATCCCAAAATTGCTGCAGTTGCTACAGCATGCTCTGTATCTGTACTCATAAATTGATCAATTACAGAAAGCTAAGTCCCTGTCACCTGGAAAAAAAATCCCACATCATACCTCTACATAAAGAACATTCACTGATCTTTCCAATTACTGATCTATTGCCATTTTAACTTCACGCGCCAAAATATTAGAAAAATGCATTCATTCCCAACTCCTTTCTCATCTCCACAATAACAGTCTCCTCTCCAGGACTCAGTATATTTTCTGACCTCACCACAGCACCACTACTGCTCTGGTCAGTTTTACTGAAGTCATAAACTCTCATAGTTACCAAAATCATAATCTCTAATAGAAACACCGGCAACCTAGTAACCTAACTCTTCTTAGACAGACCAAAAGCATTTGACAGTTTCACACCAATGTCTGCTCCATAAACTATTCTCCCTAGGACTCTCCTTTTCATCCATTAGCTGGTTACAAAGCTATCTCACCATTGTATGCCAGGCTGTAAAATGGAAACGAGATCTTTCTCTCTTTCTGTTGGTCTCTGTTGTTGTACCTCAGGGGTCTATTCTAGGCACTATACTATTCAACATATTCACTAATAATCTTCCCAAAGCTACCAAAGAAGCCTTTATAGCACAATACACACATGATGCCATGCTCACATGCTCTGCTCCAAGTCTAGCGCTACTGCACAAAATGACCTAGGGATCTTTTTCCACAGTTGAGGCTTGGCTAGATGACTACAAACTAATTTTAAATGATAAAAAATGCTGTTTTTACCCAAATCTCTGTCAGCACTGAAACAGTCTTTCAACATCACATCACCAAATAATACCCCAATTAAAAAAATTTCCAACACAGAGCTTCTTGGTGTCTTAATTGATAACTTAAAATATGATCAACACATAAGTCAAACCATCAAGTAAACTCACCAAAAATTGGGCTTCCTCTACAGAAACAAAACCTTTTCACTGACTACTCTAGGAATTCTTTAGCCATATCATATCTTCTTCCCTCTATACTCTATGCAGCACCCATCCTGACTAACTTTCATTCCACCTTAAAAATATAAACTCAAAGTTTGCTACTATAAAATATCTAAGTTTTCATCCAACTAACCAAGCCATTCACACCACTGCCTAGCACTGAAGCACCTACACTTACTCAAACTACCTAATTACCTTACCTCCTCCAACTGCTTGGTGCCCATAACATAATAAACAAGTCTGATACCTGCCCATCATGACAAAACATCCTCAAACACTACTTCCCTCCTAGAAGTCTCTGCTCACAGAACAGATATCTCCTAAGAAGGACCAAGCCTCGTAACAGTGCTGGTGACTCACTTTACTAAAACTATGCTGCAAAGCACTGAAACTCCATCCCACCTTAAAACAAAACAACATTACCACACATTTCAAACCCAACCTAAAACAACACCTGACTTCCTCGTGGCTATGCTCATGCTCCCATCCTGGCTAAACCTACCTTTCTTTCTGTTTCTTTTCCATTGCCAATATCTCTTATCAATCACCCTAACACTTTCACCTTTCTTATTCCTGTCTCTTTCTTCTTCATCCCCACTACTGCTCCACCAATTAACCTATAAGCTTAACCCTGTCCTACTAATTTCCCCTTCTTATCCACATCTTCATCGTACCTTTCTACTGTTATCTCAACATCCCCACTATCAGAACTTTTCCTACTTATGTTTTTCTATATTATTTCTGTTTACACTGTTCCCTCTCTTCTATTTTCTGCATACTGAGCCTATGTGCATTGTAATTGCTCTTGTATCTCCAGCTAATACGTCAAGATGTCTTTGATGTATGTAAAACAATACAACTTCTAAAGTACATGATAAATGTCATTGCTATTTGTCTCAATACAACCTGCAATGTAATGCTTAAAATGTTTAATTTTTATTGTTGTTACATCGTAAATATGTATTTTATGTGGAGCTGTTCTCCTCAGGCATCCACTAAAAATAGGACTTGTGAAAAGTCAGACTTTCCTGGTAAACAAAAGAAAATAAATACAGAAAATAAATAAAGAAATCATTGAGTATAATGCCTCCCTTGATATGCATCTGTCCAGACACATGAAAAAACTGGAATGCCCACAAAGATACCTTACTAAAAAGATGCAAGGCCTAAAAAATATGTCCTACCCAGTTCATAAGGCATAACAACATACCCAACACTCTAGTCTATAGTCAGGCACATTGATATTCCACTCACCAGGCTAAACAAGGAGAAAGTTACTGTCAGCTGCCTGTCGGGTGCCAGGATCCACCACATAATGCTTGCACTCAGTTCACTCCACAACAAGTACAAATATGACTCTGTCATTGTCCATGTTGGTGTGAACGACCTGAGATGTACCTCCCTGGACTGCATGAGAAGAGACATGGAGGAGCTCTCTGATCTTGTAGCCCAGGCAGGTATGACCCTAGCCCTGAGTAGCATCCTGCCATCACCCAGAATGATACCACAGTACAAAGACAAAATGATTGACTTTAACAATTGGCTAAACTTCTGGTGTCATTCTAAGGGGTCCAGTATCTGTCTGCCTGGGATGACATGATTGACAGACCATGATGCTTTGCTAGAGATGGCCTGCACCTGTCGCCCTTGGGATTCCGGATACTGGCTAAGGCTCTTGCCACCCCTATAGTGCCTTTTTAGGCAGGGTTAAAATGACAAATTCACCAGTGTTCCAGGTATACGCAAGCAACATCTGAGGGTAATGCTACTCAATGCCTGAAGTCTAAACCTCAAAATGCACTCACTCGAGGCACTCCTTAAAATGGAGAGCATCGACATCTGTGCAGTGACAGAGACCTGGTTCAAGGCTCCAGAGAGCACCCCTGCATTACCGGGCTATAATTCATACCACACCTTTCGGCCACCTAACCTGGACCAAAACACTAAAGGTGGAGACGTGTCCATATTCATTAAGGATATCCACACCTCCAGGCTAGTTGCTCAGCATAATGCATCTGAGATTATCCAAGTGCAACTAACTCTGGGCAATACCGCAATCCAAATTGTAGCTTGCTACAGATCCCCCACCATGTCCCAGGATTTCCACTCCTCATTTCTTGATACACTGGAAAATATTAGGGTACTACCCAACACCCTAATAATGGGCGATTTTAACTACCCCACCATTAACTGGGAAAACTACTCATGTACCAACTCTTTTGCTCAACTTTTTCCGGAATTCATAAATTCCAGTGCCTTGGATCAACTTATCCACACCCCCACCAGGAGCAGCAATATCCTAGACCTGGTCATTACCAACATGGGCGACCAGTGTTCCACACCAGAGGTCAATTCCTCATTGGTCAGATCCGACCACAAGCTAATCACCCTAGGCATCCATATCCCACCCCACCCCCCATTAGGGAAACCACCGTAAAAAACTTCTCCAAAGCCAACTTCACACTTCTTAAGACAGAAGTGGCAAACTTCACAACACCCATGCAGATGGACAATAGAGGTACGACTGCTGAATCCTACACAAATGCACTTTATAAGCACTTACATGAGTGCATGGATCGTACTATCCCTAACAGAACCAAGATGCTATCCTCCAAAAAAAGGAAGCCAATCTGGTGAACCCCTGCCTTAAACAAACTCTACAACAGAAGTAAGAAACTGTTGCAAAAAAGAGTAAAATACCATGACTGGAGGAACTCCCTGGTCAGCCTCAGTAGAAAGCTGAGATCCCTCATAAAATCCACTAAAGCTAGTTATGAAAACAAAATTGCCACTGATTCTAAAGACAACCACAAAGCATTCTATAGCTATGTCAAGAATCTCAATGGCAACACTCAGATCTGCTCTGAGTTACAGCACAATGGCACTAAATATACAGAACCAACTGATATTGCCAACATCCTGGCAGATAGGTTCATTGCTAACTTTACCCCCTCTCACCCCCTAAAGGGCCCATCTCTATACCAGAAGAATGCAAAGTTCCTGTAATCACGGCTGCACAGGTAAAAACCACACTCTCCAAAGCCAAGAACACAGCATCCATGTGATCTGACAACATCCCAGGCTACATTCTACGCAAACTACAGAATGAACCTGCACTCCACCTAAGTATCATGTTCAATCATAGCCTCACCTCAGGCTTTGTGCCCACTGAATGGTGCACAGTGATGGTTATCCCATTCCACAAACAGGAGCCATCATGGACCCCGGGAAATACTGCCCCATTAGCCTAATGAGCCTGGTCTGCAAGGCCATGGAACGTATCATCATGGAACTTATAAACAAAGACATTGGTAATCTCCAAACTCTGGACCCCACCCAGTCTGGGTTTGTAAAAGGCAGATCATGTCTCCTAAACCTGATAGACCTCTTTGAAGCAGTCACCAAAGCCATAGACAAGGGTAAGGTGGTTCACACAGCCTATATAGATCTTGCCAAGGCTGTTGACACCATCCCCCACTATGGATTTATAGATAAACTCACTAAACTAGGTATACATCCCTATGTCACAAGATGGGTTGCCAACTGGCTCAATGACAGAACCCACACTGTGAAAGTAGCAGACTCCAAATCTGACATCAGACAAGTGACAAGTGGAGTACCACAGGGTTCAGTCCTGGGTCCACTCCTAACAGATGACCTGAGTCTGGCATACATGGCATTCTCTGACCCAGTACTGATGGACCCACTGATCATCAGCAAGTCAAACTGCATCAGAAATACACAGTCTAAGGATCCAAACCTCTTCTGCAACATCAATAGAATGGTTTGGAGGGATAGGTATATATTACAGAAGATACCGCTGTTCTGGAACGGATGCCCTATCCAAGTAAAACAAAGCTAATCCCTGTCCATATTCAAGTGCAACTTGAAGCTATGGGTGGATATTAGAAATTTTACTACCACAGGACTATCCCTTGTACAACTCATGGAGAGAGTCAGCTCCTCAATGCATTATCCCATGCACAGGTCCCTTCGGATTATCTATGATTTGATCCCAGTTATTCTCATTTGAGGTAATATATAATTATTGACCACGGGTTAGGTAAGGCCAGTCTAAAACCAAATGGGATAGATTAATTCAAACACCAAAAAGGAAATTGGCTAGGCTTAAAATGGCCTGCACCTAGTACTTACCTGTGAACCTATGAACTTATAAACTGTTCCCTAGTACAACTTTGATTTTGTCAATAGTTTCTGTTTAGATATGTTTGCTTACAACATTTAACTGTCAATGTTATGCAGTTTAGATTAATTTAAGTAGACCCTTATATATACATATATATATATATATATCTATATACATATATATATATATATATATATATATATGTGTGTGTGTGTGTGTATATCTATATATATATATATATATATATATATATATATATAAATATATATCACCTATAAAAAATGTATTTATATATAGCTATATATAAAATTACACACACACACACACACACACACACACACACACACACACACACACACACACACACACACACACACATACACACACACACACACACACACACACACAAACACACACACACACACACACATATATATGTTTTGAGTATATACATATATACATATGTATGTGTGTGTTTGTATGTAATTGCTAGTTCTTAACAAAATAGTGTGCATATGCAAACCGTCTGTTAGCATGATTTCAGACATAAAGATGTAATTGTAATTACAGATAAATAAATCAGTTGGCATATTGGTTAAGGTGTTTGCTTCTCATTAACAAGGTTTGAGCCTGACCTCTGGCTAATGCCTGTTTGGAATTTACATATTGTCTCTGTGGGTTCTTCCCACCTCCAAAACAATTTTAATTTCAAACTCACCAATGAATGGAACTGTGGATAGCATCACAGACTCTACATGGTGCCCTTACAGAGGGATAAGTTGTATAGACCAACCTCCTTGGGCAACTACTATGGTGTGCAGTAACCTCAAGTTAGAATATGGATCACAGAGTGTGCACAGTGGCAGAGCTAACCACTTGATGTTGTAAAATATGTCTCTAGATGATTTGGTCATGTTGACTTATGTTGCCAAATGGGCATGGGTAATTAATGGTGATAAGTCGGCTGAGTCCCTGGCCTGCTCTGACCAGGGACCAAGAACCCATGCTAATGGTGGGAGGGGTGTATGTGCCCACATTGGCCACAGTGTGTGCCCCCCATATAGCCCAGCAGCCCTGGGTTAATAAGCTACTAGCCAGCTGGTGTCCAGTTGCCCAGCCTGGGTTACCTGGAATGATTTACTATCATTTACTTGAACTGGACTTGGCCGAATGGTCATATCTTCGACTCATATCTGTGAAAACTCAGATTGCTAAAGTCCAGTATTGCCAAAACACATGTTGAATGCGACTTAGGAAGCAGCATTAACATGGGTCGAGATAGGGGTGAGATTTGTTCTTCGGCAATACCAGAGTTCGACATTGTCAACATTCGAGTTTCAGGTTTGGAGTGAAATGGATTCAACTGAGTTCTCTTCAAGTAAATGATAGTAAACCACCTGGGATAACTCTGCTGTGTGTAAACTGGATGTAAAACCATTCAACCTGCCAAACATGAACTAAAAATTGCTACAGTCACTATAGGTTCACTGACAAGACAGAACTTGGAAGTAGATGACATGATGGTACAAAAGAGGCTGGACATCCTATGTATCCAAGAAATAAGATGGAAGCACAACAAAGACATTTGGCTTGGGATGCAGAGGCTACTACTCGGGAGGAGGACAGGCTCGAATTGATCGTGGAATTGTGGTGAGAGACATGCTTCAGAAGGCAGTGAGGGATGTCATCAGTATTAGTGACAGACTTATGGCAATTAGACTCCAGTGTAATGTAAGGACAGTATTCAAAATCTCAGCCTATGCTCCATAGCAGGGTTGTGATAGTGAGAAAAAGAGTGCATTCATGCAACAGTTGCAAGACCTACTAGATGTAGTAGGACAACATGAATTGCTGTTAATAATGGGTGACTTGAATGCACATATCAGGACGAACAAAAGAGGATATGAGGACTGCCTGGGTCCACATGGGTGGGGCAATGAGAATAAAGAAGGAGAGGCCATTCTACACTTCTGTCTGGCAAATGGCTTAATAGTTGGCAACACATGGTTCAGAAAAAGAGACAGTCACAAGATCACATACAAGAGTGACCGTCATGCAACTCAAGTCGACTTCCTCCTAGTAAGAAAAGGGCACTGGGGTAGAATCAGTGATTGCATAGTCATTCCCAATAAAACTGTTGGTCCACAGCATAAATCACTGGTTGCCGCAGTCAGCTGCAAGCAGCGGTCAGAGAAAGCTCTAAGGTCAACAGAGACCATACTGAAAACCTGGAAGTTGACTGGAGAAAAAGTACAACAGTTAAAGGAATTACTCAGGGCTCCAGCATCCCAAGAAGAGGAGGAAATAACTGGAGTTGAAGAAGAATGGCAGCACCTAAAACAGCATGTGCTAGGACTACAGAACAGATATGTGGCTGAGCCAGGTATGGAAATAAGATACATAAGGAAAGCTCATGATGAAATAGAAAAGTCTAGCAAGTCATCAAAAGAAAGAAGGAGTGCAAGAAAAAGTGTGAGATAGAAAAGAGAGACCAGGCTAGGATGGAGTGCTGGTTGGCTAACAAAGAAGTGAAGAAAGGTGTTGCAATAACAAAGAATAAGGCATCAGAGGCACTCGACCAGCTTCTGGAAAGTGACTCAGTAGGTAGCACAAAGAAACTATATCAAGTTGCAAGGCAAAGAAAGAAAGATAATGTAGATAGACACCCTTCATATGGGATGCCAGCAACAACCAGCTCACTAGTCCACAGGACATCAAAGGCATATAGAAGGAGTACTTCCAGCAGCTTCTGAATGAAGAAAAACACAGAGAAGCTGTACTGTCCCAGAAACAGCCTATGATGAGAGAAGAAGTGGAGCCCACCCTAGAAGAAGTAAGAACAGCACTAAGGAAAATAAAGTCAGGGAAAGCAGCAAGCTCAGATGAGGTCACAGCAGATATGATAAAGAAAGATGTTGGGTGAAATAGGGAAAAATGGCTCCTGCGGGCCCTCATAGCAGTGTCTAGAGAAAGACATATCCCAGATAACTGGAAAATAAGCATATTTGTGCCAGTGTACAAGAACAAAGGGGACATCCACAACAGTGGGCAGTATAGAGGTATCAAACGCCAGTCGCATTGGATGAAAGTTGTAGAGAGGGTGACTGACAGATACGCAGAGTAGAAGAATGCAAGATGGGAGATGAGCAGTTTGATTTCAGATCAGAATTCAGCACAACCAACCCAATGTATGCAGTGAGGCAGATAGTTGAGAAGAAGCTAGAGATGAGGATAGAGTCCAACTGTGCATTCCTAGACTTGGAGAAAGTAAATGACAAGGTCCCAAGAAAGATGATTTGGTCAGTACTACAGTGGTCTGAGATCACAGAAACATTGGTAGGATATGTACAATGACCCATGACTCAAGTACAAACAGTGTTCTGTGTCACAGAGGGGTTCCCAGTGGGTGTGGGTGTACATCAGTGTTCAGCTCTGAGCCCACTGCTGTTTATACTAGTGATGAACTACATTAGCAAACAGGTTGGAGGAAATAGATTAACAAAGTTGCTGTATGCAGACAATGTGGTATCAGAGGCAGATTCTGAGCAAGAACTTCAGCAAAGGATAGGGGAATAGAATGCAAAACTCAAGGCACTTGGGATGAAACTAAGTACAGATAAGACAGTGGTAATGGCAGCAAATTGGAGAAATCAGAAGAAGCTGAGTATTGAGATAGAAGGGAAGATAATGGAACAGGTTAATAACTTCAAGTATCTGGGAGGGGTGTTTGAGGAGAAGGGAAGTCTGAATGAAGATGTCAAAGCTAGAATCAGAGGGGCTGCAGCCAACTGGCATAGAGTGTCATGTGTAGTGTATGACTGAAGAATGCCAAAGAAACTGAAAAGTAAGGTATACAAAACAGTGATGTGACCAGTACTACTGTATGGCACAGAAACATGGACAGTAAAGGCAGAGCAGATGAGGAAGCTAGAGGTGATGTAAATGAAGTGCCTGAGAAGGGTGGTAGAATGCACATTGTGGGAAAGTTGAAGAAATGAGGACATAAGAGAAGAAGCCAAAGAAGCTCCAATTGCTGAAACGATCAAAGGGAACAGATTTCAGTGGTTTGGGCACATGTGCAAGAAAGCTGAAGACAATCTGGTGAAGAAGATTTGGGACAGACAGGAAGAAGGCAAGAGGAAACAAGGGTGTCCTGCATAGAGGTGTGACAGAAGATCTGTGACAGTCAGGCATGAGTCTCAAAGAAGGCAGGAGTATAGCATTGACTCGAGAGCGATGGTGACGGTTAACACAACACCCCCACCCCATGTAGAAAAATGGGAAAAAGGGGGTTGATTGATGATGTTATATACAGGCATCCAGTAAGGTCTCTAAGCTTAGCTAGTAACCAGGAATGCCATTGAAAGTGAGACCACAGACAATTCACATTCCATATTTAAGGCACTACTGAAGGTAATTAATATTATTTGATCGATGTGTCTCAATTCATCCAGAAGAAAGAAGCTCCTTAATTCAACTGGCATTTTTACTTTTTACCTAATACTAGCCAACTAGTAGTGACAAACAGTCCCAATAAGAACTGAATCATACTTGGCAGCAAAAGGATGGAAGATTAGGACAGTGTGGCCTATAATCCTGGGCTGCAGGACAAAATGTAAAGAAGACTGGAAGTCAGACTGAGCACCATATCCTAAACAGCTAGTCTGATTGGGTAGAACCAAAAGATATGACCTGACTGGGATCTAGAGAGCTACAAGCAACACACACACACACACACACACACACACACACACACACACACACACACACACACACACACACACGAGCTACAAGCCACACACACACACACACACACACACACACACACACACACACACACACACACACACACACACACACACACACACACACACACACACACACACACACACACACACACACACACACACACACACACACACACACACACACACACACACACACACACACACACACTCTCACACACACACACACACACACACACACACACACACACACACACACACACACACACACACACACACACACACACACACACACACACACACGAGCTACAAGCCACACACACACACACTCTCACACACACACACACACACACACACACACACACACACACACACACACACACACACACACACACACACACAACCCTGGGGAAAGTTTACTCAAACTGGACACTATGCAGGAGTGAGCAGAATCCATTGTGCACATGAAGTTACATTCACTGAAAGCCAGAAAAGATAAGGGAAGTATTGTAATCCTGCAAAAAAAGCCTAGCTAAGTAGCATTGTCAGTGTCAGTGGCTCAACAGGTAGCACATTTGCCTTTGGTAGTGGAAGATGAGAAGGCTATGGGTTCTAATCCCACTCCAGGTGATTAGAGTGTTGACAGAGCAATGCATTGAATACGTATTAAACTAATTTCTGTTTTTATTTTTTCCAAATCTTTTGGGTTTCTAATACAATGATGGGAATCATCCCCATTCCTATGTCAAAGTACGATTAAAGTTCATGAAATTAGTATTGTTTCACTCTTTGATGTCAGCCAAAAGTGTTCTTTGCAGCACTGGCAATGTGCCCAGTAATGGCTCCTTCTGTAATTCATATGGAGTTACATGTATTCGTAGCATAGCTAAATATGATTGTAGACTCTTTTTTATTGTTTCCATTGCTCCTATTACTACTGGAACTATCTGGGTATCTTTCTTCCACATTGCTCTTGTTTCTGCTTGCAAATCCTGACATTTTATGACTTTGTGTCTCTCTGTGTGCAGGACACTGTAGTCACTGGGCGTTACGATTTCAGTGATCAATGCTACTTTTGTCTTGATTTCTTGGGCCACTACGTCTGGTTTTCTAGCATCTATCTTTTGAACTGTTGGTAATGGATGATTCCATGTGATGTAGACGTCATCGTTTTCTATGATGCTTTGTGGCTTATGTCTCAGTGTTTTTCAGCCACTTCAGTACCATAATGTTTGCACAATCCCCAGTGCAGCAGTCTCACCACATTATTATGCCTTTCAGTATACAGTCTTTCTGCCATTAGTATGTCACAACCAGCAAGAGGTGTGCAACTGTTTCCAATTCAGTTTTGCAAAACCTGTATTTGTCTGTTTCTCCCACATGTTCAATGGACTTTGTAAACCAGTGTGTACTTAGCCCACTGTCTTGTGCTGCCAATATTAACCTTTCCTCTCTTGGCTTGAATTTGCCTCTCCCTAACCATTCCTGCATTCATTCCTGATCAACATGAGGTTCCTCCAGAAGTTTTATATACTTGCAACTATATTTATGCATTTTCCACATTTTTTGCCTTCTCATCTGGTCCTTCACCTTATAGTCTTTCTTTTGGTTTTTGGCACATTCAGTTTTTGTTTTTTATCTACTTCTGGTTTGATTTCCATTCCTGCTTGATGCAGATATGCTTCTGCTAGATAAAGCAGAAATGTCATCTTAGAATTATTCTCCTCATGTTTCAAAACTTTCACTACATTAAGACTTGTGAGGTCAGCAGATATATGTGGTGTCCCACAATTGCAGATCTAGACATGTAATCAATTTCAAGGAGGCCCATCCCTCCTTCAGAATGGAGAATATATAATCTTGGTATACACTGATTTTTATAAACTATCTGTTGACCATGAAGCATTCTTCGTGTTTTCCTATCTAATCTATCCAACACATTTTGGGGCCAGTCAATCACTTCAAAACTACAGGAAGAGCAAATTGCTTTATAGCTTGGATTTTATTCCAAGATGTCAGTGCTGTTTTCAGGATTAATTTAAGACTTCTGAAATATTCCTCAGTACGTTTTATTTGCATTTGTTCATGTTTTATTGTTGATCCTTCATCAATTCCCAAATATTTATACACTCCTTCTTGCTCAAGTTCTTTTATATCACATTCTTGTCCCAAACTGAGTTTTCCTGGTGTTGCAGTTTTCCTGCTTTAAAGGTTACTTTTGCACATTTATCAAGACCAAATGACATTCTTATATCATCTGAAAAAGTTTTGACAACTTGCAGTTGTGCTTTCAGTTCCTTATCTGATGAGCTATACAGTTTTAAATCATCGACAAAGAGATGATAAGAAGTCTTTACACCTTGTTTTCTAAGAGTCAAATTATAGGCATGGCCAAAACTGTTAACTAGACAGCTTAATTGGTTAAGGGCAAGGCAGAATAGCAGCGGTGACAAAGAGTCACTCTGGATTATCCTCCTTTGAATTTTTATCCCTGGGATAATAATTTATCCTTTATCGTGGATTAATTGCGAAGTGGTCTGCCACTGTTTCATGGTCACTGTAATGTAGTCAATCAGTGTAGGATCTATCTTATACATTTCTAAGAATTCTTTTATCCATGAATGTGGGATACTATCAAATGCATTTTTGTAGTCAATCCATGCCATACTTAGATTCTTCCCCTTTTTACAGTTCTCCACTATGACTTTATTTAACAACAAATGATCCTTTGTTCCATATAGCTTTCTCTTATTGTCCTTTTGTTCTACTGCCATAATTGAGTTTTCTTCTAAATGACTATAAACTCTGTCGGCATAATTTCCCATGTATAGTTTATATATCGTCAGAAGGGAGGTTATTGGTCTATAATTCTTAGGGTAGCTTGCAGGTTCACTCTTAAGTAGGAGCATTATTTTTTCTGTTGTTAGCCAGGCTGGTTCTCTTCTGGGTGTGCATATAAATAGTTCTTACTCATGTCTAAATCTTCATGCAAAAATGTTAATACTTTTAGTCAAAAGTTAGGTACTGCATCTGGGCCTGGGGTTTTCCAATTAGAGGCTTTTCTTAACTTTATTTTAATCTCTTTGGCTGTTACTTCATCCCATTTCATATCCTGTACCTTTAAACTTCTTATTCTTTAACTTCTTCTATCCATTCAGCATCTTTGTTATGTTCCACAGGATCTTCATATTTATTTCTCCAAAATGTATCTATTTCTTCTTTTTTTGTTGGTCTTTCAATTCCTTTTACCTTGTTCCACATTCTCTATAAAACCTTTTTGGGTCATCAATAAATTGTTTATTTTGTACTTTTCCTTTATATTTATCTTCATATCTTCTAAGTCTTTCCACCTGTGTGAAATTTTTAGTTTGTTATATGCGATAGTGCATGATAGATCCTGGTCTGTTCTAATACTGCGCAATGCTTTTATCACACCTATCTTTCTTAGTATTTTTGTTGATCTGTTCCCTGTTCTATAGTTGTCTAACAGTGACACTTCTTGTCTTAACTGCTTTATAGTGTTCTCTATTTGATATTTCCAGGATGGTATTCAATTTCTCCCTTTTCTCTCCTATGTTCATGTAGTAGAACTTTATTAGTTATTAATTTAGCTGCACAGTAATCTATCCTGTTTATTTCTGCTATATCACATGGATCTCTATGGACAGTCCTAATTATTGGGTTCATTTGTTTTATGAAACATTTGACTTTTTGGGTTTTATTGACCTTCTATAGTCTATTTCTTTCATTGATCTTAATACATTTATCTATGTCTATTAAATCAAGCAACTCGTCTCTTAGCTCAGTTTCTTCTAAAGTGAGGGCACATTTCTTGTTTTCCATTTCCTGTAGGCATACTATAGAAAGTTCTATTGTACCTTCCTGTGGCATATTCTCTTCAATTGCTTCCTGTGCCATCTGTTGCTCTGTCATATCAGAACTCACTGGCCTATCACTCCTCAACATTAGCTGTATCAGAGTTTCCACATTTTCCTGTTCCTTCCCTTGCCGTCCAGCTTCAAGTGAATGTGTATACTCCAAGATATCTTCATATGGCACCTGACCAGTTGCTTCACATTCCATTGGGTTACCCTTAATTTGGAGTTCCATTGCTCTATCCTTTTGTGGTGCTTTCTAAATTAGATTTTCTACACTGAATTCTTCACTTTGGAGGTATTCCATAAGCTCAATTTCTATTTCTTTAACTCTTCCATTACTGATTTACTTTTCTACTTTTCCTCTTTGTTTTCTTATTTTTTTGTATTGTAAAGTTTCCCATATCTGGATTCCTTTGCCTGTATTTCTCTTCAAATATCTTTCCCATGTCTATATTTCTTCTTCAGACATCTGATCTTCCTGTTTCTCCTTACTTTGGGGACTTGTTCCATGATGCTGTGATGTAACCTGTGTTAGACCTTTTACAACAAATCCTTTACTTCGCAGACACTCCATAACCTGAACTTCTGTTTTTTAACTTCTACTTTACTAATCTTCTTTTCTACATTATCTCTTTGTGATATTATTTTTTATTGTAAAATTTTCCATGTCTGGATGCCTTTGCCTGTATTTCTCTTCAAATATCTTTGGGGCTGCCTTCTTTATGTTTATTAATTTGGCTTTCTCCTTTGCATAGATATTGCACCATATCAAATCTCTATTTCTTTCCCATGTCCATATTTCTTTTTTATACTTTTCAAAAATGTCTAGGTTTTGTTGTTTATATTTTCATACTTCCTCAGATGCTTCTTTTTCCAAACAGATCAAAGTTTCTTGGTCTATATACTGTTTTTCAAAATTTTGTATTACTGTCCACAAATTTTTATTTGAAGCTTCTGACAGTTTTTCTTGCGAAAGTATTTTTCTTTTCTCTAATTTCTCCGTTAATCTTTTTGTATATCTTGTGTCTAGAAATTCTGGGCTTTTTGCATAATAGTAATGATACATCATTTCTTTCTTATCCTCAATAGTTCACTCTATCGTCTTTATGGCTCTTCTTTGGCCTATCAGTTTTTGTGATTTTTGTGGACTGCTACTTCCTTCTACAATGGGGGGGGGGGCATCCTTCCCCTGGGCATGGCCTGACCCCATTGTATGGATGTTTCTGTATTTTGAAGATTCTACACTGTCATTTTTTGGAGTCCTGGCACCAGTGTGCCTACCACGACTGGGCACTTTTTTATCCTAGGTCTTGTGCACTCAGCTGTCTTTTTAAATTTTTGACCTACTTCTGTCCATGATATATGCTATATAAATACAGTTTATATATGAGTGTCGCCTTGGTGAGAGTTTGTAGAAAAAAGGGTCCACCTTGTGAAGGTATTCTCCAAGACTTGAGGATGTATTCAATTTTACACTACTACTCTCCTTTGCTTGCTGACCTTTCATCTCTCCATTTGGACCCTATGTGCTTGAGTTGGTGGTAGCTCAGGTAGGTATAAAACATTCTGCAGCACCTTTAGAAAAGAGTAAGGTACGTTTCCTAATGCCCTTCCCAAATTTCTCTTAGTCATACTTGGCTCTAGATGATTGTCACTCTGGAAGTGACACCCTGACCCCTATGTAAAAAATGGGAAAGGGGTTGTCAGTGGATAGATATAAATGCTAATTTGGTTCTCCTCATCAAAGAGGTGACTAGTTTTGTGGGACAAACCCAGTCAAAAAGGATAAGTAAGTAAATAAATAGTGCTTACTTAAAATTATTGAGGAGGTTTACACAGGATGGGGGAAAATATAAGTCCCTGTTAGGAAACCACCCATTAACTGACAAAGCCCCCACAGATCCTGGTGAAATGAAGATTTATGAGGATGCATGTATAATAGGGTCTATATTATATCATCGAGCACTTAAAAAAGCGAACGCTGATTGATCGACCTAATTTAAGTGAAAGCTTACAATCTCGAACTGTCAGATCAGCGATTTTTTTCCCAGGGAAAAAAATTGCTGATCCAAAACACATACACACAACACAAGCACACCAAACAAACAGAAATCCACACACATACACCTAAAATCTGATACCTAACCCTACACTAAACTATGCCCACACCACTAACTACCCACTTACCTTAACCCAAACCCTAACCCTAAGGTCAGTCACTATCGCACACTCACCTCACCCACTCCCTAACCCTAACTCACTTAAATCCACCCTAACCCTCATGTCCACTCAATCGCACACACACCTAACCCGAGCCCTAACCCTAACTCACCTAAATCACCCTAACACTCACATCCACACAATCGCACACTTACCTGAATCCGACCGGTAACTTTCCACCATAACACTGAAAATACCGAAGCAACAGAAACAGACAACCAAATTCTTTCCCTAGGAAAAAATTTGAGTTTCTGCTGCTTCGATATTTTGCAATTTTGCGAAAATAAGTTCGATCAATCAGCGTTCGCTTTTTTAAGCGTTCGAGGATATAATATAGACCCATATAATATAACACAGAACCAGCACACAACAATGTAAAAAACAAACCAGAAGACTGCTGGAACACTGATGACATATTAGAACAATTCCAATAGTAAAGCCAATGTATGGACTGGAATAAGCTGTAAACTTTAATGTATAAATCAAAAAATGTACAATGACATCCTCGTTGAGTGCTTTCATCCACAAAATAGTGGACTTCATCAGAACACAACATAATACTGCCTGATATTTAAAATCATTTTGGCGTCAAACACAATACTTCTGATTTAAAGTGACCGATTCTGTATAAGTAAAATATGTTTATGACTTCAATATTACATACAAAAAATAAAATCTATGTTATAAATGCAATGCACAGCCAAAAGAGTAATATTTATGTAAAAAATATATGTATATATATATATATATGTATCTATATATATATATATATATATATATATATATATATATATATATATATATATACTACAAATCATCATGAACCTATTAATTAGTTAAAACACTTACATTTTTTTTTAAAATAACATTAGGATTAATGTATATTTTTAATGCTTTTAAATTAAAAGGACCATTTGAATTAATGAATATTTATAACCAAACTTAAATATTTTTTTGGTGGGGAGCTGAATGTTGCATAAATAAATTATTATAAGTGTTGCATAAATAAATTATTATAAGTGCTGTTGGATTCTCCTACCTACCTAAAGTATGATACAATTAAATGTATCATAACTGCCTTATATATTAAAACATTTTTAAATATTTAAAATATTTAAAACACAACCATACATATAAATACTTGTATAAATAAATAAAAATAGGTTGAATATCATTTAAACACTTTTAAAATCATCAAAACAATGATTAAATAATTACTATATATAAACTTAGATGTACGAAATACTATATGGTAATATATAAACTAATATAAAAAAATATGTAAAAAATACATGAATTCACTAACTTAATTGCAATAAGTTTTTAATAGAGATATATTTGTTAAGTCCAGGCTCTCTGGCTGCATCAGTTAATATTTGCCAATAAGTTTCCCTCTTGCCTAAGAATACCTTAGTATTGCCACCACAGGGTCCACTTAAAACTTGATCAATAATTGCAAATTTAAAAACATGAATGTCCTTGCAACATTCAATGTGTCTATATAGTGCATTAACACTCTCAAAGAATTTCACTAGGTTTAATAAGCATGATCTACCCTTAAGGAAGTCAAACTGGGTTGGGTTAAGAGTTTGAAGTTCATAGGTTCATAGGTAGGTACTAGGCTATCGGCCCAAGGGCCTACATAAGCCTAGCCAGCAATGTCACCTATGTCTTTGTTGATAAGGTCCACAATGATTCTCTCCACGGCCTTGCAGATAAGGCTGGTTAGGCTTATGGGTCTATAGTTCCTAGGGTTGGTTGATGGACCCCCTTTGTGCAACAGAATTACTGTTGCTGTTTCCAGTCTGCTGGGACAAAGCCAGTACTAAGACTGTGGTTAAAGAGAGTGTCAAGTGGTTCCAATAGGTCCTGTTTTAGACTGTTTAGTAGGTAGCCTGGAATGTTATCCAGTCCCAAAGATGCTTTGTTTTTTACCATGGAGAGTGTGGTTATGATCTGCTCTTTGGAGATAGTAGGTAGAGGACCAGTGACAGGTATGCTTTGTGGTATGTCTAGTGGGGACAGGGGCTGACGTTTGTGCCAAATCCTTCTGCTAGCAGGTTGGCAATGTCCTCAAGGTCAGTAAAAATGGTAATGCCCACTGCCAGTTTGATGCAAAGCTGGGCCTTCCCTTCTAGATTCCTGATGTAGCTAAAGAATGCCTTGTGATTATCCTCAGCTAGGGATGCTAGTTTAGGCTCATAATTGGCTTTAGAAGACTTTATGAGATAACTAAATTGCTTGTTCAAGCTGTGCAGAGTGTCATTCCTCTGTCAGTTTCCTCTTGTTCTTAGACATTAGTTTCTTCCTCTTGTTGTATAACCTATTTATGCTTGATGCCCACCAGGGTGACTTATTTTATTGTGAGGACCTTGTTTTGATCCATTCAGGTACAGCCGAGTCTATACATTTGTATAGGTATTTATAAGGGCATTTGTGTACACCTCTGTATAAGGGTCATTGCTGACAGTGGTAGCAGGGGATGTGAAACTAGTTATGCCATTGCTTAGGAGGTTGTAGTTTACCTTAGACATTTTTTCATCCTTTTTGCTCTTAGGGGAGGGGGTCAGGTATGATTGTTACTTCAAACAAGACTTTATGATCAGACCTTATCAGGGAGGGCAACATACAGGGGGGGGGGTAGTGCAGAGACCCCCTATGTTGGTAAGTACTAAGTCTAGGACATTCAAGCCCCTTGTGGGGGTGCAGTCTATCTATTCCAGAGCATTTGTGTTAACAAAGATCAGAAACCATAGGGTGAGCATGTTTGTGCTCATATATGACTCCAAGTCGATGGAAGGATAGTTGAAATCACCCATGAAACAAGGTGTTTGGCTGTATAGTGAGTGACTCAAGCAGGTCCAGGTAGGCAGAGTAGTTCTCGTGGTTCATGGCCAGGGACCTATAGCTAACAATGATATGGAAGGGGGTTTGACCTACAGTTAGTTGGACTTGGAGTATCTCTAAGGAGTCATACTGTTTAACCAGTCTTGAGGTGTATTTGTCTTTAATGAAGATAGATACACCTCCACCTTTAGGCACCACGGGGCAGTGTGGCACATATAGGTTTATAGGGAAGGGGTATCATTTTCATATGACAGTACTACTAAACATAATGGGCTGACAAGTATCATTGCTTCTAACTTCGTCCAACTAGGAGGATGTGATTGATAGGTGAAGAGAATTCCTAATTAAGAAAGAAACTACATAGAGATTCATAGCTACAAAGTCTAATCCCACAGAGGGTAATTGGGAAATAAAAGACAGATGTCATAAGAGGGTAATGGTGGAATAAGTCCTATTAAGGATCCTTACTCATTTCACTCTTGTGAAATTGCAACATTATCTAATGCAGTTTCCATATCCAGCCATTATTACAGAGGATGGGGATGTGAAAGACAATTCAGTACAGAAGTGGGGGAAACACTGTGCCTAAGTCCATGATATTCCCTAATAGGATGAGGTGCAGTTTATTCCATATGTGCAGGAAAACAGACAGTTTCTTCAACATGGGATTTGCATTTAAAATGATCATAGATTTAATCTTTGTCTATGCTTTTAATTCAGGTATTTTGGAGTGAAACAGTCTGAGTAAAAAGAAGTGGGGTTTTGGAATACTTTTAAAACCTAAGTTGCTTTATTATCAAGAAGTAATTCTGTTCTGGAAAACTTCTGAGGAAATTGGGAGAGGAGATGAACTAATATTAGGAGGTCATCACAAGGGGTCATTGAAAAATCATGCCGTCACCGACAAATATGAGTAACTTATTCTGGATAGTATAAAAAGACCATCTAGAATGTGAAACATGGATAGATGGAGAGAAAAGTAGTAATAATGGTACATTTTTCTGGAGAAAAAAAAGGAAGGGACTGCGAGCATCATTGCTTTACAGTGCTTTGCTGGAAGAATATGCACTGATGCCCAAGGAGAATAGGGGTGAGAACTTTGCTAGTATTATATATGTTCTGCTTGCTCCAGACTTACTTAACAGTTGTGCATCTGATTTTCTGTGCCTCCTTGAGTGAAGCTTTTAAACTGTGCTGCTTTATGCTGTAATTCCTTGCTACATAATTCTACTGGATTGACCATTTCTAACCAGATTTAACCTGGCTGCACTATGCACGACAGTAGCAGGGTGAATTGTACAATGCGGACTCAATTAATTTGGTTTAAAGTGCTTATCAAAAGACAACTAGCTTTTTAAAGTGTTTATAAATGTTATTTAACAACACCTGCATTCATTTTTGGTCCGTTTCCTTGCCTGCATGGTTGAGGTTGTTACTGGTTGCACAAGTTTGTTCTAAGCTGCAATGATTTGTGTGCTGCTGCTGTTTATTTAAAATTTTTTGTTGCTCATGTCAGTTGCATAAATTGTTGTTGTGATAACTTCCTGCTGCTTCATGACTATCTCATGTCATCACCAACAGCTATTGATATTTACATTTTGATTGGTAATTATATCAGTTACTGATCGTAGCCAGATTTGTTGCATCTAAGCATGTAACAGCTGAGTCTGATAAACCCTAAAAGCAATCGTTGTGTGATACCTAAGCCTACTGACTTTTGTGCATGTTTTGTGTCATCCTAACAGCAAACATTGTGTAGCGCCAAAGATTAATGAATTTTTGAAGTGTTATTTTATGATATCTTAACCAGTCTCTCTCATTCCAGTGGTGGCAAATAAACCAGAAAGTGCATGGTGTGTGGAATCTGAGCCAACCTTCACTTATAGTATTGGTGGCATCTGAGTCTGCTGTTCTAGAGTACACTGTATGTAATTATTTGCTACCTGTTCAGACCTCATCCTATTGTGATAAAAACATGCCTGTTGCTCTGTTAGTACTCATTAGTTGTGTCCTACTCTCAGACTTTACTGTGTTCAATATACACTACCTCTTCAACGCTCATAATATCATTATTATACTAAATTTGTGTGTTGTACCACACTATAGCTGTGCACTGTTGTTGGTGTAGACTATATATATATTTTTCCCTGTAGATTCAAGTAGTTGTTACACCTTCACCTCACCTTATACAGCTCCTCCACAGCACAGTTTCTTTACTCAACATATCTTCTCTGCCTGCTGACTATGTTGCTTCAATGTATCTTTCCTGCCCTTGCAATTCCACCCACCTGTCAAACATAGAAGTCCAGTCTATCAATATCTTTTCTGTTGCCAGCCTCATTGCACTTGCTCTTCTAAGACTTTGCAGGAACTGGCTAATACTTACCAGCAGCCAACTGCTGCAGGGATAACATGATATGATTTGCTGCTTTTTTTGCCCTTGCTGCCTGCTGATCATTGGGCATTCTCGGCCAATAGGCCCATTTGTTGGGATGAGGCTGTACCAGGAGGGGCCATTATTTAGATGGTCTTCATCCGAGAGTCTGTTTTTTTTCTAAAGCCCACAGCCCCTGTGCAAGATCAGATTTATGAGGGAAGGCTTATGCAATAGGCTGACCAAGCTTATTGACCCTCACTTGCACAAGGGGTGCTGCCAGAAAGCAGCCCTGCCCTCCCCAGTCACAACCAGAGAAGTCGCACCACCCTCTGTGCTCACCAAATATTCACACTTCATTCATTCCTCCAAGTGAAGTGTGTGGGCCACTCCCTTTCACTTTCTTACTCTCTTTCAATACCAGGCTTCTCCTTTGCCAGGGCTTCTAATAGATCCCCAGTCTCCTGGGTCACAATCAAGGCTCCATCTCTTTGCCCTATGGAATCAGACAAACATGCCATTGCTTGTGAGAGGTGTAATTATTTATGTAATCTGGAGGTCACCCTGTTACTTCCTCAGATATTCATAAAGCAACACATAAACTCACTCATACCTCCACAGAGCCACACTAAACCAACATACAATGATGTTGTAAGACATCATTCCCTGAACCTCTAAGAATCAGGACTAAAGAGGTTCAACTACAATCCACTCACATCAATACTCAGTATGTCACCAGGATGCAGACTCCATACTTTCCACTACAAATAAGTCTGTGTGGCCAAGTAGAATTTTAGTCTTAATTGGTTGACTCCACCATCAGGCACAGTGACTCTATACTCACAAGGCTGGACAATGACAGGGTTTCAGCTGCCTGTCCAGTGCTAGGATCCATGACATCATGAGTGCCTTACAGTCCCTCAAGCAGGGCAAATATCTGATGTTGGCATCTGTAGGTGGGAATGACCTGGGGTGCTCAACCAAACAGACATACAGAGAGACAGACTGGAACTTGCTATGCACGTGCCAAATACAGGTAAGACTCTGGCCCTGAATGGAATCCAATCCTCACTCAAAATTACACACTGACAGTAGGAAGGTAATTGGCTTTAACACTTGGCTAAAATAGCCAAAGTCATTCTAGGGGGATGATATGTTTCAGCTTGGGACACGATAATTGACAGCTCAACTTGCTTCACCAAGAATGGTCTGTACCTTTCATTCCATGCATTCTGTATACTGGCCAAAGCATTTACTGCCCACATAGTGTCTTTTTTTAGACAATGCGCAGTCTATCAGTATGCTTTCTGTTGCCAGCCTCATTGCTCTTGTTATTCTGAGACATTGCAGAAATTGTCAAATACTTACCAACAACCAACTTCTGCTGGAATAACACGACATGCTTTGCAGTAACTGTCAAATACTTACCAACAACCAGCTTCTGCTGGAATAACATGACATGACTTGTTGGGTGTCACCTGAGCCTATTGGCTTTTTGAAGTGCATGTTTTGTGGCATCCTAAAGGCAATCTTTGTGTGGCACCTGAGATTACTGAATTTTTAAAGTGTGCATTTAGTGACATCCTCAACAGTCTCTCTTCATTCCATGGGTGACAAATGAACCATAAAATTCATAGTGTGTGGAATCTGAGTCAACTTTCACTTGTATGGTGGCATCTGAGCCTGCAGTTCTAGAGCATATTATATTGTGTGTAATTTTTTGCTATCTGTTCAGACCTCATTCTGTTGCGATTATAGGCTTAAAATGGCCCTCAGAGGCAGCTAGCTTAGCATTTATCTGTGAACAATTGAAAGTCCACCATCTGGATACTCCAAAATAACTGAATGCCTTGCAATAAATTCCCATCTAAATCTGATCAAAGTTGTTTTGTTCAGTGCCAGACACATTAATAATAAGTAGGCAGATCCCAGGCCTCCCCTGCAAGTCCAACACATCCATATCCACACCCACATCCACATCCACAATGACATACAACAGACATGCATCTGGAGCATTTCTCCCCGGACCTCCACTGAAAACTGGCTTTGTTCCAAGTTGGACTTTCCTGGTTAACAAATGTTAAATAAAATAAATAATACATAAATATCCAGGTTGTAACAAGGACCTTTCTTCAGTGTAAAGATAGCATTCCCTATCTACTAGGTTTCAGCACCTATCCCACATTTAGTCCTGCTGGAACCTGGACTATCAGTATTTGTCAGAGACCTAGTTATCTATAGACAGATTCCTTGTGATTCAAAAACAGAACGTATTGAACCTTAAATTATCCTAAACAATACAGATTATTAATTCCTAATCTACTATAGATCACATTCAATGTCCCTGGAGGACCACAAAAAGTTTCTAAATGTGTTAGATACTACTTATAAACAAAAATCATTTTTGATGAGTGAGTTCAGCTCTCCATCAATTAAATGACACCTCTACCACAAAGGTTGGGTATACTCAAAGATTCCTAAACTTAGCAAATGCAAATCTGTACAAATAGTTAATCAGTGTAACAAAGTCAAATTCTTTGTGACCTTGTCTTTAGCACTTCAGCTACTTACACTACTCCTATAGTATCCTCATCTCAACTCTCTATTCAAATGTTGGGACTTACAATGCCCTCTCCTAAAGAAAAAAAATAAACCTGCAAATAAAGTAGACTAATGGGAGGGTTGGCATAATGGTTAAGGTGTTTACCTCACAGACACAAGATGCAGGGTTTGAGTCTCACCTTTAAGAGAAATTGGCTAGGCTTAAAATGGCCAACAGGGTCAGCTAACCTAGCATTTATCTTTGAATAGTTGAACTAATTTGTCTCCTGTAAATGTATTTTTTGCAGGGTCCAAACTCCACTACCAAACCAAAGTTATATACACCAACTCCAAGATTCCTATACTTTTTTAGAAATAAAATAATCTGAGAAATAGTAATTTCAGACTTAGAATATGGAGGTCCAGATTTTTGGTCATTCACTCTTCACATTCTGTGATTCTGCATTGTGAGTCTCGGCAAATCAAATGGCTACCTCTCATCTTTGATCCAATCATATCACAAATCTGTGATCTTATTCTTTAGGACATTTAAACCCACTACAGTAAGTGCCTGTGAATTCAAGGACTTTAAAAAGACAAAACTATTAAAAAATATGATCAGCTCTTAAAATTCAACTGCAAGATCATCAGCATCCATGTAGTCTCAGATAACACTTCCTGAAACAAATAACATTAAAGAGGGTCCTAATCAGAATCAAATATACTGGTGAATGAAAAAAATAAACTAACATGACAGAATGCCAGCTGGTCTATCATAAAATAAAAATGCTAATTACAGTATACAATAAATCAAAATCTACCCACATTAAAGACTCTAGCAAAAAGATCAGCAAAAATCTGATTGTTTTCATAAGGAAGATCAAAACAGAACAAATTAAAATTATCAGATGAAGCCAAGGATAATCATCAATCCCTCTTTAACTATATTGTACCATTAAGAAATAACACACAATAACACTCTGGATTAATTCATAATGATATTACCTTTTCTGCATATAAAGTTATTGCTATTATACTTGAGAATAAACTTGCTCCTAACTTTACACTGGAAGCAATAATTGGAGTTTCATATATTTTTAGTTTCTTCCCTATCTCTGGAATAATCTTCCGTTATATAAAAAGATACAGAGTGATAGTCTCACTTCCTTTAAGGCAAACCTCGACATCAGGAAGTTCACCCAAAATTCATCTGAGGCCTGACTTGTTTTGTCCTCCTAGAGGCAAGAGGTGCCCTCTTATCATGGGTACTGACAGGTCTTTGGGCTGACTCTGCCTTGTAAATTCAGACCATGAAAAATCTGATGGAGATGCTTGATTGCAACCCCCCCCCCACACACACACACACACACATATATATATATATATATATGGGTAATACTTGTTTTGGATCACAATTATTACATTTTTATTTGTTTTCACTTGTTTTTCCAATAACTATTCTATTCAGTTTGGAATCATGAGGGAAACACAGTCTATCCCAGTATTCAGCGGGCACAAGATAGACGGCCTAATCATGAATGGGATGCCTAGACACAAACACACAGGCAAACTTCTGACTGTTTATCTACTTAGAGCAGCTGTACAAATCTCACAAGCCAACTCTTTAGAGTAACTGTTTCAGCATGATCAATCTGCTGTCTGAATATGCACCATTCCACCATGGTCACCAGGTGGTCAACACTTTTGGGAATAGACTGGCTTGACCACTTTCAGACAACTTTGGGTAGATTCTGCAATAACATTTCTACTACCACTATCTTCACAATATGAGCAAGTAAATTGTTCTTAAGCCTTAACTTTTTCAGCCCAATGTAATAAGCCATCTGCCTGTGAGATTTTAGGATCCCTTTGCTTAAAATATTTAGAACTGGAAATGTTTAGCTGTAATGGGCATGTTTGCCCGAAGTCAAGATTTCTGCTTTTAGTTTGTATAATCACTGGCAAAGTCTAGTAGTAAGCCCGGGTATGCCTTCTAAGGTTTCCTGATAAGGAATGAGACCACTAATCTGGTTCATTCAGTTACTCACTGTGTAAAGGAAATAAGTTTGCAACACGTGTTCAAAACTCAGAAGTTCAAACATTAAAGTGAGCATGCTTTAATTTACCCTAATTCCAAGAAAACAGCACATCATAGAATGTTCCTTAAAGTTAGGATATGCAAGCAGCAGAGATATGGGGTGCATGGGAGCAACTTTCCTCTGGGGAAAAATGTTTAACAGTTTTACAGTGATGTTTGAAATTCACTGAGTTGGTTTTACTATTTACATTAGTGATTGAACATTTGAGTGCCAGACACTTTCAAGGTGAACATATGGCATGTGGCATACTCACCATGTCTCTTTTTAGCTACTCACTTGATGATTAGCAGAATACTTACAATTTCATCTGTTGATGTTATTTTTCAAAGAAACTGAATGATCCATATTATTTTTGACGACTAGGATTAAACTGGATGATCCTGGTTTTAGTAAGTATTATCTATGGCCTGCCAGCCAGTATACCCTTGTAATACAAGTTACTCTTTAGGTAGAATATCACTATGTTCCAGATGGACCTTTTGTCTTTTTTAGCATACAGCTTTGTACAGCAGCTTGTTCGTATTGTAAGAGCAATTTGGATCTGCTTCTGTTCAAAGGCTTTAAGAACTTCTTACATATGGAACAAAGCTGTGGCAGTGGTATTCACAGGTATTGCAGTATTTGCCAACTGCTCAACCTTTCTACTAATCTGATAAGACTGACGGATTGTCCAGGGATATTAACTTGGTTCCGACCCACACTCAAACTTAGGGACTACTGAACAAATTGCAGTCAAAGTCTTACAGTTAAAAATGTCATTATTACATCATAGTCTTGCTTCTGCAGTTAAACATGAATTTTATGTATATTGTTTTCACACAGTGGAAAGGAAACATATAGGCACTTGCAAAAATTACAATCCTTTCAAGGCATCAGTTTCTTGGTTCATCTTTTATTTGCTTTTATACTCTTATTTTTTTCCTCTCATAATAGCTGCTAAAGTTGTAATTCATCTTAAGACTCAGCCTAAGCCTCTACACCACTGCACACACACACGCACACACCTTTGTAACTCATTCATGCCTCTCAACTGTCCAGATTTTCACAGAATTTCCAGATTTGTGCTTCATATTTTTGGTCTGTTTTTCATAAAATTGTGCTTTTTTGGCAAATTGTTGAGGACTGAAGTTAGAAAATAATGTCAGACATTTGAGTTTCAGACTTCATATCCTTCAGAAAAGTCATGCTAATGCAAAACATGTTATTTTATCTACTTTCTTAAGTTTGTAAGATCAATAATTAAAGTGTCCCTATTTTGGGGCTTTTGTCACCCCATTATTTGTGACTTTTTCCTGATTTCTTGCTCTAAGAGGTTGCTACAGTTACTTGCTTAATGTTTTTTGCTGTGTTTGCTAACTGGCTCTAAAAGCCATGATTGGTGAGGGACAAGGAAATGGCATGTGCCCTTCATCTCTTTTTCTGCAGTCTTTCTGTACAAAAAAGCTGTTTAACACATAATGTCACTTTACTACTCACTTTGACATCTGTTATAAATAATCTGTATGTCTGTACAACCATGCTACAGTCTCTACCTCTAATTTTCTGCAGGGTTGCTATCATTGTCTTTCAAAATTCTTCAAAGAAGGACATATTGTAACCTAAACTCCAAGAAAATATATGCACCACCCATTAGTCAGTTCTCCCAAGATATAACTTAAGTATTTTTATTTTTTCTACTGTAAGCAAATCTAGTCCTGCTTGAAACTAAGACCCACTATTTGTAGCTTATTTGAATATCCTGTCTCTCTTAATGTGTTTATCGCTTTCCATCCTACACAAAGTTCAGCAATGACGGATATTCCCTCATAGTGCCTCCATATTTCTTCTCAGTTTTTCTATCAATAATCTCTTAAGGTTTGCACTTAACGTTTTTTCTCATCCTCAGTCAGGTACAGCCCTTCTTCTGTGACACAGATCACTTTGTGTGCTGCTGCTCAACAGTTTATTGTATCTTTCCCTTTCGTGTTCTAGTTTTGTCATAATTTGCATCCTTTAAGTACATCACTGTCAACATCCTTAACGAAACCTTAATCTTCTGCAGCTGTGTTAACACTGTACCTGTTTCTTCACTTACTATATTTTCATTTGTAAATATTGTTTATTTAAACATTAACTTATACTTGTTTTTTGTTTTTAATTTTGCATTAAATAAGAAACTTTACCCTTACACTACTTGCTGTAAGTACAGCTGATAGTAGGACTAATGCCACCCCTGCTGCTAGCTTCAGAAAACAGTGTGTTCCAGTCATCAGCTGACTTCTTGTGGTAGGTCAAGGAGATGTAGGGCACGATCCTGATAACACTGTGTGTGTGTATGTATATATGTGTATGTATGTGTATGCGTATATATGTATGTATACTCTTACATGTATATTTGCTTGAATGTATATATGGAAAACAAACATTTGTATACTCTTATTCAGTTGTGAAATATCTTGCAATGCTCTACCAGGTTCTTATCTACTCTCATTGCATATTTTGTAAACTTGTATTTTCAATTAAAATGGGGAATAGCCTCTTATTGTATACTAACGGCTGTAAAGTCTACAATCTGTATGCTACTACTCTGTAATGTCTCTTTTGTAAATTTTTCTTCTCTGTAAACTTATGGAGTTTTTCTCCCCAGGACTGCGCTAAAAATGGACACGTTGTCCAGTCGGACTATCCTGGAAAACAAATGTTAAATAATAAATAAATAAACTATGCAACTAGGCATAAGGGCATTGTATTACTGCAGCAATGGGCATGTCATGTGACCTGTAGACAGTAGCAAGAAATTACAAAAAAGTGAAAATCAGAAACCATGATCAGTTGTCTGCATGCCACCTATAAGTTCTCTATCAGTTTGTATTCCATGGAACCCTGTATGAACATTTGCTATAAGTTGTCATGCCTAGGTTTCAGTAAGTAGTGGTGGGCAGAAAGTTCAATAACGTGAATACACAACCAGGATATAATATACTACTTGTAGGAAAAGCAAAGGCTTATATCTGAGACTAGATGCTACAGAATATAAAATGTCTGCAGTATCCAATGCTCTTCATTTCAGGTTGTAGTAAAATCAGAATAGTCAAGCACTTTGTCTCTTCCAGTATCAC
This sequence comes from Protopterus annectens, assembly GCF_019279795.1. Classification (NCBI taxonomy): domain Eukaryota; kingdom Metazoa; phylum Chordata; order Ceratodontiformes; family Protopteridae; genus Protopterus; species Protopterus annectens. Next base: position 533,458,614 of record NC_056744.1, read on the forward strand.
TATCTCTGAAAAAGCATACAGCCTCAGCCATTTGACTGGATAAACAAACATCATTTCACCTTTAGAAAGAAAGTAAACATGCATTATTTCCCTGTCTTTGATTATTTGATGAAATTAAATGCTAAAATGCCTCACTGAATTGATGTGAGCAGTTTTCTAGTCCTGTTCATTCATCTGAATACAGAGGGGGAGGGAGCCATGCCTGTCTAAGCTTGGAGTATAAAAGGCTGTGCATTCCACCTGAGACCTAACATTTATTTTTTCTCTCCCTCCCCATTCCAGAGAATAGATGAGTATTTATTAGAATTAAACAGCTGGGAGCTCTGTGATATTTAGAATGGTATTAGAACAGGCGTGTGGGAGGGAGATAATTCCAATGGTTTTTAGAAAACAGTGTAGCTCTCTGCTGCAGAAAGGGATTTCTTTAGTCTCCTGTGAGACACAGATACAGTTAATATCCTGTAAGGAAAAAAAGGCTGCAGGCTGGGATGCGCTGATATTACTGTGTTATTTAGAATAGAAAGGTCAGCCTGAGATTGAATAATAATTGACAAGAAGTCCACTGGGGATACAGGGCAGTCAGTACCAATGACTGAAATGGATTCCTTCTTTTTTTTTGGATGTCTGGATTTTTTACCACCTCACTGCTCCTAGCATACACATTTTACTGCCTGCTTCTACAAGTGGCTATAAAGTTTAAAAATTTTAATAAATCAGTGTCAGAAGATATGTACTCAGTAAAAATACTACACTTACTAGCTGTTCTGTCACAGAAAAAAGTAGAATCGTGTTGTTTACCAATCAAGGATGACGTGAGGTTATAGTAATGAAATGTGGTGCAGTTAAAAGCAATACATGGTACTGGCCATTACAATATGATCAGTAAGGTAGAAATACAACTTTCAGAATTATGAAAATCATGAATTTCACCAAAAACTGTTTTTTTCTTTTGTTTCACATGCTAAGAGGTCTTTGATACATGCATACTTTATTGTTAGTGGAGTTCTTGTTTAAAGCTTAGGCAAGACTAATTAGGGAGTAACTCCTGATCACTGAGTTAACCGGAAAGAAGAAATTAAAATATCACATAGAGTATTAGCCTCATCAAATGAAAAGATTCCAACCTCCACCATGGTACTGCTGGGCTGGGAGGGGGGGGTTCATGTGAGAGTGCATTTCCTAAGCTGGAGAAGCATGCGGGGTTCAGTCAGTCATGATAGACATTACATCTCTGGAGACACCAGTATGGGTCAGCATATCATGAAGGAGAAAAAGTGGAGAATAACTGTTCCAACAGTGCTTGCGAATGCATCTTAAATATACTAAGCCCCCTGTATTGTATTTATTATTTGCGGATCCGGTGAGAGAACTGATCCAGGGGGACTATTTTCAGGCTCAGTCCAGTAAAGTTAATACAGAGTAATGGTAGATGAGAAAATAGATTACAGTTCAGATAGAGTACAAAAACAATATTGAGCAAACAAAAACATTATACCAACACTGTAGAAGTCTGTCTACCATACTGAGATTCTAGCTAATAGAATATCCAACAAAAAGCATTATAGCAACATAGGAGAAGTTTGTCAAATAAAGTTGGAATCTATCTAATGTCATGGTATATACAATTCTATTTACAGAGTTATTGTAGGTTAATTTAGGCTACACTGGCAGATATGATGATAAGATTGGTGTTAGAGAACAGGTAGAACACTGAGTGAAATACAACAGATGGAAGCTGGTGTTGTGGGGGAGGGGGAGTGGTACTGTGAGAAGGCGAGAGAGTGTAGAGAAGGTATAGGATACAGAGATAAGTGAGATGGGGGTTAATCCACCATGTGTGTCTTAAAATTAAGTTATGCAGCAAATTTATGGAGGGTGTACAGGACAGGTGTAATTGAAATAAGGGGTTAAGTAATGCCTTGTGGAGAAAAACATTTACAAGCAGCTCTTGAGGCTAAACATTCCTTGAATGGATGCCTACATCTTAGGTGCCATTACTGAAAAGGGTACTTGCGTATTATTGCAACCAGATTTTCGCGGATGCGAAATTGTCTTCCTGGAATCGGAATGACTTCAACAAACACTGTTAGGTGTTATTCGAAGTCCTTATTGCAGAAAAATAAGTTAGGATTACATTCAGGTTGGAAAACATTTCAGAAAACCTTCTTCCTGTTTTGCGTGGATTACACATGCATGCTAGATTTGTTATGGATACTCTCTTTCTGACGAACGGAAATGGAGCTACCCGAAGAGGTATGTGTAGCCCTTTGGGGCAGATATTTAAGTAGTTTTGAAGATTTACTTTCCCACTCCAAGGAGTCATTGCCATAAACTAGAAAGAAAGCTGCTGCTTTCCTTCCAAGTATATATACTGTTAATAATGTGCACCTCAGAAAAGGGCATGTGGGGGGGGGTCACAATGTCGGACTTGGTATACTCCACATTCCCTCACATTCACACTTTCCTTCCAAGTATATATACTGTTAATAATGTGCACCTCAGAAAAGGGCATGTGGGGGGGCGTCACAATGTCGGACTTGGTATACTCCACATTCCCTCACATTCACACTTTCCTTCTAAGTATATATACTGTTAATAATCTGCACCTCAGAAAAGGGCATGTGGGGGGGGGGTCACAATGTCGGACTTGGTATACTCCACATTCCCTCACATTCACACTTGCAGTTCAGTACTGAAATAATGCAATGCAACTTTCCTTACTTTGGGTTAAGGGCACAATCTGAAAGGCAGTTTCCACTCCGACCCCACCCCATTCTTGATGCAGGCCCCGCATATTAGTAATCACTGGATAGAAATTGAATTTCTGAAACCTCTACAAAGACGTAACAAAACGCATGGCAAAACAGAAGAGTGCCGTACAGTTAAGACTACCAAGCATTCACAGATTTAAAAATCAGACATTTATTGCATAAAAGACAAATACCGCTTAACAAGAGGGGTGCTGCATGTGTGAAACAGTAGAGTCAGTGTCAGCCCTATTAGTTTTGCTAAGTGCAACACTGTAAACTTCCAGCACTTAATGAGTGCTCCCACCAACTGCAACTTGGGCGCATAACATGGAATACTTCATTACATTAAGAATTTAACAGTACACTATCACTGTATGACTGCATATCCTCTCTAACGCCGCCATGTAGTTTCCTTTACCTCTTGCTCCGACTTCTTTACTGCACTGCTCACCTTTAAAAAGTCTATGTCATGAAAAAATAAATGTTGTCAGTAAAGGGAATAAAGAAGCAACAGCACTATTATCAGGATTCACGAAGGCTTGCACGGAGTCTAAGAGTAGTGTAAGACTCCATGCAGCCTTCGCGATCCAGGAACAGCCTAAAGTCCGTGTAAGAGACAAGCTAAAACGTCTCTTACACGGAGTGGGTGTGGATAAGCTAATCACCTCACTTGCAGCCGAATAGCATGCTAATGAGGATGATTAGCGATCCAAGAAGCCCAGAACAGCCCGTGTAAGAGCCGTTTTAGCTGCAGAAATGTACTCAGTTGACAACTGAGTACGTGTCTGCAAAAACCGTAATGGAGCCATGTCAGCTCCAAATAAAGGGTGCATATGTGTCAGGCAGCATGCCAATGGCCAAATATGTGGCTATTGGCAAGGTAACCTGATGCAAATATATTAAAAATATAATTTTTTTTTTTGGCGAACCCAGCGTAGCCCCACGCAAACGGGCTGCGCTGTATAAAACATAAAAACGAAGGTTATAAACCCACAAATGTGGGTTTTATGCAATGCATGGAATGTCAATGCAGGGACCAGCAGACCAAAACCAACATGGCCACCGTGTAGTGGTTGCTAAGGGGGGAAGCTGAGTCTAAGAGATGTAACTAAGCATTAGTAGGCAATCTGATGCAAATGAGTGTTAGGATACTGAATTCCACTGTCACATAGCAAATGAGCACAGTCTGAGTAGTGTAAGAGTTACAGAAGGGGGAGGAACAGAGTAGGAGATAGGTGACATCACAGGGGGGAATGGTAGAAAGAAATGCAGTTCATTGGAGGTCAGAGTTACATGACAGATGTCAGACAGATATCATGGAAAGAGGTGTGCCACTAGATAAGCATGAGAAAGTCAAGAAATGGAAGGTGTACACTGTTGCCTACACCAAAGTTTCTTGCTGGGCGACATGCGATGTGCGCCATGAAGCGCGAGTAAGACAGTGTGCGCACGTGTAAGACAGACTGAACATATGGGAGCGTGTTGGGAGATGTTTAACACTGTTTGCGTGGGTGTGCACGCGTTTTAATCTGAATAAGCAGATTCTGAACCGTGTAAGCATGTGTGCACGCGTGTAAGCCACTGTGAGCGTGTTTCTGCTGGTTTGCACATGGCTCCTCCCTGAGGAAACAGGGAGGAAAAAGGAAGCAACAGATCTAGTAGGAAGCTAGCAGGGAATACTGCTGGAGCTAGCAGGTGAAAACAATTAGAAGCAGGCAATTACACAGGCAGAATAGTAGCCCAGCCCAGCACTTAAAACTCTGCAAACAGCAGTGCAGGATGTTTCTCTCAAGAGACACTGCAAGACAGGATTAAGTTATTAGAAGTGAAAACTGAAAAAGCTGAACTCAGAGCAGAAATGTTAGGGGCTGCCATAGCTGTCATAATGAGACATAGGCGACTTGCTGAGGGTGGTGACAATGCAGATGGTGCCAGACAACCCACAGTGAGGAGACGGAGAAGAGTGTACAGGCCCAGGGTCACCTACCACGGGTTACATGAGCTGGAGATAGTAGAGTGCTATAGAGTGGACAGAGACCTCCTGCAGCAAATAGTGGAGCTGTGCAGGCCATGCCTCACACACAGAACCAACAGAGGGGAACCCATCCCAGTGGAAACCAAGGTATGTGTTGGCCTAAGAATACTAGCAACAGCTTCCTTCCAGAGACCAACTGGTGATATGATGGGGATATCACAGGCATCAGCCTCCAGGGTACTGCACCAGTTCCTGGATGCCATGTCAGCACATGTCGGTGATCATGTATATTTCCCCAATGCCCGTGAGGTATTGGCCAGCAATATGCATCTCTTCCAGCAAATAGCGGAATACCCTGAGGTAGTGGGTGCAATAGACTGCACGCACATACACATCAAAGCACCAGCCAGTGAGCGGGGTAGGGCATACATCAACCGCAAGGGCTTCCCCTCCATAAATTGCCAGGTCATGTGTGATGCCCAGGGCATAATAATGAATGTGTGTGTTGGCTGTCCTGGGAGCTACCATGATTCCCACATCTGGCATTTGACGCAGCTGTACCAGACATTTGCCAATGGGGACATCCCGCACGGACACCTAGTGGGGGATGCAGGTTATGCACTGGAGCCATGGCTGATGACACCCATCAGAAACGCACACACACCTGAACAGGAACGCCATAATGAAGCACACGCACAAACACGTAATGTAATAGAGCGTGTGTTTGGGCTGCTCAAGTCACGGTTCCGGTGTCTGGACACATCTGGTGGAGCCTTGCAGTACACACCAATTACATGTACCCAAATTGTCATGGTATGTGCTATGCTACATAATATGATCTTGCGAAAACAGGTGCAGCAGGAGCAGCATAGGGCCGGGCCAAACAGCCCCCCACCATTGCCAAGGCCATCACAGGCAGAGCGTGGAGGAACAACCTGAGCCTGCCCTAGTAGGCAGAAGGAGGCGTGCCCAGTATGCCCTGGCCTTGGCAAAGAGGCAATGCATAGCACATACACTGGCTCAGTAGGAACCCTGGGAATGATACCCCCTCTGACTC
>NC_056744.1:533464895-533592395 GCF_019279795.1 Protopterus annectens
GCATTTATTCTTTTGTTACCTCACATTTCTTCAATATAAATGGGCTATTTCATTACATTTTACATAAATTGTGGTTTTATGTGTACATATTTGTCAGGGACTTGTTTCCTGCTTATTTTGCAAAAAAAAAAAAAATTGGTGTTGTGGGGGCTCGAACCATGAATGCCTGCTCCTCAGCCAACATCTCTACTGCTATGCTATTGCTTCCTGGCTTATTTTGCATATTTAGTTCTTATATGCTTTCCCACTGACTGCTAACTGTAGCTGCGCTTGGGCACGCCAGCATAAGCGAACGCACTCACGGTTAAACATCTTTACAATTTAAAAAAAATATATAACATGTTCATTTATATATTTTATGTTCATAGTCTGTGGGGGCATGTGTTGTGTTGTGTTTATTCACATTTCCGTGGACTCTGTTGTGGGTGTTTACTTTGGGCACTTTTACACTTCTGGGGGTGTGTCCGCTTGGAGGGCTCGGCCTACGGACACGCCCCCTACTGTCTTACACGGACCGTGTTAGACTTAGGTGTGATTCAGCATGCTCTCATGAATATGCTAAGCATGCTGACATCACTCCGTTTAACTGCAGCCTCCGTGTAAGAGTTATAACTCTTACACGGAGGCTTCGTGAATCCTGCCCTATGTTTTTAACATTTGATTGCTAACACTCTAGAAAATAAACTGTACTACAAAAGAAAACACAATATTTCACATTTTCGCAAAATTAACAGATTACATGACTGGGAAGCAACCTGTGCTGCCATGAAAAAGCTGGTTGCAATAATACGCAAGTACCCTGAAAAGTTGTGTTTGTGAGATGCAGAAGGAAAGAGAGAATTGTGATCTAAGGTTGTAGGATGTTGGTCTTTGAGAGAGTTAGCTGGAGAAGAAAATGACAGAGTCTTGGTAGAAGATGTGTGTACACCTTTCACTTGTGGGAAAACATTTTGGTTAATTTAGGCCTGATGGGTAATGTTCTCTTTGTGGGGGTCAATGTGATGAATCTACAGATTTGATTTGATAGGGTTTACTGAAATTAATATATATATATATATATATTTTTTTTTTTTTGCGACTTTGGTAATAATACCGAGGCTGTATAATCGCTGTGGTAGGAAAATGCTATTTCCCATTGCTAGTCTGTATTCTGGAGCCAGGAAGTTTGATATTTTTTTTGTCTCAGAAAAGTAGGGTATTTGCTATGGATTTAGTATTAGTGATATGAAATGGAAAATCCAGGGACTGGTCCAGCCAAATGCCAAGCTGTTTGAAGTATGATGTCATTTCTAACTGATCTTTGAATTTATACCTTATTTTATAGTTTTGTGAGACTGCGGAGAGTTATTTTCTGCACCAAAGATCATGGTTATAATTATTTATTTTGTATTCGGTATGAAGTTATTGTATGAGAATCATAGTAACAGTGCATTTAGGCCTTCTGAATTTGTTTTTTAATGGGTGACTGGTTGGGGCGGGATCTGTAGATTGCCATACTGTCTGCATACGTAAGGATTGTGGGTTGAGGTAGGTGAGTTGGGAGGGAGTTCATGAAAAGTGAGAATAGTAGGTGTGAAAGAACTGATCCCCAGGGTACTCCTTTTGCAAGAGGAGCATAGAGAGAACATGCCTACACTGCTGCATGACCAGATAGTTTGGTAACAAAAATCCCATTTACCACTACCCTATGGGATAAAACTCACAAACAATACTTTTATCCAGCAAGTATTGTACTGCTGCGATATTTAGCATATCAAGGTTTAATTAAAGTTAATGCCAGAAATAACACATGAAAATTCAGATAGTAGCAATATATATATATATATATATATATATATATATATATATATATATATATGTATAAAAAATTTAAAAATCAATGTCTTCATCAATAAATGTTTGTGAGCTTGTAGCTGTACTTTTCTGCATGGACTTGGGTAAGACAGATTTGCTTTGAAGGGTGAAATAAGTAATTAGTCTTATAAGAAATTATGTATGATAAATATGGGCATAGGACACATGCTCGACTAGCATGTGTCTGAATCACAAAACACCAAACGCACATGCACAAAACATCGAAAAGCGCTTCTGTGTATGTGTAGTTCAAAAAAAAAATCTACGTTTCTGCAGGGGGCTTTGCACCCCTGCACCCGCCGACTTTAATAATCTCACTCCGAGATCGCACTACAGTGGGGAAAAGGGGAATTTTCCCTTACCCGCACACATACATGGAAGCGCTTGTCGATGTTAAGCGCTTTCGTGTATGTATGTTCAGTGCTTTGTGATTCGGACATATGCTAGTCGAGCATGTGTCCGGATCCCGATATATATAGTAATTTCATTGAAAAGTATAGATAGCATTTCTGGTGTCACTTTTGCTAATGGGAGTTATTGGTGGGCATAACTTAGAAGAGTTTGTGTAGACTGGGAGTACCCACTGTCATGTTGTACTCTAAGATTTATAATAGTTTGCATTTGTGTGCAAGCACTGATCTGGTGTTTTTAATTTTCTCCACTGCAGTGCAACTGTGGTGTTAGAATATGTAATTAAGGAGGGTGTGGGGAAACAGAGCAAGCCCCCTGCAAAAAAGTTTTTGTAATGTATATTGTGTAGAATGTTTTTGAGAAAACAGATTTTCAGACCAATATACCTACAGTCAATGTACTTTCAATCATTTTTTCAATCATTTATACTTCAGTCAAAGCTACCTTTGATGAAATAATACAAAACCATATGTGTGTAGAATATATATATATATATATATATATATATATATATATATATATATATATATATGACAGAGAGAGAGAGAAATGCATGTCTAAATTGAGTGAATACTTTTTGTGCTTGTAAGTAAGAGCGAACACTCATATGAGCAAATGTTCATATGAAATATGACATTTGTATGGAAATTTTGTCAGCCTTTTGTATTAGATTGCAGTGCAGCAGGGACAGGGAATTTACCCTGGCCCTGCTGTTGTGCTAGCATGGAGTTAGTTCATATAATGAGCAAGGGGTACGGGGGATGCAGTGAGGCTTGTCCCCTGCAAAAAAATAACTTTTAATTTTAGTTTTTGTAGATTTTGATAATTTTAGGTTTGATCTAAAATGATCTTTCTGTCTTCTGTGTTTGCTCTTATGAACGTCCGATGTTTAATGAGACACTGATATATATATATATATATATATATATATATATATATATATATATATATATATATATATATATGTGTGTGTGTGTGTGTGTGTGTGTGTGTGTGTGTATGGATTCCCAGCAAAAGGTTGTATGTGTGTTTGTTTGACCGCTGTTTAGTTAACCATTTATAATTGACTAAGCAGCTGGTTAACAGGAGTCTGAGATCACACAATTCCTGGGGTTAGGGAATATGCCCTTACCCTGTATTTGTGCAATCTTGGAGTTAGTATATATAATTATTTGGGGGACTGAGTTTGCAGTGGGGCCTGACTCCCTATAAAAACAAGATTTATTTATTTATTTATTTATTTATTTATTTATTTATTTATTTATGTGTTTTTTTTTTTTTTAAGTTTAAATGTTATATGTGCCAAGGGTCTTTCTTAGTAGGTAATAGTGGTATGTCAATGTCTGCATTTCTGATGTGTTTTGCTGGGTGTATTGGATGTGCACCCAGATATATATATATATATATATATATATATATATATATATATATATAGATAGATATATAAAGTTAGTCATGATTAGTTTTGTGTTGCTGTAATGTCTACCGAAACCTCTGGTATAGGTGTGGTTTCCATAACATACAGTGACACTTTTGCATAAAATTAAGAATGCTTCATGCAAACATGATGCCTTAGAATGATTGTAGACATTCTACATATATCCGGCATATATTTGTTACAACACATATAATTAATTCAGTAAGCTGAAACTTGATAGAATCATTGTGTTACACTAAATGCAAAGGTGTTATATATATTCTAATAAGAAACAAAACCTACCAAATAGGTTGGTCATTGGCTTTTCAATTTAAAGGACTATAGTACACATGCCTTGGCAGAGCATGCAGCAGATATGGAAATGGTCACTTGGAAGTTTCTGCTACAGCATGTTAAATATTATAACTGATATGTATTACAGACAAGTTCCCTGGGTCAAAATCCCTTCCATCCTTTACAGCTCATTAATTGTTATGTCATAAGTGCTGTAATCATGATTTAATAAAAGAAATACCATTTTAAAATGTGACAGAAAACCATGTCATACTACTGTCAAACATTTCAGTATAACAATGTAACTTATTTGAATTATGACATGGGCAGCTGCTTTTTCATATCCAAGTAACATCCACATCGATATGAGCAGTGCCACTAGAACAAATTATCTAGTTTAGTTTTAGGCAGAAAGAAGTACCTTGTAAGTGATAAACACAATAAATACATTTCCTTCATTCTCAAGTGTTATCTGGGATGTAGCTAATCATACAAAATACAGCTCTGCAAACAGCTGACATTTTCATTTCTGATGATGTAAAGCTACAGCTGCAGCGGAACTTGCGACAAAAGGACATGGAACCTATGAAACTGGAGGCTAGCTGTGCAGACCTCATAGATGGCATACGTGGCAGTGTTTAATCCTACTTGCTTGCCCTATGTGCAGTCTTGTGTTTAGGGTTAAGAGGGAGCCCATTGGAGATCTGCACGAAAATGGAAGTAGGATTTCATTAATGCAGCCAATGGTCATCATCATCATCATCATCACTAACTCCCTTTCTTCGCATTTTTACATGGAGCCAGGGTATTGTATCCAGTGCCATTATCTCTCCATACAGAGTGACTCTTCTACCTTCTTTGAGAGTCATGCCCAATTGTCACAGGTCTGGCCTTACTCTGTCCATCCACCTCTTCGCTGATAGTCCTCATCTTCTCATGTCTTCTTCTTGCATCTCACAAATCTGTTTTCCTAACTCATACTCTACTTTCCAGCCTATGTGATCAGACTACTGTAATTTGTTTTTCTTGACCAAGTCTCTAACTTGGGCTAATTTGCATCTCACGCTGATATGCTAATGTCTTCATTTACCCCATAGTACGTATTCTATTACCCATCTCTGACACTTCATGTCTATTACATTCTTCTGGCACTCTGCCTTCACTACCAGAACCATAGCTAGGTTCTGATACCTTGTGTGGTTCCCCAAACTTGATCCCCCCTCAACTTAAAGTTCAGCAAAAAAAGTCTTCCTAAATGTAAAGAAAAAAGTCTGATCTGAAACTGAAGCAAGTGGCTTACAAGCAGCTTTCTACAATTAAACCAGCATACAGTTTGTGCTTTAGCATGTCCACCTTGACTACAAATGTAGTATTGGCATTCATTTATGAAACCACTACTGTACATCCTCACCATTGGAACCTGGAGGTCATTTGCACTCAGGGTAGCTGCCCCATTCGATCCACCCTAGTTATGGGTCTGTTCACTACCCTATTGTTTGTCCTGTAGAAAAGCTCTGGTTGCACTGCTGTTTTGTACACCATATTTTCAGTTTCTTTAGCATTCTTTGGTCACACACGATCCCAGCCACTTTGTGTCAATTAATTGCAGCACCTCTGTTTTTAGCTTTGACCTCCTCATTCAGATTTCCCTTCTCCACAATTACATCTCCCAGATACTTAAATCTGTTAAGCTGTCCCACTAGTGTCCCTTCTATCTCAGTTTTCAGCTTCTTCTGATTCCCCCATTGGCTACTACAATCAGCTTCATCTCAAGTGCCTTCAATTTTGCATTCCAATCCCCAGTCATTTGCTAAAGTTCTCATCCAGAATATGCTCATCTTATCACATTATCTGCATAGAACAACTATGTTGATCTGTTCTCTTTAATGCATTTGCTGATGTAGTCCATGATCAGTAAGAACAGGACTGGGAACAGAGCTGAACCCTGATGCATACCCACTATCTCTGAGAATCTCTCAGTGAATATGAATACTGTTCATGCTTGTATCACTGGGGTTCTTGTGCATAGCCAACACTAATTCTTTCACTGCTTCTGAGACTGTCGATCAGCTTTCTTAGGACTTTTTCATGTGTGTTCTCCATGTCTCAAAACACTCATTTTGAATCTTTCCTCAACTATCATTCTCACTGCAACCACCTGGACAGTTGTGCTGCATCATTCACCATGATCTGAATTTGAACTGCTCATCTCCTATCTCACTTTCCATATTTGCTTATCAATCTTTCTCTCTAGCATTTTCATGCAATATGACAGCAGTCTGAAACTATTGTTCTGCACACATTTGACATAAATACTCTTTATTCATGAACACTGGTATTAGAGTGGTTATTCGCCAGCTAGTGGGGTTTAGCTTTATTGGCCTGAATGTAACCATAAAGACTTGAAAAGTAAAAAAGTCTCACAGATTTAGAAACCAGGTAGCTAAACACTTGATGTCCTAAAGGGATTATTAGCATTTGTCCCATGGGCCTCCATTACAGGAGGCTTAAGGCATCACATAGAGAAAATTCCAGCTTGGCTTGTTTTTTTGCAGTTGCTACTGAATGGTACTTTGGTTTGGATGGGCAACTAATGATCACTATTAATAGATTCGTAACAAGTTATGGTCCAACTTGTAATGATTTATTTTTATTTATTTATTTTTATTTTACATTTGTTGACCGGGCTAGTCTAGCTGGATATATGTCCATTTTCAGTAGAGGCCCGGGGAGAAAAGCTCCAAGTGTAGATTACAGATATAAAAAAACATATAGGAAACAGAACATAGACATTGTTACATACAATTTTACAAAAAAAGCAGTAAGTAGGGAACATTAATGTAAAAATTGCAAACCAAAAAAATTTTTTTTTTTTTTTTTGTCAGAAAGCATACATATAAAGTTACTGTAAGGATAGATAGGATAGGAGAGGAAGGAGTGAGTTAACCTGGGTTGGTGCAGGAGCATAGCCAGTGTTTGTTGAGATGATTTTTTATTTGTTTTTTAAAAAGTGAGAGAGCACAAAGATGTGATGTCAGAGGGTAATTTATTCCACATTTTTCCAACAGAGTTGGAAAAGAGGCAATCTCCAGCTGAATTTTTAGGTTTGGTAATATTTATCAGTAGCTTGTTGGAAGAACGTAGATGCTTCAGGTTATTGTAAGGTGAAATGAGGTTAGTGAGTATGGGTGTTTTAGTTGGTTGGTATAGGATTGTATGAGCTATTTGGAATTGTTGAAATAGGAGTTGGTTAGGAGTTCAAGCCAACCTAGTTCTCTTAGGTTCAGGCAGTGGTGAGTTTTAAATGGTGTTCCTGTTGCAAATCGAGCAATATTATGGTAAGATTGTGCTAGTTTATTGATATTGTTTTTGGAAAGGTTAGTGAATATAGCAGATGCATATAGTAGAGAAGAGGTTAGATGGGATCTGGCTAAGATTGTCTTTGCGTCTGGTGAAAGGAAGGCTTTGATTCTGTAAAGGGAACCTATTTTCTTATTAACTAATTTGATAGTATTGTTGATGTGCGTATCAAAGCTGAGGTTGATGTCAATGGTTATTCCTAATAGTTTGGTAGTCATTTCTGGGAAAATAATGGTGTTGTCAATGGAAGTAAGAGTAAAGTTAAGAGGGGTAGATCTATGGGAAGGTGAGAATAATAGCAGTTTGGTTTTTTTAGGGTTGAGCAGTAGGCAGCGATCAGTGAACCATTGCTCGACAGTAGTAAAAGCCTTTTGTGTGATAGACTGTAGTTCAGTTTGTGTATTGGCAGAGCAGATAATAGTAGAATCGTCAGCATATTGTATGCAGATAGTGTTTGGGATAGCTAGATGGAGGTCATTTATAAAGATAGAAAATAAAAGGGGGCCTAGGATAGAGCCTTGAGGAACTCCCAATGAGATGGGGAGGAGACTAGATAAAGTATTTTTCCAGAGAACTGCTTGCTGACGTTTTTCTAGGTAAGATGTAAACCAAGTTAAGGAAGGAGGATCAAGTGAGAGGGATTTAAGAATATGCAGAAGAAGTTTATGGTTAACCATGTCGAAGGCTTTAGATAAGTCTATGAAGACTGAAGATGATAGGATGTAGTTGTTACGGTTACAATTAATAGAGTTGGTAAAGGAGAGTAAGGCTGTAGTAGTACTATGTGAAGGTCTGAATCCATGTTGGCAGTTAGCAAGTAGATTATTGTGTAGGAGGTCGTTAAGGAGTTGTTTGTGAATACATTTTTCCATAATTTTAGCTATAGGTGATAAGAGTGCTATAGGACGGAAATTAGAGAGGTCGTATGATGAATTCCTACACACACACACACACACACACACACACACACACACACACACACACACACACACACACACACACACACACACACACACCTTTAGGACATCAAGTGTTTAGCTACATGGTTTCTAAATGTGTGTGACTTTTTAAGTCTTTATGGCTACATTCAGGTAATGCTACTCAATGCTAGAAGTCTAAACCTCAAAATGCACTCTCTCGAGGCACTCCTAAAAATGGCGAACATCGATATCTGTGCAGTAACTGAGACCTGGTTCAAAGCTCCAGAGAGCACCCCTGCAATAGCAGGCTACAACTCTTACCACACTTTTCGGCCACCAAGCCAGGAGCAAAACACTAAAGGTGGAGGAGTATCCATATTCACAAACGATATTCACAACACCAGGCTAGTTGCCCAGCACAATGCGTCTGAAATTCTCCAGGTGCAACTAACACTCGGTAAGACTGCAATCCAAATTGTAGCATGCTACAGATCCCCCACCATGGCCCAAGATTCTCACTACACCTTTCTAAACATACTGGAAAATATTAAGATACAACCAAACACCCTAATAATGGGTGATTTCAACTACCCTGCCATTAACTGGGAAACCTACTCATGTACCAACACCTTTGCCCAACGGTTCTTGGAATTCATAAATTCCAATGCCCTGGATCAACTAATCCTTAGTCCCACCAGGGGCTCCAATATCCTAGACCTGGTCATTACCAATATGGGAAATCGATACTCCATACCTATGGTCACCCCCTCATTGGTCAGGTCTGACCATAAGGTGATTACCCTTGACTTCCACATCCCACCCCCACCACCCAGTAAGGAAACCTCCGTAAAAAACTTCTCCAAAGCCAACTTCATGCTACTCAAGTCAGAAGTGACAAACTCATGACTCCCATGCAGACGGGATCTGAAAGTTCGACTGCTGAATCCTACACTAAGGCACTGTACGAGCACATCCACTCGTGCATGAATTGTGCCATCCCCAATAGAACCAAGACACTCTCCTCCAAAAAAAGGAAGGCAATCTGGTGTTCCCTTGCCCTAAACAAACTTTGCAACAAAAGGAAGAAACTGTTGCAGAAAACAGGAAAATCCCAGGATGCAAAAAACTCCCTTACCAGCCTCAGTAAGAAGCTGAGATCCCTCATAAAATCCTCCAAAGCTAGCTACGAAAATAAAATTGCCAAAGATTCCAAAGACAACCACAAGGCATTCTATAGCTATGTCAAGAATCTAAATGGCAGTGTTTAGATCTGCTGTGAGCTACAACAAAATGACATTAAATATACTCAGCCGAAAGATATTGCAAATATCCTGGCAGATCGATTCAGTGCAAACATCACCCCCCTCTCACCCACTAAAGGGCCCATCTCAATACCGAAAGACTGCCAAATTCCGATAATAACGGACACACAGGTGCAAAAAAACGCATTCCCCAAAGCTAAGAATACAGCATCCATGGGACCAGATGACATCCCCGGCTGTGTACTACATGAACTACAAAATGAACTGGCACTTCACCTAAGTGCCATGTTTAATCATAGCCTCACCTCAGGCTTTGTGCCCAACTGAGTGGCGCACAGCTACAGTTATCCCACTGCACAAGGGGGGATCCACCTTGGATCCCGGGAACTACCACCCCATCAGTCTGACGAACCTGATCTGCAAGGCCATGGAATGTATTATCATGGAACTTATAAACAAAGACATTGGCAACCTTCAAACACTGGACCCCATGCAGTTTGGGTTCGTGAAGGGCCGATTTTGTCTCCTGAACCTGATTGACTTCTTCTAATCAGTCTCCAGAGCCGCGGACAAGGGTAAAGTGGTCCACACAGCCTACGTGGACCTCACCAAGGCCTTCAACACCATCCCCCACTCTGGAATCATAGATAAACTTACTAAGCTGGGCATTAATCCCTATGTCACTCGATGGGCTGCCAACTGGCTTACTGACAGAACCCACACTGTAAAAGTAGCCGACTCCAAATCCAGCTCCCAACAAGTGACAAGTGGAGTACCTCAGGGTTCATTCCTGGGACCGCTGTTGTTTGGCATCTACTTCTCTGAAGTACAGGCCAACGCTAAGTGACTCTGGCTAACAAAGTTCTCAGATGACTGCAAACTGGGAGCCATTATTGAATCCCAAAATGATGTGGATATTCTACAAACGGGCCTTACAGAAACAGATGCTTGGTGCCAGAGCCATGGGCTCAAGTTTAGTGCCAAGAAATGTATAGTTATCCCATTTGGGAAAAAACATGTACCCATGAATTACTACATAGGTGGCAGTATACTAAACACCGAAAGTGCAATGAGACTTAGGGACACAGGTGGACAGTGGTCTCACCTTCGATAACCACATTGCCACAACAGTCAAGATATCCTTCTATGTGGCACACCTTATCACTAAGGGCTTTTCATCCAGAAAAAAGGAGGTCATTGTCCCACTGTACTCATCCCTCATTAGACCCATTATAGAATACAACACCCCGTTTGGTACGTACCTCTCAAGACATCTGCAACAACTGGAAAGGCCGCAGAAATACCTCACTAAAAGAATCACAGGCCTAAAGCAGATGCCCTATGCTGACCATCTAAAAAAACTCCACCTATACTCTGTCGCATATTGTCTACTCAGAGGCGATCTCTGCTTAACATACAAGGCCATGTCAAACCCAGAGCTAATGGACATGCTACACTTAAAGAAATCTCAGTCCCTCAGACACACACTCCAGGGATCTAAACCTTGCCATCACAATGAACAAAACATGCTGGAGAGATGGGTTACTGACCCAGAGACTCCCCAGACTCTGGAATAAACTGCCCATACATGTCAAGCAGAGCTCCTCTTTGGCCCTATTCAAAAGGAACCTTAATGATTGGATGAGAGATGGGAAATTCACCCCGGGGATCACATCAGTCGCCCTGCTAGACAAGGGTCCAGGGAAGTAAATACTGTGGGAAGAAATAGCCAAGGAATTGTTATGGCTAGGCTTGTATAGGCCCTAGGGCTGATAGCCTAGTACTAAGCTATGAACACACGCACACACATACCCCTCTCTCTCTCTCTATATATATATATATATATATATATATATATGTATGTAGAATTCCACAATTGCCTATCAGAGTACCACCTGGGTATGTGGAAGGATATTGGCCACTGCCTCAAACAGGTCTGATGGCAATCAGAGAAATGGTTACTTGAGAAACACCACTAGAATCTAAGGGGTTAAAAGAAAAAAATAAAAAAAACCCCACAAAAGTGTTATTCAATAATCAAGTCAACAAACATAACCTGAGCCCAGTTGCTTAAAAGGAATATACACTGCTGTCCTTGGTATGGGCTTTCAGTACCCTCAACTAGACAAGGAAAACACAGTGACCACTTGCGGAGATGTCTTTGGACTAGTACCCCAATTCCCTTTCTTACAACTCTCTCTGTGAACCACAGTGTCCTTCTTTATGCAAGGAAACTGTTCTACAAGCAAATGATCATGTTTAAATTTAAAATAGTCACATATTATCCCAAGGAAACTGATTTGATAATAAACTAGATTTAAAACACTGGGTAAAATGCAAGGGGAAAATACTATTTAATTGAAACATTGGCTTTTAAACAGCTGTAGAGAAGGCACTAGTACAGAACATATTTGATTACACAATATAATATCAAAACAGTAAAGTTTATGAGATGCATTTACAAATCTTGCTAAGGCACTTTATTTTGCTGCACTAAATTAGCTTGTTTATGTAATTTTCTTCTAATTGCTTTAAGCTAGTGTGGTTTACAGACAGGTGCAATTTTGTTTTTACATCTATGCTACACTGGACAGTAATGCATTTACAAAGAAGGGAGAATCCCTTCCCTTCCATAAGTCATCTCTTTGTTTTTATGCATTTAGTGTTAACTAATTTTCTTGAGTGCTGTATGTATTGATGAACGGCCAACAGACAGTTGTAGCCCTTAGTTTCCAAGACAAGGCTGAGGGCCCAGGTGACACTTTAGTCTTTAATGACAAAGGTCAGCTTCTTTGCTGCAATGCCAGAGCAATTCATTGCTTCAACCTTGAACTAGTCCAGTCTGTGGCATAGCATGGACGTGCACTGAATCTAGAAAAAAAAATCTATTATATCAAGCAAAGGCATACCTTCATTCCACATTCATATCAAACTCTGCCAGAATGCAAATGTTTATAAAAAGTGGAATTTCATTTTCTGTATGAATTGCTTCTTAAACAGGGGAAAGGTGATTTTTTTTCTCATTGTATCATTCTCATTTGAAAAAAATGCATACACAAACATATATATAGATAGAAGCACTTGCACACACACATGCAGGCACATGCACAAGTGCATGTGTATGTGACCACACACACACACACACACACACACACACACACACACACACACACACACACACACACACACACACACACACACACACACACATATATATTTAATACTTAGTATTAAAACAAAATGTATAGAAAAAAATGAAATGGAAGAACATTTTTACTCTAACACTATTTGATAACAAGTGTGAATGCAGTCATGTTGGCAATACTTAAAGCTTCAAAGTTAATAATCATGGTGTGTGCGTGTGTGCGTGCATGCGTGTATGTGTGCATGTGTGTTTGTCTGTGTGTGAATTTGTGGTATGCCATAATTTCACATGTATTCATTCAGTATATCTTAGCATTTCATCTCACAGATTAATTCAAGAGGTATACTGCATTTTTAGAATATGAAACAGAAACAATAAAATAATCAGATTATATCAATTTGTACACTATTTACAGAAATTAAAGTTGTAACTTATCTTTCTTACTCCATTATCTAAAATGTTCAAAAAATGATGCCATTTGCCATTTACAAAGTCTCTTGCAAAAGATCTTTTTTATTTTAGTATGGAATCTGCGTCATCACCTGAAAATGTCAGCATTTAATTTTCCCTTGCTTTCCATGTTTCTCAAAAATAAAAGCATTTTAGTGTATGTATATATATATATATATATATATATATATATATATATATATATATATATATATATATATATATATACACACACACACACACACACACACGCATGCACACCCATACAAGGGCAGACTTACATGCATGCACAATAACACCCTACGCTACACACATGCATTTTCCTAGCACTAAAACACACCCTCATTTTCCTTACTGAGACTGTAGATGTGTGTGCATACTGCGTGCATCCATATGTTTTAATCTTAGCCTGGATTGGTGTCCTCTCCTGACTGCTGCTTTGCATGTTTGGACAGGTTGTTGCTTCAATACCTATCATAAAGAGAAAGAATGAAGGGGGTTATTTTGTTGTTCTTTCAGTTCGCAAGACCTGATAAGCTCTTCTCTTTCCACAGCTCACAGATCTCCCCACTAAAGAACACTTGTTCTTCCATGAGGACCTTTTTCTTCTGTACATACTCAGCTCCTGTATCCTCCATTGTCTACATTCTCATATCATCTGCTGCTGGCCTAATTATTTCCGCTTCCTTTCCCAGCCTCCCTTGAAGTGCTACCATTTTTATTTAGTCTGCTTATCTTCCACATGCTTTTTCTTATTTATAACCTGCCCAAATGTCATCCTATTTCTTCTTGTCCATGCATGGTTGCTGGCAAAATTGCTTTTAGGCTTCTCACCCACTTATGCAGTTTTACCCTTTCAACCACTGAAATGATGTTTTGGCATTCACACTATTTTTGTTATGGTAAAACAGTGTATACATTTAGAGGTTCTGCATTATTTCAGGTAATAATTCTCAGAAGTAAATGAAGCGTACATCCAAAGTTACTCAAGCTTCACTGCAGAAGAGGAACAGGTGACAGCAGCCAGTGCACCAAGTCAGTTTAAGCAGGTAAAATTTGAGGGAGAGCTGGGTACATATCATTGGTCCATCAGGTGATAAAGCTTCCACAGGTAAATCAGCCATGCTTTTTCCTTTCCAGTGTCATCAGTCATCATTATTAGTCATTTGAGCAGGACTTTCTAAAGTCGTTTATTGGAGACTGAAGTTGGTGCAAAAACATACATCGTTGCATATATATATATATATATATATATATATATATATATATATATATATATATATATATATACACACACATACACACACACACACACACACACACATGAAAAAAAAAATATATATATAGCTAATTATGAACAAGAATATGTGTCTGGTTGCGTGCTGTGGTATTAAGACTTAATGATCTGGTGGCTGGTACACAGCCTTTTCATAACTTGGTATGTTTGGTTTGATCTGCCTGCTATCTCCACATTCTGTTATCACAAATGCATGGTCTGGCTGTGATTTTCATATTCGTAGGCAATTTCAGTTCTTTAAATTCACACCAACACATGCTATCCTCCGGGTTGAGAAGAATTATATCTCATGTGTTGTTCTTGAGAACATAATCTTTGCAAAGCTCAGGTCTTCAGACATTTAGAGTCAGTGTCTCCAATGTTGAGCTCACCTTAAATATTGCCATATGTTGGTCAAATACATTACAAGTGTCACAAGAGACTTACAACTAAATTCCTCATTCCTTTATCTCAGCATTGCTTATCTTAGCTGCTGCTTTGCAATCATTATTAATAATTCTTTATATTTTGTCCCAAATACTTCTTGCAAATACTACTGACATCCCTTTTAATGTTTATGTTAAAGTCCTCATAATGATAACGTCTACGTGGACATAGTTTCACTTAATGGAAAATGAAGTAGAGTTACCGACTTGATATTTCACTACCAAAGATGAGAAAATTTAAAATGCTTATTCAATGTATTACTATTATAAAACACTTATGAATAAGAATTAAATAGCAAATTTCTTTTCAAGGGCTGAGATTTTAATTTTACATGTACTTTCTTATGTGGAATGCATTATAAGTTGTAACAACTATAATAGTTACACAGCGATACAGGTGTATTTTAAATCGACATAAATGTTAAAGATATACATCTGCTAACTATACTTTTTTAATGCTACAGTTTCCTTAGAATGACATTCCGTTATAGCATAGTGGGATTATGCTCCTTTTTGAAAATGTGGTATATTGTCATTGAGCGTGTTTTCTATTATGTTATAGATCTTTCAATAAAATTTACTCTGGATTTCTTTGGATGTTAAATCACTAAGTGCAGTGTTCTCCATGCATAAATACAACATGAATATGTATACAAATGCTGCTACTTCTAGATTCACTAACCTTTTGCATCAGGTATTCTCAATATTAAAATCCAAGAACTCAGTTGCCATATAGTTTGCTGGTATGTTTTTCATGTGCCATAATTTAAGGTTATCAGACATAAGAAATTTGGTGTTTTCATATAGTTCATCAACCTCTTATGAATATTGTAAAGGGATTTGCCTTGCTATTTAGGAACATCTGAAACAGAACTGCACTAATTATGCAAAGCAAGGATAGCCATTTAAAGATCAAAATTAGTTAACACTTTTATTTAACCATTGCATTGGGCTCTTCAGTGTCTCCTTTCACTGTCATCCTTCAAGTTCCTTGTAAGCAATCATAGAAACATACATTCAGAGAGAACAACCCTCCAGGCTATGAATACTCTGTTATACAGATCTCCTTAAGGTCCTTTCTCTGTACTTATTCTCCTACAGGTTACTGAGAGGTGATCTATGCCTTGCATATAAGACACCCTTAGGTCCAACTCAGATGGATCACTTGCATATCTGTAAAACAAACAGGACAAGAAACACTAGATCCAAGGCTTGGAACTTTGCCTGTGACATAAATAGAATGTGCTGGAGAGACTGATATGTGTCTCAAAGGATCCCTGCACTGTGGAATAACTCCTCATCTATGTGACGCAGAGTTCATTACAGACCCAATTAAAAAAAAACTTGATCATTGGATAGGAAATTGCAAATTCACCCCTGGTCTGGCCCCCTATGATAGCCAGAGGTCGACAGTAAGTGAATTAATCCCCATCTAACATAACACCCCACATAACCCTTAGCTACATTTCTACTCATGTATCCCACTATATAGGTATGCAAGGAACTTGTGGGCACAACTGGGTTGGGTTGCATGGCTAGGCTTATAAAGACTCTGATGGTTATTAGTCTATTGCAAACCTATGAACCTTTGAAGAGTGCAGGTAGGGATTTATAATAGTAGTTTACTAGTCTCAATTATGTCCTCATTTATGTCACATTTTGTGTGTGAGATGTTTACATCATAGCCATTGTGTTCTCTTTGATGAATGTACTCCATCTTTATTAATAAAGCACTCTCAGTAAGAATCTTATAGTGTCATATTGTTTGTAGCCTATATGACTTTAGCCTGAGTAGGGTTTTTTCAAGTTGTTCCAGTGGTCTGAATAGTCTCTTTTTGTCACCCAGATGTTATCGGGGTAGCAATGTGCCACTCCAAAACTGTGATGACTATGCTGGTTCATCACTCTGCATGTATTAATCATCAAAGATTGTTTACTTTCTATTTTCAGTTGATTTTGGGTCATATCAATCTTTGAATACATTCTCTACAAGTCTGTGCAAGAGAAGCTCTTGGTCCAGTTGCTGTGTGTCCCACCAGAGATCCAGACAGGCTTAATTTCATGCTAATGGCTGTAGATAATGTTCAGGATATAAGAAGATCCACTGAAAAACAGTCATGTGCCAGGGTAAAGGAAAGTCTAGAAAAGGCTAGAAGGACATTGGCTGTGTAAATGAGTCCCATGTTACTGACAAGGCACATGTGAACTTTAAAAAAAATGTCACGTCACCAAAGAAAAAGCATGGGTGAGATGGGAGCATTCCCCCATACCCTCAATCAAGGATATTTTATTTCCCTGCATAACCTACCTAAATGTATTCAGATTTCAGACTGAACTGGTGGAGAACAAAAGCTCCATTTTATATACCTGTTCTATTGATGAAACTAAAAAAAAAGTGATCAATCTGCTGGATGGGGGTGGTTAATTTTTAAGATGATATGATGCAGTTTGCTCTATATATTGACAGATTGATAGACTATAGAGTCAGTCTTCACAGAAGTTCCCTGAAAAGTATTGAAATGAAAGAGAAGAAGAAAAAAGAAACTTCTGTGTGTGGAAGATTTTCAATCCATATATATCTAGTTAATCGCTGTATATTAATCAGATCAGATAATGGTAGTAGGAGTAGCAAGCTTAAAGTCGTTCTAAGTCAAAAAATATATAATTTGAAATATCTCATGCAAAACCATGGAATGAGTTATCATGGAATTAAGCAATAAGGACATATTGGACCTCCAAACAGTGGACCTTTCTCAGTTTGGATTCTTCAAAAGAAGGTGATGCTTAGTCAAACTGGTGGACTTTTTTGAAAAGTCATCAAAGAGACGACCCAGCGACTTTTTTTTGTTATGTGTATACCTATCTACAGTATATATTATATCTCTACTTATCTATATATGCACACATACAAACACACACACTCACACATACACACCCAACTGTTTTAAAAAGCAAATTGGTTAAAATAATTTTTATGTGGATTATATTTTCGATGTCCACTTAATAGGATGTTCTTTATACAGGGTATATTTATGATGGGATATTATGACATAGTGGAAATAAGGAAATGTTAATTTTACCTGGTGCAATCTCACAGTTGGTATATTTTAGATGTAGGTGTGCAATGGTGCAGGTGGGCTTGCCTCCCTACAAGACTGTTGTTTTTGTGGTTGCTGTAGTTTTGTATGGCGCACTCCTTCTTCAGTGTATGCAGATTAGCATTATGTATAATTTTACTTTTTTCCTTTAACTGTTTTGTAATGTCAGAGTTCTTATATTTACAGATTTGGGGATGTAGAGGCTTTATTGTTATTTAGTTCATTTTGTTGAGTCTGACTCTATATAACCTCATGGACTTTGACACTCCAAGCTTGTCTGTCAACACCTATTTGCCTCTTGCAAAAAAAAAAATGTGTTTCATATTTTTATATTTGTTAGTTTTGTATTTGCTGTTGTTCTGAGCAAGAACATGCATCCATCTACCTACTTAAATGAATACAGTACTTGTAACTTCAACAAGACGTCTTTATTTTTCCCACAGTGCAGGTATCGGAGAGAGAGAGAGGGAGGGAGAGAGAGTTTCCTGGATCTGCTAGCAAAAGTGGTTTTATCTGGACTAATCCTCTGTACTCTGTTTTATGTTAGTCCTGTCACCATCTGTGTCATAGGTGAGATAACAGACTTGACTTGAGTCTTCTGGATTAGCTCTGTTTTCTATTAATAGAACTTTGTCACAGGAACTACTGAAACAACTTCAGTGGTTCAGCTAGGAAGGTTTAAGTGCGGACTAAATCTTTTCTTCAGTGTGGCTCCCTGCAAACAGTAAAAAAGTTTAGATACCTGGGCTTACAACTCAGCCCTTATTTGTTACACTCCACACATGTTGACAACGCACTCTCAAAACTTGATACTGTACTGAAGATGTGCTATAAATTCTCCCATATTATGATCATGGAATCTAGATATGCATGGAGTAAAAGTTTATTTATTCCCACCTTAGAATATACCCAGCCAGCAACAGTGCTAGGATCTCCCAAGAGTTCTGAAGAAGGCAAGTGGCAATGAATAAACTGATGGATTCATGCTGAAGGCTTGAAGTAAGAAGTGTTGCGACATTCAAAGTAACTTCAAAATGTCCCCTTTCACTTCCTTATTTACCTTTCACTTCTTCATCTCTTCTTTGTCATTCTTATCTGTCTTTCTTTTTTAACAACTTTTTTCCCCACATTATCTGACTGTTCTTGAAGTTGAACTACCTTCTGAGCTTTCCTACATATGTCTGACAACACCTCAGTAATTTTACCACATTTCTGATATTTTCTTTTACTTTACAGCAGATCACAAGTTTCCTTTATGAATGAACCGACAGGCATCCTTCTTACCATCTCCTGTCCATCTCCATTATTTCTGACAACCATTCATATAGAACATGTTTTTTGCTGCTGTATGATATTTGTAATCAAAATGTTTTATTGCTGTATAATGTGGAATATATGGAATATATCATGATATGACTTTGTTCACTGTACTATATCTGTTGTAACAATTTTGTAATGTATAATATTTGTAGAATGCTTTTGTGATGTAATCTGGAGCTCTTCTCTCCATCTTCTAGGAAAATGGGTATCCTGTGGGCACAGTCAGGGTTTTATATTAATTTATTGCATGCTCAGAAGAGCAAACGACAGATAATCAACCCCATGTAAGTGAAAGCTTACAACGTCGAAACTTCAGAACAGCAATTATTTTCCAATGGAAAACAATCGCTGTTCTGAAACAAACAAACAAAAAAAAAAGAGTAAACATTACTTAATGTGGGGGACTTCACCCCCCAAACCCCCCTACTTAAATATATCAACTTCGAGATCGCACTGCAGTGCCGAAAAGGCAAAGTAGTAAAAGCGGCCAAACAAATTCTTTCCCAGGCAAAGAATTCACTGAACAGCCACTTTGCTATTTTGCCTTTTCGCACTTTACTGTTTGACAAAGATGGATTTGACAACCTGCATCTGTGACAGTGTACTAGGGAACCCACAGTCAGACTTTCTCAGTAAACAAGCTAAAATAAATAAATAATGTCACTTGGCTTTCTATTGCACAAAATGCTACCCTCCTAGCTCATAAATTTACAGACTACTTAATCTAAAGAAGAATTGCACCTTAGGGTCAATTTTAAAGGACAGACCATTTATATGTCCACTGCAATCTTCAACCATGGTCCTTCTGGACTTAATAGAACCACAGTTAGTGTCACCACCTGTCCCTCTTTGGACAGAATATCCCCTGCTGGGTAGTTGTGTTTTGTGAAAAATATAAAAAAACAATTACAAATGTCATGAGATTTTAGGAAAAGAAGTAAGTCCTAAATTTCCTGTAATAGTTGCATGAAGTTCTTATTTTGTGTTTGAAACAACTTAATATTATACGAGACAACATAAGCAACTCGGTTTGTACAAGAGTAAGCTTTTACATGACAAAAAGTGAAGTCCAGGTTGAGGACACTGTTTTGCATTTCATTAAAAAATGCCCCACTTTGTGCATTTGAAAAGGTGCCAACCTAATCACAGTTCTTAGCCTTTGCTCCTAACATTGTGAACAGTTTTTCAGAAGTCCTTTCACCTTTTGTTAATTCAAAGGAGGTTTAAAGGCCTCATTGTGGAGTTGTGGCTTCCTCATGACTTTCTCATACACAGTGGTAGTCCTTGGTTCTTTTTCTTGTGGGGGCAGAACTGGGGCATGGTAGCTAGTGGGGCATGTAGGTAATGTGAAAATAATATATCAATAAAGTGTAGAATACATGATTCATATGATTGCAACTCACTACAAAAAAAAACTGAATGCCACAACTGCATAAAACCTGACAATGATCACACCATAGAAAAACTACTAATCTGTCAGGCTCAAATATTATAGTTTAGATTAAATGTTGGTATGCTACAGTGTAACAACTCAAGGGTGTAGCTACCAATACATCTCTCAGATGTATCTCATTATGAGGAACATACCTCATTTGGGGTCTTAAAAGTTCATGTTCCTTGAAATTCTACATTGAAAGGGTCTATCATGCATAAAGTGTTAGGAAGTTTTTTTAACTCATATCCAAGGTAAATAGAAATGAATCATATTAATTCATTAAAATGCATTTTTATAAGCAAAACCGGCATATTTTTTTCCATAATCTTTATTCATTTTTTTTAATTGAAAAAAGAAAAAAAAAAAATAAATAACTCCAATTACATCAATTGCTAACCCCAAAACATCGACACAGTGGATGATTAGAGTTATAAGTATAACATCAACAAACTTAACAATAAACTATATACAAAACTATTTACAAAAGTGCTCTAAACCTCACAAAGGATAATATATACTTGAGTTTGAAATAATGGAGTTTAATCAAACAGATACTGACAAAAATTAGAGACCCAGTCAGAAGTAAACTAAAGTGAAGAGGGAGAAAGTAGTGGGTAGGTAGGGAGACCCATGTTCCCTTAATTATCTCCAAGTTGAAGATATCCAGTACAATAGACTAATGCAGAATGAGGTCAAATAATATATTCCAGTATTCAGTAAAACATAGAGAGGCTTTTAGATTGAACATTAAAAGTTTATGAGCTGGTAAATAATTAATTGCCATACGTTTGAACCCTTTCCAAGTAAGCAAGGCTCTATCCTTCCAGTTTAGTGTAATATAAAGTTTAATAAGGGCAAATAATGTGATTAGAATGTGAGTCTGAAACATTGTCAAACCAGATGGAGGAATATGTAGCATGGTAAATTCCCATGAAAGGGTAGTTCTCTCATAATCCATCTTTTGGAGTCTAACTCTTAGGGAACACCAAAGCTTATAGGAACATTTACAACTCCAAAAAATATAGAAGAGACTACCTCTTTGTAGTTCACAGTAGGGGCAAAATGGGGGGAATGAAGGATTAAATTTGTTTATGACAGGATGAGTAAGATAACATTAATTATCATAAGTTGTGTGCAACTAAGTTTTTTCAAGAGGATTGACTTAGACATTAGATGGAAAGACTGGATTATTTGGTTATTTGAGATTGCTGAATTTAATTTGGTCCAATAATTTGAGCAGAGGACTTCTTTCTGGTATTTAATTCAAACAATTATTTTATATGCATTAGATATAATTTTTTTAATAAGAGGGTTCAGAGAGTTTGACAAGTTTTGATGTCTTTATCATATAGGTTGGGGTTAAATAAGATTTTGGAACAGAGATCCCTTAGTTGTCTTAGAATAATGGGATAACTCCTATGGCGATTCAGTGAAGCTCTCAAATTTGAGATATACTGGTCATAAAAGGGGTCAAAATCAAGTATTCATCTCTCCTTTAAAAGGAGGAAGTTATTTAAGTTTAACATTGAATTATTAAGTTTTAAGTGTGGGTTAAGGTGTAATGGTTATAAGGTTTTGAAAGCATTAGATAAGTTCAAAAATTCAGTTAGTCTTTGTAAGACGGTTACAGTGTTCTTTAGGGAAGTGTGTAGTTTGAGTTCTGCAGACCTGTTTTGTTCACGAAGGGGAGGGCTTTGGAATTAAAGTCAAGAGACTTAACATACTTATGAAGTAATTTTATCCAGGGAGGGGACCATGAATTTTTACTTCGGTTAAAATCTGATATTGCTATTAGTCTGCTACTGTTAATTATATTGTAGTATAATCTGAAGTCAGGAAGGTTTAAACCCCCTTTGTCTTTAGGGCATATCAGTTTTTGGTAAGAAATTCTAGCTGATTTAGGAGACCATATGAATTTGGCAAGGGTAGAATGTAGACTTCTAAAGAAATTGTTATCGATTGTCACCTGAGAAGTAGTGAAAATATATAATAGCCTTGGTAAGATATTCATCTTAACAACTGCCACTTTAGATAGAAAGGGCAATTGGAGCTTGTTCCACCTGATACAATCCTGTAGTGGGGTTAACCACAGATTGGTGATGTTACTTTGGTAGAAAGATATGGTATCTTGCTGAAAGGATATTCCTAAGTATTTCAAGGAATGTCTTATTTTGATTTCAGTTGACCAGGGATATAAAAAAGTAGGTCTGATGAGTTAATTGGGAAAACTGCAGATTTGTTAAGGTTTAATTTGTAATTAGAAAATTTCAAAAAGATTTCAATTGAATTTAAAATTTTCAGAATATCAGAACTTGGTAAAGTAAAATAGAGGTTTATGTCATCTGCAAAAGCTGAGAGAGCAATTTTGGTTTTATAAAATATTGGTACATGGTGAAAGGTTTTCTGAGTAATATATAAAAGTAAAGGTTCAATGTACAAGTTAAAAATTATGGCGATAGAGGACACCCTTGTCTTGTTCCATTCTTAATATTTATCTGAGTCGAGGCAGTTTTGTTTATGTGTAATGAGGTACAAGCATTAGTATAGTATGTCCTAACTATTAGAACAAAGGTAGTAGGTAAACCAAAGCAGGATAGAACTGACAGCAAAAAAAATCTAAGTTAAATCTGTCAAAAGCTTTAGATGCATCTACTGCAAGGGTAAACAAGGGACTATGATTTTGTTGAGAAAATTTTATCAAGGCATCTAGTGTGACTGCGTTGTCACAGGTTTGTCTGAATTGAATAAAACCTGTTTGACTGGGTGATACAATGAGATAAAAAATTTTAGTCTGTTAGCCAGTATCGTGGTGAAGATTTTGACATCTATGGTAATCAGGAAAATAGGCCTGTAACTCCCCAAGTCTTTGGGATCAGCATTTTCTTTAGGGATAAAAATAGTTCTAGAGGAGTTAAAATGATGATCCATGATGGAATTTTCTATAATATAGATAAAAGGTGCACTAGCACTTTAGATATTTTCTGGTTAAAGGGCTTACAAAATTCCACAGTAAAACCATCAGGCCCTGGAGCTTTGTTAGATTTAAAATTATTAAATTACAGGTATTATTTCTTGATGGATCAGAGAAGAGAGACATTCTTGATGAGTGTGATCGATCTTTGGAAAGATTAGTTGCTTAAGAAGTTGTATTTTCTCCTGTTCTGCTGCTAAGGGAGACTGATCTCCATAAGTTTGTTAATAAAGCTTTTCAAAAAGTTGAATAATCTCAGAATTAGAAAAGTATGTCTTGCCCTGATGTAATATCTCAGATATGATAGGGGGAGATTTCTTTTGTCTTATCAGTCTCGCTAGGAACTTAGAAGGGGTCTGTGACCATTCTGAGTAATTGGCTAATATCTTAGTTTCATGAAAAGATAGTTGTCTTGCATTAAGTAAAAATAGTTATTTCTGGAGAAGATGCAGTTGATTTTCAGTCTCTTGGTTAAAGTTAGTTTGTAAATCAGTTTCCATTTTGACAATCCTTTTTTATTGAGCTTTCTTTGGTCTTGTATACATTTTTATAATAAGTTGCTTTATTAATAAGGAACCCTCTTATTTGGGCTTTAGTAGCAGCCCATTCAATGTCAAAGGGGGAGTTGGGAAGAGGTTGATTCATTCAGAAGAGTCTCCAGTTTGATATTAATTTCTTCTACAATATCCTCTTTCATTAACAGATTAGGGTTAATGAGCAGTTATAACACCTATACTGAGAACTACTTTTGTAGGATCAAATAATAGTAAGTGTGATTTTTTGAATGATCTGAAAAGAATCTGGGATCAGTAGAAAGGTTAATATCAAGGTTTAAGAAAAAAAACTGAAATTAAGAAGAAATAATTCTAGACCATGGTTTATGAGAGTGCAGGTAAAAGGTACATTTTTCTTTTGGTAATTTTTGATTTTGAAAATTATATGGGTCAAATAGGTCAAATTGTTTTTTTAATTCTGAAATTGCTGTAGTGGCATGAATTTTATATGCTTTGCTTGAGTTTGGTCTATCTAGTAAGGGGTCTTGATAAGAATTCCAATCACCTCCTAAGATCAAATAGTAGTTCTGGAAATGAGTTAATATCTTATATAATGGTATGAAGAATTCCTGCTGTTTAGAGCAGCAGGCATAAAGGTTTAAAAGTAGACTAGGCCTATCACTTGAGGGCTTCTGAATGTTATGTAGCAACATCTTCCTTCTGAATCCATTTCATAATGTAAAATGCTTTCTTGGAGGGACTTTTTAACAATTATAGCTACCCCTACACTATTTGAATCTTTACCAGATGCAACAGTTGTTCTAATCCATTTCTTCTCCATATAATGTGACCAATGCTCATTAAACATATGTGTTTCTTGCACGAATATTATGTTTGCCTTTGACTTTTAGGTGAGGTAAAAAAATTGTTTTCTGTTTTTAACCATTTGCATCCCCTTAACATTCCATGATTCAAGCAAACATCCTATAGTATTATAGATAAGAGTACATTTTTACAATTGACCTGAGTTAACTTAGAGATTACAAGAATAGGATTAGGGCCTACTAATTCATAGGATGTTAAATAGCACTTAACTCTACTTGCCCCTAACCCATACCTAATCGCTACTTCCCCAGCCCCAGAAGAGAAGGGAAATGAAGAAAAAGGAGACACACAGAAAGGAGTAACAAACCACTTTGAACACATGCCATCTCCTATATGGGTTTCCACTACAGTATTTTTCCCCAATAATAAAAAAAATGAATTAGTAAGTTGAAAAAGCATAGCATAACTAACCTAAACACACTAACAACTCTGCATATACTTCCTACAAAGTATTTAACTAAAAAGAGTGAGAAGACTCCACAAAATATAAAGAGATTTTGACTATGGATAGTAAGATGACAAACCACCAGTATAACTATAGAATAATATAGAACACCAATACATTTCCTAAATTCTTATTGAATATAAGCATTAAACAACCAATAAAAGAACACAAATAGCTTCAGCCTACAATTTATACTCTAATACAAGCATAATTTATTGTCTTCTTAAGGGGTCTATATCACCGTATCGAAAAGTAAAATGTCGAACGCTCACAATAGCGAAAGAGTCGAAATGTCGAGGGCCCGTTTTTGAGATTGCTGTACAGTGAAGATTGGGATAGTTGCCCTTTCCTCACTGTAGTGCGATCTCAGAGTTGGAATATATATTTAGCGGGGGGGTGAGGGGGCACAGCCCCCACAATAATGAGTTCGACATTCTGCATTTTCGCTTTTGTGAGCATTCGACATTTTGCATCTTTGTTACGGTGATATAGATGCCCTCTTAAGAACTGTAGTTAACAAGGTAGATGTAAGGATGCTTTTATCATTATATTAGAGGCACCATAAAAGGACACATTCAATATAGAGTAACTTTGATCAAGCAGTAACATAAGAATCCTTCAAAATTAAGTTCCTACAAAGACTGAGTTGATCATTCTCTATATTTCTGGACATTACAGGAAGTGTACTTTAACAATGCATGATCCATATAAATAAATAGGTCTATTTTCTTTGATTGAAATACCATTTCGAACAAAGAAAGTACAACCTTACTTTTGCAAAAGTGTACTTCAACAAAAGTGCACTTTTGTAAAATTTTGGTTCAGCAAACTGACAATTAAAATAAAATAGAACACTACAGTGGGGATAAGGGAATATACCTGTTTCCCCACTATAGTGCGATCTTGGAGTTAGTATATGTAATGTAGCGGGGGGTTGGGGGCTTGCCCTCACATGAAGGGTGCAGCGGGGCTTGCCCCCCTACAAAATGGAGTTTCAATTGTTATTTTGTATTTGAATTGCTGGCTCGCTAAACTGGAATTCATGAAAGTGCACTTTCATGAAAGTGCACCTTCTTTGAAGTGCACTTTCGCAAAACTAAGGTCATACTTTTTGTTTGAAATAATGGTATTTTGATCAAAGAAAATAGACCCAAATAAATACATGCTAAATAATAAAAACAGTGTAAGAGGCTCTAAACATTATAAACATAACAAGGTTTTATGTTGTCTGGTTTTGTTTTACATTATTTGGTAAACAACAACTAGCTGGGGGGCTAAGTTATGTCCCCCACACCCCCCAACTATATATACTAACACCAGGATCACACTACAGTGGGGAAAAGGACATATACCTTTGACTTGCCTTAAGTACTACTTGTCAGTGAAATGAGTTTTAGGTGAAATGAGTTTTAGGTGAAGTGATTTGAATCTAATGTATATATATATATATATATATATATATATATATATATATATATATGTGTGTGTGTGTGTGTGTGTGTATATATATATATCTATATATATATATGTGTATATAGATGTGTATATAGATGTGTATATATATATATATATATATATATATATATATATATATATATATATATAGATATATGTATAAATATATACTTATAGACATATAGAACATGTTTTGCATATATGAGGTATGGACAGTCATCCAAGTGAAGGATAGGCACAAAGCTTTACTTAATTATGCTAGAAGATCTCAGACTATTCTCAGTACTGTGGTGTGCTAATAGAAAATGGTATCACATACTCCAATTTAGGGGGTGTAGTTAATGTATTAGTAGCAGTTAAATTTAGTTCATACATTAACTCCACTCCCCCACTATATTTGGATTGACTATCCACACATACATAGCCTCAAATTTTCCAAAAACAAGAACCTGTGGCACAAAGGCCAGCATTACTATCTGTTTAAGGCAAGATCACATATTAGGTTACTTATCGGTCAGCCTGTTTGATCCTCCACAGAAGTTAATTAAAATCAGCCCATAAACAGACTTCAAAAGTTAAGCTCTTACCAGTCTAGAATTAACATCTAATATTTAAATTAACAGCAATATTATTCATGAAGAATAGCAAAGAAAAAAAACATAACTTGAACCTGAAAGCACACTAAATGTAACAATAAGGGTAGCGACCAAGTCATGGAGTCGTAAACCTCATTGATATAATGAGCACTACGCCCATTGCCTCTCAGGCAAACTGACAGAGATTGAAGCAATTAATGATCATATACTGAACAAAATTTCATTAATTATATGTTTGATTGGCATCTCTTGAGTCCGATATAAATGTTTTTACAAAACTTAAGCTTTGTTCTTTAAATAAAAAACAAATGGGATCCCTATAACATAAATAAGAATTTGGAACTAATCCATGTCCATATTTACCTTTACAAATTTCCAAAAATGAAAAAAAAAGTTTTTCTCTGCCTTTCTTTCAATTCAGGGATCATCGTTCTCTGACAGAAATTTGATGGCC
The DNA here is from genome assembly GCF_019279795.1 of Protopterus annectens. Classification (NCBI taxonomy): domain Eukaryota; kingdom Metazoa; phylum Chordata; order Ceratodontiformes; family Protopteridae; genus Protopterus; species Protopterus annectens. The sequence continues at coordinate 533,492,884 of NC_056744.1, forward strand.
ATGTATTTCCGAACCCAAAAAGTGCATTTTTGTTACTTTAAAAAAACATTCAAGATCTGACCCAGGAAGACCTTCAGGAAGGAGGAAGCACTGAGGAAGAGTAAATCTGGTGGACCTGTGCAGTATTAAGATGCTGGGTGGAAACCTACAGTTCAGAACTCATAAGTACTCTGCTCATCCATGCGTTCCAAGACACGCAGGTCAAAAAGCAATCCTCCTCAACACCATGGCACCCAAGCAAGATGTCGGAAGAACATCTGAAAAAAAACAGGTTAGTCACAGATAATATCTGATGGTTGTCAGCGGTCAATAGTTATGTCCGCAGATAGTTCTTTAAATGCAGACAAGGAGGCAGACTTCACTTCTTTAGCAGATGAGACAGTATATTTGATTTCTTTAAAGTGAAAAGATAAGGTATTTGGGTATTTCATTTGAAGTTTAATCGGTTTTTCTATCAATAACTCACTAAAAGGGGAAAAGGTTTTGTCTTGCCTGTTTAATTTGACTTGGGAGGTCTTGAGAGAATGAAATTTTACAACCATTCCAGATAAAAGGGATTTTCTTTTTGGCTGCTGGCAATATTTGAACAATGTCTTGGTGATTCAAAATTCTAACATAAACTTGTCTTGGTCTGTCTGTAATTTGGATGGCTCAGATTGCCCAATGGGCTCTTTCAATCCCAATTGTTTTAGCTTCATTTGGTTTATCCAGGAAGGCACTCAGGATTTGTTCGATCATTTGCACAAGGTTTGGTTAAGTGCAATTTTCAGAAATTCCATGAATAACAATGTTATTGTATCTTGATCTTGCTTCCAAGTCAGTGATTTTAGACTGCAGGTCTTGGATAATTTTGGTGTTATTTTCCGACTCCTTCTGTAGCTGGTCTATTTTGGTTTCATTGTCAAAGATTTTCATCTCCAATTTTTCTATTCTGGTTATTATTTGATTAAATAATTCACAAAAAGGATTAGAATTGAGCAGAGAGATCTTGTAGCACTTGCTGTATGGGTTGTAAAGCCATTTTCAAGTCTTTGAGGTTTGCTGGTTGATCAGGATTGTACTTATTAGCGGTTTTAGTTGTTTCTTGCTGTCTAACAGTTCTGGGTCTTTTTGTATTAATTTCTTTTTCTGGAGAAGCTAATACTGAGAATTTAACTTGTATAGTCTGAGTTTCCATACCTGGATCTTCATTTGACATCTTGGACCCTTTCTTTCTTCTTCTTTTTTTTTGATTGTTGTGTAACTGTCGGTTATCACTTTGTGGCTGTATATAGGCAGTCAGGAATCGTTCAATCCAGTTAAATCTAATTCTTTTTAAGGTAAAAGATTGCTTTTTGCTTAAGGCTAGAGGAAATTAACAATGTTTAATATAAATCAGAAGATAGATTTATAGTAAATATTGAGCTCTACACCGATTTGTATAGTTTAAAGCAGAAAATTGGTCAGACCTAAAGAGTAACAGTGTCTACAGGATAGCAGCCATCTTTGTTCTGAAAACTGGCATATTTTAACCATACTATGACCTTCATAATTGAAACTGTTAGTAGGCCATAAGTATGTGTTCCACATTTTGCTCTTTTGTTGCACATTATGAATGAGGTAAGTATTCTTCATTTTGGAGTTGGAAGGTTGACAGCTATAGCAGAGGTGGAAAAATGTCATGTGAAAAGACATTTGTGTTCAGTAGAAAGTGAAAAAAAAATATCATTAACCTAAATTCAAGAACACAAACTCGGACTTATTTTTTTTCTGTGCTGCAAAGTAAGGAAAATATAAAAAAAAATACAGCACATTTTCCCAGGTCCCTATTATTTTAGCGAACAGAATGAATTGCAAACGCTGTTTAGTCGAACGTCATTATGCGAAATGGAAAAATACTGGAACTTTGCCTTATTTTGTGTTTTGATTTTTATTTATTTTTTTTTTTTTACGGATCAGGGGAAAAAAAACACTGATCCATGTGTTCGACATTTTGGGTTTTCGGGGATTGTGGGTCGATTATATAGCATTTACAATTCATTGCATTCACTTATATAATATAGACCCTATCCCCAACATTCAGCATAATCCATCTTCCCATTGCAGACTCCGGTCAGTCGCAAAGTAGTTTAAATGTCTGCTAAAAGTTCTTTAGGAGAAAGATCAGTCAGTTAACAGCTTCAATATTACAATGATAATTTTGACATTTCAGGAGGAATGTGTGAGAGGGTCTGTCAGCCTTAAAACATACAGTTAGGCTAGTTTATTTTGGAGAGCTTTTAAGAGCTGCTCGGAGAACACAAATCAGTGTAATTCGAGCAAAAATGTAAAATTGAAAAACAGGTTCCAGATGCTGTGCAAGATGTCTGTGATTCAAATTTCTGCCATTCTACTCACTTCGAAGTTAAAACAAAAAATTATTTCTTTGTGTCTAGCATATTTCACATAAAGGGGTCTGGAAGTGGATTCTAGGAAAAACCTCTAAGATCACTTTACAGCAATGGTTTCATTAGTACAATAATCATAACCACTTAATGATTCTGATGCATTAAAATAGAGCGCAAAGATGTAATGAAATAACTGATATATAGCAGCAACCATTATTTACTTTATTTTCTTACACTTTTAGTTGACTGAGTTAGTCCCACTAGACCAATAGCCTCTTTTCAGGGGAGACCCAAGGTGGTATTCATACTGACAAGGGGAAATTTAGTCAATACACTGGGGAATGTCCCCTAATCTTTTTGATAAGTACTGTGTTATATTTTATGCCCACATGAGCTACCGCTACCTCAAGCAGACGGGGCCTCAGTTTAATGTCTCAGCTGAAGGATGGCACACACATTGCAGTTTTAGCATTGAACAATGACTCTAAGTGCCTGTCATGGGAATAGAAACCAGCACCTTCTGCATCAAAGGGGAGTGTTGCTACGTGTTGAGCTATGGAGACTGCAAAACAATGCATGGCAATTTTACAGTTCCTCTTCAAGGAAAACAGCAGCCCCCTCAGAAAACAGTACTGATAAAGTCAAAAATGGTACCGAGCAAATACGGAAACATAAACTGCCTGGTGCTCTATTTTTGGCTTGCTGAAATAACACCAATAAAAATAATTTAGACCTGAATGTTTTGGAATAGCACCCTACCTCTTAACTTATTTGGTCAAAAATTCAGGAAAAGGCCAAAAATAATTGGGGGGAATAAAATCAGGTACAATTTTTAAATATTATTGTAATTCACTTAACAGAGCAACGAGTTTTGCATCCATACACATTTGGCATTACTGAATGTAATCATGACTAATTTACCAGAACATTGAAAATGTTATGAGGGCCATGGCAAACATCTGAAGCAAAGTCAGGAACATTCTGCAAAATAGGGAGAGCTGGGAGGTATGCAGCACCCAAAAGGGAATGTCTACTTATAAGAACCCATACTAGGATTTAAATACTTTTCTGGATTTGTGAGATTTTAAAATGACGCAGTTATGTTTTTATGAATGTTATTATTGCTGTCTCTGAACAAGTGCCATCATAGTCAGCCTTCCATTGTCAAATGTACTACCTCTCATAAGGGGGAACAAATCGGCAAAATGTGCAACATTTACTAACAGCTAGGGTGGAGCTCAAAGCCTGGTTAAAAAGTTGTTTTGTATTTGTTTTTCCACATACCCACTTCTTCAACCATTAGATACTTTTGAGAGAAACAACTCAAGTTGTAAAGGCTAATACCCCAGATGGGCAAGCCAAGTAACACCATCTCTCACTCCAGAAATGCAAGCAAATCCAGTCCACATCAAATAACCTAGCAATACAGATATGAACAGGCTTGTAGCATCATGAATGCCACACCATAAGATCAACAAGCAAAAGCATTAAAGAAATTACTCCACCTTCCATCTTCAAAATATGGAATATTACACTGTCTTGCATGGTACAGAGGTAGCATTTTTGCCTCACAGCAAGAGGTTCTCCTGTTTGATTCTCGGCTGGAGTGCCTTCTGTGTGGAGTCTGCATGTCCTCCCCGCAGTCGAGTGGCCTCCGAAAGACATGTGTGAATGGGCATGCCTTCGCTGAAGGTTGGGTGTCGGGCTGGCAACTCAGCAACAGAAAAATTGACTGCCAATCATTAGCGGACCGGAGTTCTGCTGTGGGCCCCCTAACCAGGAAAAGCTGAAAAGACAAACAAAACACTGTTGTGCACAATGTGGAACAGATGAGTGAAATATGACACACTTACAAAAACTAGGAAGGAAGATCGCACAATGGTTAAAAGGTTCTTTGATACCTTCCCCCTTTGCTTGCCAGAACATTCACTTGGTTACAGTGTAAATATTTATATGACACAAAAGTAATGCAGCAGTTGTAATGTAGTGTGTTTTACCATATGCCTGGCTCTTCAAACATTAGAGACTTGAGAATAAGTTGAAAAAGTCCAGGACACCCCCCAACACACACACACACACACACACACACACACACACACACACACACACACACACACACACACACACACCAGTGGCGGATCCAGGAATTTGCAAAAGGGGGGGTGCAATCTGGTTAGTTGACTACCAGGTGAAAGCAGGAAAGTGGGACACTGGGTTTGGTGGCTGTGAAAAGATTACCTTAATAAGCTCTGACATCACGTGTGGAAAGACATCAATTTACATTCAGTTGCACATGAATTTGCTGTGGATATGACAGTAGAAATAGATAATTCCTGTGCAGCACACAACACATGTACAGGTAGTACAAATATTTTCAATGCATGCCTGGAAAAGATGATTGGTTGCCCATACCAAGTCACATCATTCTCCTTCCATGTCATACTGGGCATATGCACTGTTATAAATTTGGAAAGAAACCCTCTGAAATATATGTTATTGTTATGAGACAAAATATATACCACAGTCACAGATGTTGTAATAAATTAGTAAAAGCTTAATTTAATGACTGTACCAAATAACTAAACTCATAAAACTTTCCTAAGCAGGCCGTAATGTTTTTAGATTGTTTACTGTTCGTTCTATGGTTTTAAGCACAATTAATTATCTTTTATTAGTGTTTTCATAACAAAAGTCCTACTGTACCTTCACTCTCCTTTCAACAAATTCTGGAGTGGGTGTGGGAGGGGGAGGCAATGCTGCTCTCCAGCAGTTCAAAACTGCCAATGGAAACAGACAATCTGCCGTGGCAGCCCCTAATGGGAGCAGCTGAAAGAAAAAAACTGTGTGTGTGTGTGTGATAAATTAATTTTTCCCCACAGAAAAAAGTTATGCTTTTTTTCAGTTTATTAAACCAGCAGAGCAAAATTGTTATATTTCCTTTGCATACATACTTAGGTATGTACACACAAACACACACACACACACACACACACACACACACACACACACACACACACACACATATATATATATATATATAAATAGTTTGGGCATGTTCAAAAATGCCCTTCTAGTCCGCCAGTACACCAAACAATCATTCCCATAATAAATACCCAAGCTATTTTTTTAAAATTATTTAAACTAGTGCTTGCTTTAATATAATTTAGTTGTCTGTTTCATGCATCATCTCTCATTCCTATATAGTCTTCTATGTAGACTCTCTGACGACTGTCTACTACTCTTTGCTAGCCCCAGACATTCTCAGAGGTAGCCATTTCTAAATGCCCTATATACTTGAATAAGGGGTACAAGTTCAGATATTTTAGTCTTTCATCATAACTTAAATTTTCACATACATGAATGCCCTTGGTATATTTTAGCTGTACTCCAGTTTACTACTTCTTGTTCTCATATGAGGTTTTCATGTTGTTATTCCATATTGTAGTATGGGTTTAATGTAACCTGCACATGATTTTATCAGTCTTTCATTTCCTAGACATTATAAATCTTTATATGCAGCCTACAGTTTTATAATCATCATAACCAGTTGGTATGATTAAAATACTTAAAACTGCATCTACACATACACCAAGGTCCTTGAATGAATCTACAGCATCAATCAGTGTGTGCAGTATTAAATATTTACCTTTCAATTTGTCTTTCAAATATCATTTATTTAGATTTTAATGTATCCATCAACATATTATTCTCCTGCACCCAAATGGTACATTTAGTCAAGTGCTTTTGCTGACGTGCTCTACCTATAACAGATGTAAACCTGTTTGCCTATTTTCAAGGCATCTGTATACAGACTGTAGAACACCTCAGATGAAAAAGTTAGATCTGAAAGCTACAACCTAAACAAGTAAAGGCCTAGGACAGAGCCCTGTGGGATGCCTTGACTGCAGACTAGAATTTCACTTGTTCAGTTGCTGTATGATACTTACCATTTGCTGTTTGGAAGATGTGCAGTTTTATTATCATCATTTTTTTCTACAAATTTTTATGTGCTGCATTCATAATACATTTCACCGAAAGCTACAGATGCAGTTTTTATAAAATGTTAGTTCAATTAACAGGTTTACTACATTTTTTACTTAAAAACAACGATGGCACTTTTATATGCATGTGTGTTACTTTCTCTCTGTATCTTGTGGAGCTTTTCTCCCCAGGCATCCACTAAAAAAGGATTTTCCACTCTGTTAATCCTTCTCAACCAACAAAAGTATAAAAAAATAAAAAAAGAGCTTCAGCTTTCTATATGTTCTTTACACTGCAGTGCATCACCTATAGTTTCTTGACAATCACTTCAGAACCCCATCTACAGTTCCAACCCCTTCTTCATATATGAACCCCCCCAGCTTAATATTCTTCCTATATATACTCTACATCAACCCACTTCTTCCACTTTATAATCAGATTCTACTCTTCCATCACATTCTTACCCAATTTAGATATGCAGCTTTTGCCTTACCAATAGGTGAAAATTAAAAATACAAAATAGTATAAGTGAAACCTTTTGACAGGCCTTTTGTGAGAGGTTCGCTGTGTCTACTAAGTACATACTGTATATGTTTGTGATAGGTTCTACGTGAATCTTAGGCTAACTGCCCAGAAGGGTAATTTTAAATCTATTCAATAAGCCAAGGTTAGAATCAAACTCTGTACCTTATGTCTATGAGGCAAAGACTTAAACCATTATTTCAAACCCATTGCCTGGGTGATGTGTTACCTATATTATTCTCGCATGCCAGATACTGTTTTCCATACATGCCCACACAACATGCTTCATCATCTTATAAACATAAATGCAACAAACACCAGAAAACTAAATAAGAACAAGAAAGTCCAGGCGACTATTGCATCCACACACAAATTTAATTTAAAGCGCTTTTCGTCTGCTTACTAGCAGACTTCATCAGAAGTTACAATGCCACATAGAAATGTTAAATACAATAAACACCAAAAAAGGCGGGATAATTAATCAATTAACAAATACATCAAGTTCCCATTCAAACAAATCATATGTAAACAACCCTGATGCGCAGGTAAATACAATGGACTAAAACTTATTTAAAAATACAAGATGTAATCTAACTCTGCCATAATAATTGAAACATTACTCCACAATCTAAATAAAACATAAAATAAAGAAAAATACACATTACATTACTTAAAATATACATTTGACTATAAATCAATTTATCTAGCCCAGTTATACCTTAACATAAAAGTTTACCTCTCTAAACTCCTAACTTTTAGAATACTACTAATTGAGCATGCTTCATTTAATCCAGGTACATTACATGCATCCAGTTTTATTTGCCACTTCAATCCTAGTTCTTCTAGTCTGAAAGCAAATGGACCATTCCGAAAATCAATTTTAATACTGTCAATGACTAAAAATTTAAAGTGGTGGTTACTGTGAACGGAAACATGCTTAGCAAGTGCATTGTGTAGTTTATTACGGCTTATAGCGTAAAGGTGCTCATACATCCTGTCACGGAGCCTACGCTCCATTTTCCCCACATAGAATGCAGAGCAACACACGCACTTTGCTAAATAAACAACCATACTTGAATTACAGTTAAATTTTCCATATAGAGTATGTTTATAGCCATTAACTGTAAAATAGCTAGTCACATCCACATATTTATAAAAATTGCATGACTCACATTTAAACATACCTAACATTTTAAATGGTTTAGAAGTCTGTGTTTCTAAAAATTCTTTCAAATTTCTTCCCCATTTAAATACTACATTTGGGGAATCACCAAGTTTACTCAACACAGCCTGATTGCATCTAAACAGCTCCCAGTTTTTCTTGATAATTTTAACACAAGAACTACTTTGAAAACTAAATGTAGTTATAAAGCTGCAACATCTTAGGTGTTCCTTTCTATGAAGCAATTCATTCTTATGGTTAGGTGATTGAACAAAGTCATCAGTTTGGGGACCTTCTAGGGCCGGTTTATTCCCAGCTAGTATAGGCTCAAACAAGTGATTAGCTCTTTTTATTCTTACTTGCACTATCAGTGATTCCAACAAAGATTCAGGATACCCTCTATGCAGAAATGCTGTTTTCAAAAAAACACATTCCTCCTGAAAGTCCTCATCAAGGGTGGAAATCCGTGAGGCTCTAACTAGTTGGCCTTTAATAACTGACCTTTTCTGATGAAGCTGGAAAAATGTAGAAACATGTTTGAGTAAGTATTTTTCCTAAATATTTTTGCCGAATAACAATTCAATACTCTATTTTTAGTGAGCCAAATATCTAAATAAGAGATAGCTTCAGAATTAAATTTAGACGTAAAACATAAAATTCTGTTGAACAATTGAAACTATTCAACAGCATATTTGGTACCGGTTCATCACCCTTTAATAAAATAAAAATATTATCAAGATATCTTGTGTAATAAGCTATACTCTCAGCATTAGTTACACTTTTAAATACAAACTCAGATTCCCAATACGCCATGACTAGGTTAGCTACGCTTGCCCCACATGGGGAACCCATAGCTAACCCTACTTTCTGCAGGTAAAATTGTTGGTTGAAAGTGAAAAAATTGTTAGAAAGAACTGAATCCAACAACTCCATCACCAATGAAATGTACTGGCGTGGGGCATTGTGTTTCAACATCATATGAGCCACCCACTCTATCCCATCTTGATGGGGAATGCATGTATATAGGTCCTTGACATCAATTGTAAGGAAGTTATAGGTTCAAACTCAAAGGTATTAATTTTAGCAAGAAATGACCAAGAGTCCTTACATATTTGTTCTTCCAGGGACACATATTTCTGTAACATAGAGTCAATGACTTTTGCACACGCATAAGTCGGTGAGCCACAACTATCCACAAGTGGCCTCATAGGTGGATTTATGAGGTCCTTGTGGATTTTGGGTATACCAAATAAATGTGGGTACACTGGGAATAATGTAATCATATAATTCAGTAAAACTTAATCAATACGACCCTCAATAAATAAGTCATTGATACATGACTTGACTAAACTATATGCTTTATTAACCTCAGACCTAGAGCTTATTTGGTATGCTTCATTACTAAGTAACTGATGCATTCGGTCAGTGTAGTCACTTGTCAAACACTACTAATCCCCCTCCTTTGTCGGGTTTACAAACCCGAATTTCTTGTGAATGGATAAATCTAATAAGATCACGTTCATCACTGTCAATCGCTTGCCTACTCTTATTAGTTGACCTATGTTTTACCATGTGTCTACTCCTCCTCTATGGCAATTACTGCCCTCGTAGTTCACATTAACTGATGGTAAAGGGTTCAAACACCCTGGTAGTGAATTTTGTAAAACCCACTGGTTTTGGTCTAATTGATTGAGTCTCGCACAAATTGACTCAATTTTGGCAGTCAAAAGTAAAAGAACATTGCTGTTTGACACTGAAGCATTGCTATCTGGTACAGGCATGCCGGTTTCAAAAGATTTATTCAGTGTTTCTTGCTGTGTGAGAGGACACTGCATAGAAGCTGGACTAGACACTATCCAAATTATAAATGCAACAAACACCAAAAAACTAAATAAGAACAAGAAAGTCCAGGCAACTATTGCATCCACACACAAATTTAATTTAAAGCGCTTTTTGTCTGCTTACTAGCAGACTTCATCAGAAGTTACAATGCCACATAGAAATGTTAAATACAATAAACACCAAAAAAGGCGGGATAATTAATCAATTAACAAAGACATCAAGTTCCCATTCAAACAAATCATATGGAAACAACCCTGACTCGCAGGTAAAGACAATGAACTAAAACTTATTTAAAAATATAAGATGTAATCTAATTCTGTCATAATAATTGAAACATTACTCCACAATCTAAATAAAACATAAAATAAAGAAATATACACATTACATTACATAGTTATAAAACTGCAATGTCCTAGGTGTTCCTTCCTATGAAGCAATTCATTATTATGCTTAGGTGATTGAACAAGGTCATCAGTTTGGGGACCTTCTAGGGCCGGTTTATTCCCAGCTAGTATAGGCCTGACTAGCTGTTTTACAGTTAATGGCTATAAACATACTCTATATGGAAAATTTAACTGTAATTCAAGTGTGATTGTTTATTTAGCAAAGTGCATGTGTTGCTCTGCATTCTATGTGGGGAAAATGGAGTGTAGGCTCCGTGACAGGATGTATGAGCACCTTTATGCTATAAGTCGTAATAAACTAGACAGCGCACTTGCTAAGCATGTTTCTGTTCACAGTAACCACCACTTTAAATTTTTAGTCATTGACAATATTAAACATGATTTTTGGAGTGGTCCGTTTGCTTTCAGACTAGAAGAACTAGAATTGAAGTGGCAAATTAACATTTCTGTGTGGCATTGTAACTTCTGATGAAGTCTGATAGTAAGCAGACGAAAAGCACTTTAAATTAAATTTGTGTGTGGATGCAATAGTCACCTGGACTTTCTTGTTCTTATTTAGTTTTTTGGTGTTTGTTGCATTTATAGTTTGGATGGCGTCTAGTCCGGCTTCTATGCAGTGTCCGCTCACACAACAAGAAGCACTGAATAAATCTTTTGAAACCGGCATGCCTGTACCGGATAGCAAAGCTTCAGTGTCGAACAGCAATGTTCTTTTACTTTTGACTGCCAAAATCAAGTCCATTTGTGTGAGACTCAATCAATTACACCAAAACCAGCAGGTTTTACAGAATTCACTACCAGGGTGTTTGAACCATTTACCATCAGTTAATGTGAGCTATGAGGGCAGTAATTGCCATAGAGGAGGAGTACTTGCTCCAGGTACTAACTTAGTGAATAAGAACAAAGGAAGTCAACAGGTAGCGGTAACTGACGATAACCAACTAAATTTTAGTACTCCGCCACCAGCACAAAGAGTTACCGAAGGACCTCCGCTTACTTTAATAACATCAGGCACTCAGCTGCCTTACCAGCCTTCCCAAGGATTCCCGGTCAGCTTTTTGTTGCCCGGTATTCAGTCGTCTAATCAGCATATGCAATGACCTGTACAAGGAGATAATACGTTAGGTAATACACACCTAGCAGGATTTGCTGAGAGATGAGAAGGTACAGTTTTTGTCAGTAATCGGCCCAGTGATTTTTCAGTCTTGTCATCTTGGATCTTGGATAGTTTTACGTTTACTAAACCAAGCCAATTTTGTACTGAACAGGACTATGCAGCAAGAAGCAATGATGCTCCAGTTGCTTCAAATATTGTAAGTAATTTAAAATTATTGGACACGTACTTGCTAAAACTTAAGAAAACACAATTAGAAATTGCTTACTTTAATGAATGTTTAAAGCAGAAAGTGATCCCGAAGGGTTTACGGAGAACCAAATACCCCACGGGTCTTCTGAAAGATTCACCTTTTCACACTGAACTCATCCAGCTTTTTGATCGACAAGGTTTTGAACTGTTAGAGCTTATGATTAAACATTATTTATTACTGGTTAATGATATCTCGAACATAGTGTTGGAACTTGATAAGAAAGTGCTGGATGACTTGGACTTTGCTAGATATAAATTTGAGTATACTAGAGTTTTTACAAGTATAGAGCAACACATGTTTAAGCTCAAAAATAATAAAAGTAAAAAACTTGAACGAGACTGCAAGGCATATAGCCAAGGAGCAGCGTATCCTTCACCTTCATTAGCTCAAGTTTGGCAACCTAAAGATAATACGCATGCGCACAGTAGCAGTGAATCTCAACACGTGTTTGCTCCTTGTAAGGGTCCGCAGTCTTCTCTAGATAATAACTCAAATTCAGTGTCCGAACTGTCAGGCTCTAGTATGGATATACAGGCTACTGGTTCCGAGGGTCCCGGGATTAGAAGGAGCAAGAGACTTCAAAATGGTCCTCGTGTTTGTTACAACAATAATATTAGACAGCAGTCCAATGTCAATGTAGCTGAGAACCAGGTTTTTCAGCAAGTGAATCACTCAGGTACCATACTGAAACAACAAAGGAACCAGTAGAACAACAAGACCAAGTCAAAATCAACCAGGAACAACAAGTAATGCATGGGGAAGATACTCTGGTTGGGGCAGTGATTCCTCCTACAGAGTTTTCTTCCCGTGTTCAATGTATGCCAGCTGTTGTTCCTCAATGTTTAAGTGTAAATAATGTTTTTACCCTGTTGGGTAGAGAAATTGAATTGCAACACACTAGGTTAGGTCCACATGTTATTGTTAACAAAGACAAAGATTTTAAGGTATGTAATTTTTCTACTTGTCCAATTTCCACTGAATTGGTGAATTTTTTGGCTAAGGGACATACGTATGTCCCCCAACATCGGATGGATTTAGCTAAAACAATTATTGAGTTAAAATCTTTCACCAGGAAATTTAATTTTCAGATACTTTTTGGAAACTGTGTAAATTCAGAAGTAGTACAACTGTATCGCACTTCTAGTACATTTAACCCCTCATTACTTCCAGTCTTGCAAACATTTGAAACCATGTGTGAATTAGATTTTAGACACATGGTAAAACATAGGTCAACTAATAAGAGTAGGCAAGTGATTGACAGTGATGAACGTGATCTTATTAGATTTATCCATTCACAAGAAATTTGGGTTTGTAAACCCAACAAAGGAGGGGGATTAGTAGTGTTTGACACAAGTGACTACACTGACCGAATGCATCAGTTACTTAGTAATGAAATATACCAAATAAGCTCTAGGTCTGAGGTTAATAAAGCGTATAGTTTAGTCAAGTCATGTATCAATGATTTATTTATTGAGGGTCGTATTGATTAAGTTTTACTGAATTATATGATTACATTATTCCCAGTGTACCTACATTTATTTGGTATACCCAAAATCCACAAGGACCTCATAAATCCACATATGAGGCCACTTGTGGATAGTCGTGGCTCACCGACTTATGCGTGTGCAAAAGTCATTGACTCTATGTTACAGAAATATGTGTCCCTGGAAGAACAAATATGTAAGGACTTTTGGTCATTTCTTGCTAAAATTAATACCTTTGAGTTTGAACCTATAACTTCCTTACAATTGATGTCAAGGACCTATATACATGCATTCCCCATCAAGTTGGGAAAGAGTGGGTGGCTCATATGATGTTGAAACACAATGCCCCACACCAGGACATTTCGTTGGTGATGGAGTTGTTGGATTTAGTTCTTTCTAACAATTTTTTCACTTTCAACCAACAATTTTACCTGCAGAAAGTAGGGTTAGCTATGGGTTCCCCATGTGGGGCAAGCGTAGCTAACCTAGTCATGGCGTATTGGGAATCTGAGTTTGTATTTAAAAGTGTAACTAATGCCGAGAGTATAGCTTATTACACAAGATATCTTGATAATATTTTTATTTTATTAAAGGATGATGAACCGGTACCAAATATGCCGTTGAATAGCTTCAATTGTTCAACAGAATTTTTATGTTTTACATCTAACTTTAATTCTGAAGCTATCTCTTATTTAGATATTTGGCTCACTAAAAATAGAGTTTTGAATTGTTATTCGGCAAAAATATTTAGGAAAAATACTTACTCAAACATGTTTCTGCATTTTTCCAGCTGCCACCCTTTTCATCAGAAAAGGTCAGTTATTAAAGGCCAACTAGTTAGAGCCTCACGGATTTCCACCCTTGATGAGGACCTTCAGGAGGAATGTGTGTTTTTGAAAACAGCATTTCTGCATAGAGAGTATCCTGAATCTTTATTGGAATCACTGATAGTGGAAGTAAGAATAAAAAAAGCTAATCACTTGTTTGAGCCTATACTAGCTGGGAATAAACCAGCCCTAGAAGGTCCCCAAACTGATGACTTTGTTCAATCACCTAAGCATAATAATGAATTGCTTCATAGAAAGGAACACCTAGGACATTGTAGCTTTAAAACTACATTTAGTTTTCAAAGTAGTTCTTGTGTTAAAATTATTAAGAAAAACCGGGAGCTGTTTAGATGCAATCAGGCTGTGTTGAGTAAACTTGGTGATTCCCCAAATGTAGTATTTAAACGGGGAAAAAATTTGAAAGAATTTTTAGAAACACAGACTTCTAAACCATTTAAAATGTTAGGTATGTTTAAATGTGAGTCATGCAATTTTTGTAAATATGTGGATGTGACTATCTGTTTTACAGTTAATGGCTATAAACATACTCTATATGGAAAATTTAACTGTAATTCAAGTGTGGTTGTTTATTTAGCAAAGAGCATGTGTTGCTCTGCATTCTATGTGGGGAAAACGGAGCGTAGGCTCCGTGACAGGATGTATTAGCACCTTTACGCTATAAGCCGTAATAAACTAGACAACGCACTTGCTAAGCATGTTTCTGTTCACAGTAACCACCACTTTAAATTTTTAGTCATTGACAGTATTAAACGTGATTTTCGGAGTGGTCCATTTGCTTTCAGACTAGAAGAACTAGGATTGAAGTGGCAAATAAAACTGGATGCATGTAATGTACCTGGATTAAATGAAGCATGCTCAATTAGTAGTATTCTAAAAGTTAGGAGTTTACAGAAGTAAATTTTTATGTTAAGGTATAACTGGGCTAGATAAATTGATTTATAGTCAAATGCATATTTTAAGTAATGTAATGTGTATTTTTCTTTATTTTATGTTTTATTTAGATTGTGGAGTAATGTTTCAATTATTATGGCAGAGTTAGATTACATCTTGTATTTTTAAATAAGTTTTAGTTCATTGTATTTACCTGCGAGTCAGGGTTGTTTACATATGATTTGTTTGAATGGGAACTTGATGTATTTGTTAATTGATTAATTATCCCGCTTTTTTTGGTGTTCATTGTATTTAATTAACATTTCTATGTGGCATTGTAACTTCTGATGAAGTCTGCTAGTAAGCAGACGAAAAGCACTTTAAATTAAATTTGTGTGTGGATGCAATAGTTGCCTGGACTTTCTTGTTCATCTTATAAACATCCAAGTGTCATGTCTCTTCTGTAAAATTTTGTATACTTACTACCGCTTCTCCTTTTCCCATATCTGCACTCAGAGAATGAGCCTGAAACTGATTTACAAGTATCAGAGCCCTACACTAGTTAACAGATATAAATAAATGAACAAACAAACAATCAGATAAATGTGCAGAAATTAGCACCATTCATGCCCTGAGACGACCATCCCTTACATTTTAAGTAACTTTTCCCAATAAACGCTTAAACAGCCTTGTCAGTCCTGTGGTTTTCAGAGGAAGTGTGTGTGTGTGTGTGTGTGTGTGTGTGTGTGTGTGTGTGTGTGTGTGTGTGTGTGCGTGTGTGTGTCATAATCCAAAAATTATAATCATAATCCAAAAACAATACCCAGGTATTACCTTTACAGTTAATTTCTAAATTTCTTGTGCATTAAGAATTTCACATTTAGGACATTAAATATTCCATATGTCTTTCAGTGCATGCATTTCCAGCCCCTTGATTCAGACTATTGGAAAGTTGAAACTATTTAGATTGTGTCTGTATTACAGTTCAATATATTTCCACAAATAGGAGCATCACAGTGTTAATGTTTTGACTACTGGTAAGAGTCATCCATTATCCTTTCTATGGTTCCGAAACATGCAATTTAACTTAAGGACAACTGCAAGCAAAGTACTTTTATTTTATTTTACTGTTTATGTTGAATGAAGGCAGCTTACATTTATTTAGTTTTAACTGCTTAACTGATAAGTTCTATATGAAACCAATACCCTAAAAATGATATCAATCCAGCTGTTTTGAGTCATTTTCTTTCAATGTTAACCTTTAAACACACAGAGGCTGACATATTCCTTTTTATAGGTTCATAGGTTGGTACTAGGCTATCGGCCCTAAGGCCTAATCAAGCCTAGCCATAACAAATTTTTTCCCACAATATTTAATTCTCTGGGCCCCTGTCTAGCAGGGTGACTGACATGATCCCCGGGGTGAATTTCCTATCTCCCATCCAATCATCAAGGTTCCTTTTGAAGAGGGCCAATGAGGTGCTCTGCTTGACATGTATGGGCAGTCTATTCCAGAGTATGGGGAGTCTCTGGGTCAGGAACCTATCCCTCCAGCATGTTTAGTTCATTGTGATGATAAGGTTTAGATCTCTGGAGCGTGTGGCTCTTAGGGATTGGAATTTCTTTAAGTGGAGCTTGTCCAACAGCTCAGGGTTTGACATGGCCTTGTATGTTAAGCAGAGATCGCCTCTGAGTAGACGATATGCCACAGAGTATAGCTGGAGTTTTTTTAGACGGTCAACATATGGCATCTGCTTTAGGCCTGTGATTCTTTTAGTGAGGTATTTATGTGGCCTTTCCAACTGTTGCAGATGTCTTGTGAGGTACATACCAAATGGGGCATTATACTCAATAATGGGTCTAATGAGGGATGAGTACAGTGGGACAATGACCTCCTTTTTTCTGGATGAAAAGCCCTTAGTGATGAGGTGTGCTACATAGAAGGATTTCCTGACTGTTGTGGTGATGTGGTTATTGAAAGCGAGACCACTGTCCACTTGTGTCCCTAAGTCTCTCATCACACTTTCGATGTTTAGTGTCCTGCCACCTATGTGGTAGTTCATGGGTACATGTTTTTTTTTCCAAAGGGGATAACTATACATTTCTTGGCATTAAGTTTGAGCCCATGGCTCTGGCACCAGGCATCTGTTTCTGTAAGGCTCTTTTGTAGAATATCCACATCATTTAATAACAGTAGCACCCCCCCCCCCATACATCGGCTTCCTTATGTAAGTACATTTATTCCACAGATAGACATACCCAAAATAATTAAAAACATACAGTAGAGCTGAAACTCCCTGATTAGGAATTGAACCCCTTAACCATTTTTATACTAACCAAGTCACTTATAAACTGGAGACTCTCCTTGGGACCTGCAGGGAACAGCTGTAGCCATTTTCTGAGAAAGAAGCAAAGCAAAACCAGACAATGCAAAATAAATGCATAAGATGGACAATTGGATTTATGGGTCATCTAAAGGCATTTCCTCATTCAGTCATTCACTTTGTTAATGTGCTCAGATCAATTGAAGTCGTAAGATGATATCAGACATCAAACAAATCATGGCACCAAGAAGCAATAAGGACTACTCGCTAGTCCAACACTAGCGGAATAGACAATATTATAAAGAATTCGGCTGGATATCAGACATGCTAATACTAACAGAATTTAATGGCACTTCAGGACAGAAATAACAAAGCAAACACTAACTAGACAGACATTTTTTTAAATGCAAGTTTTGAATATAGTGCTGTGCTGGCGTCTATCACAGTTAACATGCTGATGTGTGCTTCACCACCTAACCCAAATGAAGCATTTTTTCCCAGAATGAGGATTTGAGAATTGTCTGAAATTGGGAAAAGTGAACCACAGAAAATTAAACAGAAAAGAACTGCAGCAATTTGAAACAAAGTGAAATAAACTGATTTAATGGTGGGAACTGGTGGCACATGGGCGTGTGCGTACGCTCGTCTGTATCCGTGTGAGGGTAAGTGTAGAGTACTACATGTCAAATGCACAACTTTTACAACTGTCTTAAGAGCTGGAATAAGTAACTGTGAATGATTTTAGATGAATGGGTTAAGAAATGCAGCTGTATGAGCTAGCATTTAATTGACATCAGAATACATGTGGTATTCATTGACACACCTGTCTCTTACGTTAAGAGTCTTAACAATGACTAATGTCAGTGGTCAACATCTCCTTTCAAGTCTCCCTTAGTTGCTTAATGCCAGTAGAGTCACTCAGTCCCTGGTGACAGCTCTCCTTTTCTTGGTCCCCACTCCTTCAGTCTGTTTCCCTCCCCCCACCCGGGAAAGACTCAGGGGCCGACTGCAGACTCTGTTCTAGAAATTGTTGGGGGAATGAGGAGTAGTGTTGATGTGAGCCATTTCAAAGGTTAACTTATTCCCTAGTAGCGGTAACAACATGCTATGTAACCGCCGGCCTTAGGGTTTGAGTTCAAGGGATGTGGGACAGCCTAGCTGTGACATTTGGGGCATGCCTACTTTACGTGCTGGATATTAAAATAACTTTGGAAATGAAATAGTTTCGATTTGTGCGAATGTGTCTGAATCTGTTTTTCTAGCACAATCGGAGTGCTATTCATACCCCGCTTCTTTGGCGCCTTGAAAATTGGTGGTGTCAAAAGAATTAGCACATACCTCAACGTAGATGTCTCCAGTAGCAGTAGTTATAAGTAATTTCAAATGACAATTTGTCCAGCTATTTTTATTTTAAAATTTTAACAAGATAGTTTGTCTTCCGACAACAACACAACGATTACTGACAGCTCTCACCAACGAGCCTAAATTACAAGAGATGCCGTTGGTTGCATCTGATTGCAACCTCCAATCATCTCCAATCTATGTATTTGGCGCGTTGGTGACAGGATTCTTTGGAAAGATCGATTGTGACTTCCAAAAAAAGTTGGGCTGGCGCGATTTCCGAAAAAAAAAAAATTGAAAAAGGCACACACACACACACACACACACACACACACACACACACACACACACACACACACACACACACACACACACACACACATTATTCTCGTAGTCTCTCATAGAATCTCTAACCAACAACTATAGTCTTTCTCCCCAACTCAGTTATTATTACTTCATTCTACCCAGTACTTTGATCTTTTGATTCACATACCCACACAGACACACACTTGTGCATGCCAGTACACACAAACATCAATTACAGCCACTTATAGGACTGTACACCTCAGATGTTTGCTTGAGATCAAGTGAATGAAAAAAACTAATGGACCAGAAATGCATCTCATCTCACTTGCATCGGAACCATACCAATGTCAATGCCAATGTCTTCTTAAGCTCTAAACTCAAAAATCAGTGACAAAAGTTTGAACAATCTTACATACTTTATAGTTATATTAGCAAGCCTTTTTTTAAGGAAATAAAGTCTGAAGCTCTCATGCCTAACATTTTGTTAATATCTGTAATCCAGAACAATTTGTCAGAAAGTCAGAAATTTTACAAGGAACAGACCAAAATAATTCTGTTTCTTTGTTCAAGAATACTGGAAAAAGCCCAAAATAATTTGGGGGTTGGGGGAACAAAAAGGAATATTTTTAAATGCTATTTTTAGGGAGGATTTAAGCCTTGTACTTTGGCAATTTGTTTAGAGGATTAAGGTGGCAGCTCAAGGGTAACGGGTTTGACTCTATAAAGAAGCCCATTTATTAGGAAACCCCCACCTAACTTGGACATCTACACAGACACACCCACTATTCTAGTTCAGGCTTGGGCTGCTGTTCAGTGAGGGTCCGGGCAGCGTCAATTCAAAATGCCCACAAAAGAAACTGAAAGCAGGTGATGCAAGATGTTGGTGCTGCTAAACCAGAACAGATGGAATTGTGCAACTTAAGAAAGCAACTGTTGACCTGAGTTTACAGGTTTGCAAATTTAATGGGGCACTCAGGAGGACATATACATACACTTTCACGGGGGGAGGGGGCTTATTCCCCCATGTGCCTCCCTAGTACTGCCATTGCTGGGGCACATGTGGGGAACACATTTTCACATGAGGGAGCACATGCCCCCCATGTGCTGCCACTGCTCATACATTTTTCTACCTTATACTCCTTCATCATCATTCTAGGAGGTACCCTTTGTTCCCATAACATGTCTGAATATGTCGGCCTCTGTCACAGCACAATCACTGGTGGTGCAGTGCAAGGGGTGGTGTATGATTTGTTACTATTGCCACTGTGATTATTAATGAATCATCCATAGTGTTATTGTTTTATCAGTTACAAGTTATTGTCTGACTCAGTGAATGCATCTTCTATCTCTATCATATGTTACCACATTACAGGTTATACCTTAAAAACGCTCTGCCAGTACAGTTTTTGTTTCTTAAACAAAAGCAAAAGCAAGGAAAGAAAGTAAGAAACAATCAATCAAAGCAAATGAAGTGAATTTCTTTGTGGGTGAAGTCCATGGTGAATGTGGGTAGATGGTGATAGATAACTTCAGGAGGAACTCAGCAAACTACTAAAATGGCAGATGAAGTGACATCTGAGATTTAATGTGAAGAAGAGCAAAATCCTGCAATTTCTAAAGACATAAGCAGTATTAACCTTCTTACCAGGTGTATGTCTTTTATTCATTAATATTATGGTGCACTGTGGCTAAGCTTCTTGATGGCCTCCATCTGTAAGCATAGTATGAAACTGTGAACTATGAACTAAAAAAAAAAAAAACACAGAGGCTGCTGAATTATACTATGCAATCAAAAAAAGTACTGCAGAAATGTAGTCATTGGCAGTACTCAGGAACCACCTGGCCATCTAATCTGCATATGGGCCTTCCTAGTATATATATATATATATATTTATATATATATACATATATATATATATATATATATATATATATATATATATATATATATATATATATATATATATATATACTGTAGATCCCACATAATCAAAATCTTAGACGTTCTACCCTGCAGAGGCCTTATTCTGTGACCATACCATCACTGTGTAGGCTATACAACCTCTCTAAAACGTCTAAATCATGTGTTATCCACCATCTATTTGAACAGTAAGTTGCTTACCTCTTCGCTGAGCTGTATATACCTCTTTATCTTTAGATCAGATTCCCATGTTCTTAAATATCTCTTTTCCTAGAAGACTATCTGCCTTTCAGAATTTAAAATGTTATTAGTTTACATTTGTTAACTTGCAATGTCTAGCTGTTTCATAGGATCATAGGAGATTACTAGGCTATCGACCTGGAGGTCATTTCAAGTCTAGCCATTTCATCCCAAAGTAATACCATAGAAATGTTAATCAGTGCCCATGATTGCATTTAGTAATGACTGCCCATGTCAAGGATGGTGGTGGGCAATATCCCCAGTATGAATTTATGGTACCCCATCCACTTGCTCAGGTTCCTCCTGAACAGTGTCATAGAGGGTCTCTGTTTCACATGAATTGGTAGCCTATTCCAATAATGTAGCAGTCACTGGGAGACAAATCTGTCCCTCTAGCATGTGCTATTTAAGTTGCAGGCCATATTTTGGTCCCTGGAGTGGGTAGCTCTAGTCCTGTTCGATTTACAGATATGCAGCAAGTTCATTAGGTTTGGGTCTGAGATTGCTCTGTAAACCAGGCATAAGTCTTCCCTAAGAACTCTGATGCAGTGTATAGTGACAGGGACTTTAGTCAGTCTATGTATGGCATGTGCTGGAGTTCCTTGATCTTCTTTGATAGAAACCTCTGACGTCTCTCTAATAGCTGCAGGTGCTTTGTATGGTACATGCTGAATGGGGCATTATACTCAATTATGGGCCAGATTAGTGCCGAGTATGGAGGGGTTATAACCTCCTTTGCTCTTGAGATGATGACTTTACTAATCAAGTGTGCTACACAAAAAGCCTTTCTTACTACAGTAGACACATGGTGGTCGAAGTTAAGGTCACAGTCAACTTGTGGTCCCAGATTCCTTACCACTTTGTGGGTACTTAGGGTATTGTTGTTGATCTGATAGTGTAAAGGGACATCATTTGTGCTGAAGGAAATGATAATGCATTTCTTTGCATTTCTTTGCATTCAGTTTGAGACAGTGACTAAGACACAGGTTGTCAATCTGTGTAAGACCCTCCTGCAGTATACTGACATAATTTGGGGATTCAATAATTACACCCAGTTTGCAGTCATCCGCAAACTTGGACAACCACAACCCTTTAGTTTTGAACTGAACTTCTGAGAAGTATATACCAAACAGTAGGGGGTCCAGCCAGCACTGACCCCTGTGGCACCCCAGTGGTGACAGTTCTTCTGGTTAACTTGGAGTCACCCACTTTGTGTGTGTCTGGTTTGAGCCAGTTAGCAACTCATCTTACAACAAAGGGGTTTACATTCAGTTTGCTAAGTTTATTGGTAATGCTTGAATGTGGCATTGTGTCGAATAATGTTGCCAAGTTGAGGTATGCTGTGTGCACAGATTTGCTCTGGTCACATTTTTGAAGAAATCCACCAGATTTAACAGGCAGGATCTGCCCTTGACAAATCTGAATTGGGTTGGATCCAAGCTTTGGAGGTCACCTATGTCTTTATTTATGAGGTCCATAATGATACTTTCCATAGACTTACAGATGGGGTTTGTCAGGCTTATGGGTCTGTAATTCCCTGGGTCTGTTGCTAGGCCACCTTTGTAGAGGGGAATAACTGTTGCTGTTCTCCATTCTGCAGGAACAAAGCCTGTGGTTAAGGTATGACTGAAAGGGCACTTAATGGTGATGCTAGTTCATGTTTTAGCCTGTTTCAAAGACAGCCTGGGATATCATCTGGTCTCATAGAGGCTGTATTTTTTGCCTTGGACAAGGCTTTGATGACCTGCTCTTCAAGATATGTAGGGTAGGGAAAGCTTAGAGGAAGGTTTGTGATGCATTTGGAAAGGATAAGGGAGTGAAATTTTCACCAAACCTACCCGCTAGCAGGTTTGCTGTGTCTTTGGTGTCAATGTGTGTGATACCATTGGTCACTAGTTCTGCACATGCTTGGGTAGCTGTAAAAGGCCTTATGGTTATCATTGGCTGTGCTTGCTAAGTTTTTCTCTAAGAAGCCCTTAAAGGATTTGACAAGTTGTCTTATTTGCTGAGGAGAGTGCTGGGAGAGCTAATTTCAATGGAGTCCCAGGGAAAGAAGCCCAAGACAATAAACAAGAAAACAACTGGTTATAGTGGATATTATATATTAAAGCAATGCACAATGCATAATACAGCTAATGTACATGCCACTGTTCTAAATATTGTAACATAAAAAACTAAAGGTGTACAGTTACATTTATTATGTGAAGTAGAGTCCAAAAATCAAATGTTTATGCAATTTTATAGCAAGAGTAGTTAATGAAAATGACCCATTACAGCTGAATTTAGTTGATAACTCCATTATTTGCACAGAATGAGGGCTGTATAGCATGGCTTATACATTGGTGGCTTGATTAAGGAATGAAGGTCTCAGGTGATACCACAGTTGCACATCAGACTGCTTTTGAAGTGAGGCACCAGATGGGATTTAAATGTCCATTTATGTTTAGTTGTTCTTAGCGTGGGTGTGATGGCACAGAGGGTTGAAGTCCTAACTGTGACCCACACAACCTGTGGTTAATGAATACCGTGACCCACACAACCTGTGGTTAACAAAGAAAGTCCTAACTGTGACCCACACAACCTGTGGTTAACAAAGAAAGTCCTTACTGTGACCCACAGAACCTGTGGTTAATGAATAAAGTCCTAGCTGTGACCCACACAACCTATCGTTAATGAATAAAGTCCTAGCTGTGACCCACACAACCTGTGGTTAATGAATAAAGTCCTAACTGTGACCCACACAGCCCATGTTTAATGAATAAAGTCCTAACTGTGACCCACATAACCTGTGGTTAATGAATAAAGTCCTGTGACCCACATAACCGTGTTTGATTAGTTGATCAGATACTTAGAGCCAGTGTGGAGGAGAAGAGAAGAGAATTGGCTGCCCATAGCCCCTTCTTGGGAGGACAAAGAGGATGGGAAAGCAGGCAGAGGGTGACTGTAGTATTATATTTTCTGGCGAAGATTAGGATATAATTAGAGCACTGATCTTGGAGGTTGGGTGGGATTTCTAAAGACATCAGTTATGAAGGAGAGGGCATTCCTAGTAAGAACCACCTGCATACTTACACCTAGTTATTTTGCATAAATAGGAATACTAGAGACATAACCATCCTGCAAGCTAACTCTTACAAGTAGCAGTGGCCACTGTCAGCCTCACTATCCTTTCATGGGACTCCACTATCACCAGCATAGCTGTGGAGCCTGATAATCCTGACTTTGAGGGTTAAACCCAAACTTCAACCTGAGCATCTCATAGGTAAAAAATCTTTGGTAGGTCTTACATTGTGTGGGAGAATATTCTAATTTTCCAAATGCTACTCTTTTTACCAGTAGAGATGGAAAACACTGTGTTGTCAGACTTATTGAAGGATATATGTACCAGCTGGTGAGTAGATTGCCTAAGGTTCTGTGGAGTAGACTTTCAATTAATAATCTTAGATGGAACTGGGAAGTCTGGGTAGTAGAATAATTTTTGAGCCAAACATATCTGTATACAATCCAGGTAGTGGGAATATTCAAACCAACCGAGGTCAGGCTCAAAGGGAAAGAGAGAGACAGAGAGAGAGAGAGAGAGCAAAAGAGACAGAAAGTGTTGGGTAAAGCTATTGTGTCCTGAAGAAAAATTGGCAAGGCTTTGTATGTTTTTCAATTTGTTTTGAAGTGTTGATGCTACATTACTAAAGAGGTGAGAATAATACATGAGAGAAGGTGAAAGTAGGATTTAGCTGTGGACATTCCAGCTTTGGCTACTAGTAAACATTTAGGCATGTACAGATTTGATGAACAGGATATGTCTTTCTTGTCCTCCCATCTTTTTCTAAAGAGTGTGCATTGTATTTTTTATTGAAAACAATACAATGTTTCATAAACTGAAAACTTATGGGAGTTGTAACAGAGAATAATAGAACAATAAGGCAAATGTTAATATACCATAACAGAAAAAAATGGGCAGGTACAGTAGACGTTTAAACACTTAAAACATAACATTAATCTGCACTAAAATAATACTAAATGTGCAGAAGTTAACTTGAAACTCAGTAGCCATGGGTGACAATTAAAGTAGCCAGCTGTAATTGTTCACAGTACTCTTAACACCTCACCCTTTCATCCCAATATATCAGCAGATCCATTTCTTCTATCCCAATCCCTTCTGGCGCACAACAGTCCTGAGTATCTCATTAAAAATGTCATCTGTCTGTGAGTTATTCTCAAATGTCCTCCAATTTGACGCAATGTACAGAGGTGTTAGAAAAGAGCCCAATATCCATACTTTGACCTTAAGTGGAAATACTTCACTAAGGACAGCTCTGCGCAAGGTTATTACTTCCCTCTTAATAGGCAAAACTCTCACACAAGCCTAAAATATACAAAGGTATCAGCTCTCTTCATAGGACATTTGTTATATTTATTTATTTACATTTGTTGACCGGGAGTGCCCGACTGGACGTAGGTCCATTTTCAGCGGTGACCTGGGAAGAAAAGCTCCATATAGTCACACATGAGGAAATCCTGCAGTGTCATCCTGTCTGGGGTTTAATACTTATTAAAAACAGTATAAATCAGTGACCTAAAAGCTTAGGAAATGCAGTCAACATATATAAAATGCCGACTGTAGCTCAGGGTTGGCCTTTTTCGGACACTGAGAGAGTAAACATATGTTTTCTTTAAGCGGGGTCTTAGTTGGTGCCTTAGAATCTTTAGTACATGTCAAGTAAAACTGTGACATCTGCAATTTTGTTCTGTAATGGCCACCATCTAGGGCCATTAAAATGATCCCCTCTAATGAGACTTCACTTTTCTTTAGACTGTGTTTAAAACGTTAACTGTAGAAGGCATGCCTCAGCTGTAAGTATAGCCAGAAATCTTAACTTGTCACAGAGAACTCCATCCTCACCTGGGCAAAGGATTTAAAATACCTTCCTGTGCTTGAAGGGGTCACTAGGTGTTCTAACTTGGATATAACCCTATTTCTCCATTTGGGCCACCAAAGGCTCTCATCCTCCAACTTTTAAATGCCTGTAATTACTGTTCACCATCCCTGCAGACTAACTGGTATAAATTTGGGGAAAGTATGCATATTAAGTTATTTTTCATTTCTATTGATATGCCCTCAGGTACATGCCTTGTAGAATCCCTGTCATCCTGTTCTATACAGCCACTGTTCTGCTTATAGCCTTATCAGTAAAGGCCTACAAAACTGCATTCAGAACTGCCATTAAGGATGAGTTTTCAGCCAATATTGCCTTTTTCTTTATATCTTAACAACCCACTTCAGTGTCTGGTTTCTCATTCTTATTGCTTAAAATGTTTGACATGGCCAACATGTGACCATTTATCATTTATATTTTATATTTTATAGATTTTGATTACTGTGTAAGTGTGTAAAGGCCTATTAAAGCACAGACTTTGGGTTCAGTGAAAAGGCTAACTAACCCATCCATCCATGAATCTATCACTTTTATATATGTATAAAGGTAATCCATTCCAAGCACTTTTTGTGTATGTATGTATGTATATATATATATATATATATATATATATATATATATATATATATATATATATATATATATATACACCCACAGTTAACCTATTCCACATGTAAAACATAGAATGAGAAAGAAACTTAGATCTCAGCATAGTTCTGCCTTTTTGATTGTGACTGTATACACCCCAGCTCTAGATAATAAAGTAGATTGGAGGAGGTTAACATCTATCAGTAGTCGAAATGTCTCATTCTGTGAAAGCCAGGTACAGTTTTCCTCACAAGTGCCTTTAGAAAACAGACTATAAAACAAACTTGTTCATGTCTGACATTATATGGGAGATTTCGATTAGTAGGACTTCTTTTTGTATACTTTCTTTGTATACTTTGCAAGGTCAGCATGTCACACCTGCTATAACTACAAAACATGACTGATCTGATGTGCACTATGAATAGTTTTATGACAAAGGTAACATAACTGGGGTCAAATTTCTTAAAAAATAGCCCCATTACCGTTATAGCCTTTGTCATGAATATATGTGCATGAGTTTTGAATTTTTAGACTTATTAAAAATAATAAGGCCTAGATCATTCTATTTGATACAACATTAAGGTTTATGGATCCCTATATATATATACATATATATATATATATATACACACACACACACACACACACACACACACACACACACACACACACACACACACACACACACACACACACACACAAACACACACATATATATACTAGACCTAGGAGATGGTCTCTCAAAATACAAAACACCACATTTGTAACCTCTCAACCAGTTATGTACCTTTCAAAAATATGCATTAAATTATGGATTTCACCAGATCTGGTAAAGTAGGCCCCTATTTTAATAGCGTCCATGTATTTAGAAAGCCAGTATGAATTAGATATTGGAAAGAAAGAAAAGACTAAGTTAAACAGAAGCAGACCTATAGTGGACCCCTGTGGGACTGTAGTTTGAACTCCCACCCAATCAGAGTAGCAGTTTATTGATCTCAACTCCCTAGCCAGTTTTCTACTGACTTGATCACATAAGAATTAATTGATTGTTCTTCCATGGAACTAATGATAAAGTGGGGAATACTCTCAAATACATTTTACAAGTCAAGATAGACAACCACAACCCTAGTACCAAAATCCATGGCCCTACTAACAGGATCATTGAATTCCACTAGGTTTGTAAAAGTGCATCTATTCTTAATAGATCCATGTTGGAAAATACCATGTAATGATTCTGCTGTGTTATTGCCCATAATAAAAGCAGACAAACATCTGTAATAACATATATCAATCAGTGAGGTTAGACTAATAGACCTGTAATTGTTACTCTGGTCTGAAGCACCCGCTTTGTATACAGGCACAATATTGGCCAATTTCCAGTTCTTAGGAGACACACTGGAGGATAGTAGCAGGTTAAATAGGGAGGTCAGACTAATAGCTATTTCATCCCTATACCAGGCAGGGATGTTGTCTTGACCTAGGCTACAATATTTTTTTTTCTAGCTAATGATTTAATCACTAAATCAGCTGTAAATTCTGGCAAAGCAAGTTGGTAATTTCCACAGATGATTCATAATTGTTATATTCAGCTTGTTTATATAAACCAGCAAAATATGATTTAAAAGTGTTTGCTGATTAAGCCCCCTCATGTATTACTTTCCCATAACCTTTACATTTAGATTGTGCAATCATCTGCATTTTATTTCCCATGCACATTGCACTGTCTTTCTTTCTACTGATTTTAAGCTTCTATATAGCTAATTCTCTCTTAAATTAAGCAATGTATGATTTCCCATCAAGTTCTCCAAATTGCATTGCTCTCCAAATTACATTTGAGTAGCTTAAAAGAAGTACTTTCTTTTACAAGGAATGGAAGTCAATTCCATAGAAGCTCTATTCTACATACCTATCCCTCACACATCCTATTTATTTTGCAAAATAGATTGAGAGTTCTTAATCCAATGTTCAGACTGCCACTGGATTTGAAGATGAGTAACTAGTATTGGATAGGGCCTGTCGAGGATTTATATGTGACACACAGATTGCTTCTTAATAGCCTGTATGACACTGAGAGGAGCAACAAGGTTTTGAGGTGGCCTGCATAGTTTAAGATTTAGACCATTGATTTATTTAGTGAGAGAATGTTGTGGTCATTCCAGCAGTGACAAGTTTTTGGACAAGTAAGTACATATTGAAAGGAGTATTATATTCAATAACGGACCTAATGCAAGCAAAGCACATTGGAATGATTACATCCCTGGACCTAGGTACCATACCTTTAGATATAAGCAGTGCAATGAAAAAAGACTTTCTTACAATAGCACACACGTGGTGACCAAAGGACTGTTCATTGTTGACATAGGCTCCCAAATCCCTGAATGCAAGATTAGCTTTAAGGGGTGTATTGTCATTATGATAGTTGCAAGGAAAGTCATGCTTGTTGAAGGATATTATACATTTCTTGGCATTTAGTTTGAGTCTGTGTTTTTTACACCAGTTATTTTTTGGGAAGACCATGTGAAGTGTAGCTGGTTCACCAGTGGCCTGGGGCATTACTATGAGCTAGAGCCTAATCTCCTCAGCTCTTCAAGTGAAGAGTAAAAAACTACTTCAGTGTAATAAACCAATTACTACATTGTAAGTGAATGGCTTATTACACTTAGATAAAGACCCTCCCAGCTCTTCTATGGAAGAGAAAAAAATGTACTTTGCTTCTACTCACACTCCAACCAGGTTGCTAGATGCATGACACCCCCCTGCCCCAGCCATTCAGGTCCTGTTTTTGTGCCCTTTGACATATTTTATTAAATGAAAGTCTTCTTTTACACTGTAGCAAACAGTTTCTACAGTTTATACCCTGCCTGCACAGAGTGCTACAGTGGTCGTGTTTTAGTTTAAAAAAAGTCTTCTCTTTAAACTGTAGTGAACTACCTGCTGCAAATGTAGCAATGAGTTGCTATAGTTAATACCCTGCCTGCATGAATCACTACAGTACTCAGGTTTTAGTTAAAAAAAAAAAAAAAAAAACTGATTTTTTATTGCTTTTAAATTGTAGCAAATTTCTTGTTGCAATGTGGCAGGCAGTTGCTACAATTTATTACAAAATATAGAGACACCACCACCTTCCATGGTTTCATCTAATGTGATGGAATTACACAAACTCCACTCCACACACCTTCAGATAGAAACAACTCTGATCCAAAACAATACCAAAACAGCAATCAGAAGTCAGGAATCGAAAAACAGGAACCAAAGTCAAATCCAAAAGCAAACTCTTTATTCTCCAGCGCCTCGGTGTAACCACCTTTCAAGAGTATATATTCTCACTGAAAGAATGGATATATATATATATATATATATATATATATATATATATATATATATATATATATATATATATATATATATATATATATATACACATACTCATAGCAATTAATTAAGCAATTAAACAATTATGTTCAAAAAAGTTTTAAAGCAGACACCTCCAGTTTATTTCATTATTCAATCCACAGGGTGTCATTGTATTGTATTTCAAAATAAAAATACTTTCCTTATATTGTAAGTTATATTTCAAAGCATTTTCATCATTACAAAGACATTTCACACTTTCTAAAACTGTTCCTGTTAAAAATGAAGCATCACTATTATGATAAACACTAAAATGTGTGGCAATAAATTTATTTTCCCTTTTATGTCTTATGTCTCTAATGTGCTCACCTAACCTAATACGAAACTCTCTTTTAGTTTCACCTATATAATATAATCCACAGGGACAGTGTAAAGCACACACAGCTCCCTTGCTTCTACAGGTAAAACTATCTCTTACTGTGAACCTAATGTTGTTAATATAATTAAATGTTCTAACTATATTCCTACAAACACTGCATCTACTGCAACATCTTGTACCAAATTCACTTAGTGGTCTTGGTAAACAAAATTTTGGCATTACAAATTTACCATGTACCACCATATCTTTCAAATTTCTTCCCCTTTTATAGGAGAATAAAGGTTTTTGTGGCAAAATGTACATCAACACCTTGGGCCGGATTCACGAAGGCTTACACGGAGTCTTAGAGTAGTGTAAGACTCCATGTAGCCTTTGTGATCCAGGAACAGCCCAAAGTCCGTGTAAGAGTTAGTCTAACACGGCTCTTACACGGAGTGGGCGTGGCTAAGCTAATCAGCCCACTTGCATCCGAATAGCATGCAAATGAGGCTGATCAGCGATCCAGGAAGCCCAGAACAGCCCGTGTAAGAGCCGTGTTAGCTGCAGAAATGTACTCAGTTGACAACTGAGTGCGTGCCGGCCAACACGGCAATGGAGCCATGTCAGCTCCAAATAAAGGGTGCATATGTCATAGGCAGCATGCCAATGGCCAAATATGTGGCCATTGGCAATGCAACCCCATGCAAAAATTATAAAAATCAATTTTTGCCGATGTGTAAACCCAGCGCAGCCCCACGCAAACGGGCTGCGCTGCATAAAACATGAAAACGAAGGTTTTAAACCTACAAATGTAGGTTTCATGAATTATATGGAATGTCAATGGAGGGACCAGCATAGGAAAACCAACATGGCCACCGTGTAGTGGTTGCCAAGGGGGGAAGCCAAGTGTAAGAGATGTAACTAAGCATTAGTAGGCAATCTGATGCAAATTAGGGTAAGGATACTGAATACCACTGTCACATAGCAAATGAGCACAGTCTGAGTAGTGTAAGAGTTACAGAAGGGGGAGGAACAGAGTAGGAGATAGGTGACATCACAGGGGGGAATGGTAGAAAGGGATAGAAGTGATTGGGAGGTAGAGTTACATGACAGATGTCAGAGAGACATCAAGGGAGGAGGTGTGCCTCCAAGTAAACATGAGAAAGCCAAGAAATGGAAGGTGTACACTGTTGCCTACACCAAAGTTTCTTGCTGGGCGTGTATCTTGCGATGTGCGCGCGTGAACCGCGGTGTCTTGCGCGTGTAAGGCAGTGTGCGCGCGTGTAAGGCAGTGTGCGCGCGTGTAAGGCAGACTAAGCATGTGGGAGCGTGTTGGGAGCTGTTTAACACCGTTTGCGCGGGCGTGCACGCGTTTAAACCCGAATAAGCAGATTCTGAACTGTGTAAGTATGTGTGCGCGCGTGTAAGCCACTGTGAGCCTGTTTCTGCTGGTTTGCACACGGCCCCACCCTGAGGAAACAGCAAGGAAAAAGGAAACAACAGATGTACTAGGAAGTTAGCAGGGAATACTGCTGGAGCTAGCAGGTGAAAACAATTAGATGCAGGCAATTACACAGGCAGAATACTAGGCCAGCCCAGCACTTAAAACTCTGCAAACAGCAGTGCAGAATGTTTCTCTCAAGAGACACTGCAAGACAGGAGTTCAGTTATCAGAAGTGAAAACTTAAAGAGCTGAACTCAGAGCAGAAATGTTAGGGGCTGCCATAGCTGTCATAATGAGACATAGGCGACTTGCTGAGGGTGGTGACAATGCAGATGGTGCCAGACAACCCGCAGTGAGGAGACGGAGAAGAGTGTACAGGCCCAGGGTCACCTACCACGGGTTACATGAGCTGGAGATAGTAGAGCGCTATAGAGTGGACAGAGACCTCCTGCAGCAAATAGTGGAGCTGTGCAGGCCACGCCTCACACACAGAACCAACAGAGGAACCCATCCCAGTGGAAACCAAGGTATGTGTTGGCCTAAGAATACTAGCAACAGGTACCTTCCAGAGACCAACTGGCGATATGATGGGGATATCACAGGCATCAGCTTCCAGGGTACTGCACCAGTTCCTGGATGCCATGTCAGCACATGTCGGTGATCATGTATACTTCCCCAATGCCCGTGAGGTATTGGCCAGCAACATCGTCTCTTCCAGCAAATAGCGGAATACCCTGAGGTACTGGGTGCCATAGACTGCACGCACATACGCATCAAAGCACCAGCAGGAGAGCGGGGTAGGGCCTACATAAACCGCAAGGGCTTCCCCTCCATCAACTGCCAGGTCGTGTGTGATGCCCAGGGCATAATAATGAATGTGTGTGCCGGCTGTCCTGGGAGCTACCATGATTCCCACATCTGGCATCTGGCGCAGCTGTACCAGACATTTGCCAATGGGGACATCCCACACGGACACCTAGTGGGGTATGCTGGATATGCACTGGAGCCGTGGCTGATGACACCCATCAGAAATGCACACACACCTGAACAGGAACGCCATAATGAGGCACACGCACAAACACGGAATGTAATAGAGCGTGTGTTTGGGCTGCTCAAGTCACGGTTCCGGTGTCTCGACACATCTGGTGGAGCCTTGCAGTACACACCAACTACATGTACCCAAATTGTCATGGTATGTGCTATGCTACATAATATGATCATGCGAAAACAGCTGCAGCAGGATCACCATAGGGCTGGGCCAAACAGCCCCCCACCATCGCCAAGGCCACCACAGGCACAGCGTGACTCGGAGGAGGAACAACCTGAGCCTGCCCCAGTAGGCAGAAGGAGGCGTGCCCAGTATGCCCTGGCTCTGGCAAAGAGGCAACGCATAGCACATACATTGGCTCAGTAGGAACCTTGGGAATGATACCCTCTCCGACTCACCATATAGTAACAGGGATGCCTAATGTGACACAACCTGTTCACAAACATGTACAGGTAAGTGTAATATGTGCATCCGACAGAGGCAGCCCTGCAGCACCACCTGAGGCATGAATGCTGTGTGTCAAGTAATGTAACACCAAGTACCATATGCACTCCTGAGGACCCTGTCTAACATCCTACCCTCAACAAGCAGCATGCTACAACAGGACAACGAGATGATGAAGTGCAACAATTACCGGAGTAATGCAGGTAGGCAAAGGGGACGAACTGTGTGCCAGTCTGGGATGACATGCTGAGCATGACATGATGCACCACCTGCCAGGACTGGCATGCACCTATCAGTGCAGGCTGTATGGATACTGGCAAAGGCCGTTGTCATGCACAGTGTGCCCTGAATAGGAAGGTGCAAAACACAAACCTATCTCCATAGGTACCAGAAGGGATAAGAATCAGATAAGGGATAAGGTCAAACAGCAAGATGCATGCAGACTAAGCCCACACAGTATGGAGAATGTTGATAACTGTGCTGTAACAGAATACTGAGGCAAGGCTCACAACAGCACCCTAACACCACCAGGTCACACCTCAGACTGTGCTGTATATCCCCAACACTTGGAACAAGCTACAAAAGGAGGGTGACCATCAACAATGACAAGGATAACAACACCCCCATGTTGGTACCACCAGAAAAAGCAGCATGGACTAGCCATGCACAAGTAACAGTGGCTAAAACCGCCCACCAGTGTATAGCCTGCCACAGAGTACTGGCCCAACACCAGGAACTGCATTGCGCCCATGCTGGAATACATGAATATGTCAAGTCCTCAAAACCACATTATAATTGCTGACTGCAAATACCCCGACACATAGACTGGGAGAAGTATACCAGCTGCAACAGTGTAGGACAAAAGGGCATTAAACCACAAACCAAAAGGCCCAGGAACAACGTAGCACACCCACAAGAGGGCAAGCATACTGGATGTGATAATCAGCAACATGGGTGCGGGATGTTAAGATGAGAAGTGTATTGCACATTGGTAACACCAGACCATATAGTAATCACACTGGATATACAAACCCTGACCAGAGTCCCTGTCCGGAAACACAGTGGAAAACATGTGCTAAGCATTATGCACACCTCCAAAATGATGTAGAAGCCATGAAAGTTCACGCAGGTGCAAAATATGGGCCACGCCTCAGAACCTGCAAGACAGCCACGCCATGAACAACGCCAGGAATGCTTGCATTATGCAGTCCCAAATTAAAACAAGACACAGTGCCTAAATCTGGCATGGTGGACTCCAGCCATAACCAAAACATGCAAGAGAAAGAGGAAGCTACTACATGATAGAGCAAGCATGAACAATGGCGTAATTACTGATCAGTAGTATGGCAATATAATCTGTCCACACATGCAATCCAGTAAGGCCAGGCTCAACAAGTGGAATCTGTGAACCCTGTGCCAATGTTACACCTGCCCCAAGTACACAGACAACCACCAACTCCACCCAAGAAATACAAATATATGTGAGAGATGCAACCATCCATCCAAACCGGAGGCAGAGCTCCCCTAACTCAGTACACCCACAACAAGTCAGTAGGAGAAGGTAACCACACACACCAGAAATACATACCCACATAGACCTACCACAACTGCAAACCAAACACATAAACACAGAAAGACATTCCCAGAGGCAGAAATCACACACACAGCACACCAACAGAGGCCAATAAAGCAGACACCCAATGAAACATCCACCAAACATAGCACATGCACAACATAGCACACAAAGCTGGTGTGCCAAACAGTCACAGGCCAGAAGGAGAAACAACATGCCTGATACAGTTGTAATAGGTGACTCCATAGTCAGACACACTGCCGTCCCGCACAGCAGACTGAACAAAGGAAAGGGTACAGTAAGCTGCCTGTAGGCCGCCACAACATGCCACATAACACAAATATGAAGGTCACTCCAAAGCAAACAGAAATATGATGCAGTTATAGTCCATGCTGGTGTGAATGACCCGAGGTGTACTGCCCTAGCCTACATGTAAAGAGACACAGATGAGCTATCTGATTATGTAGTCCAGGCTGGTATGACACTCACCGTTTGCAGCAACTTACCCTTACCAAGAATAATGCCACAGTAGAAACATGGAATGATCAGTCATAGCAAGTAGCACATCTACTGGTGTCAGTCCAAGGGGATCCAATGTCTGTCAGGTTGGGATGTCATGCTTGACAATCCATGCAGCTGCCCTTGGTATGGCCTGCACCCATTACCCCTGGGCGTCTGAATAGTGGATAAGGCCTTGGCCACCTCCACACAGCCTTATGTAGGCAAGGCTGAACAGACTGACCCGCCACCCGAGAAAACCTAAGTGGGAAGAAACATAAGGGAAATGATGACCGATGCCAGATGTGTACACCCCAATATGCATGCCCCCTAGGCCATCCCCAGAATACAGAACATCGATGTCTGTGCAGTGACAGAAACCTGCTGCAAGGCTCCTGACAGCACACCAGCACTACCAGGTTATACCATGTACCATGTGTCATGGCCCCAAAACCTGGAACACTACATAAAAGGAGGTGAGTAACCATAGGCAGCACAGACACCCAGGCGTCCAGGTAACTGACAATGTACAAGGCAGTGGAGTTCACCCACGTGCAACTAACTGTAGGCAAGACTGCTGTGCAGTCTGTAGTATGCTACAGACCGCACTCTCACACACAATAACCCCCCCCCCAACCGTCTGGAACACACTGGACAGTATGAATGTCCCACCAAATACCAGACAAGGTTACACGAAATACCACAAAGGTGGTAAACCATAATGTATGGAAGGTGTAACCAGGGACCAAGGGACACAAGTGAACAGTAACCTGTTATGTGACACCCACATTGCCAATGTGGCTAGGAAGACTGTGTACATGTGACACTGTATTAGGAAAGGAGTCACATCTATGGCAACAGAGGCCACTGTGCCCCTATCGTTATCCCAATCACACCGATAATCCAGTACAATGACTCATGTGGGATCTACCTTACCTGACACCTGCAGCAGTTAGGAAGACTGCAAAGCTACCTCACCAAGAGGAGAAAGTGTCATACATATATGTCATATGCTGCTAGGCTGTAGACACCCCAGCTGACTACAGTTGCAGACTGCCCACACAGAGGCATTGCATGCCTGTTGTAGGAGGCCATGCCTAACACAGGAGTGATGGACCTGCCCCACCCCAGACAACACATATCCATTGGAGCTGCGAGAGTGAGAGATGTCAACCCCAACACATAATGAAATAGGATGTGCTGGTGGGACAGATACATGATCCACAGGTACCTCACACCCTGGACCAGACTCCCACCCCATGTTAGGCAGAGCCCCTCACTGACATTGTTCAACAGGAATCTTGGCAAGTGGATGGATGATTGTAGAGTTACAGTGGGGGTCTTCACTGTGTGATGTCCAGACAGAGGCACAGCTAAGCAAACAATACATGGCCATACTATCCAGATAGCAAGGGGTCTCAAAAGCCACACACACTCTGGCTAGCCTAACAAATGCCCAGGGTGGATAGCCTAGTATGAACCTATGAACCTATGTAGATACAAATTGCACAGGACATGAAGGATAATCCGAGGCTTACACAACTGATGGTAGGAGCCATCCTGTGTATTCACAGATATGGACTGAATCACACAAACACCACAAACACACACACATATTGCCAACATACATCCTGACAGGTGCAGTGCAAACCCACACACCCCCATGTATGCAGAATATGTATCCCAGCAGACAGCTGGCTCCCTGACATAGCAGATGCTGAGGTAACAGACAACATCTCCAAAGCAAAACACACAGCAGCAATGGTATGAGATGGTGACCTGGGCGATGTGCAACATGGAGTCTAAGATGAATGGAATGCCACACCACACTACTGCTCAATGCCAGCCGTACCACAGAATATGTACCCAAAGAGCAGTGTACATCAACAGTGGTCCTTCTCAACAAAGGTGTTGCCTGAGTGGATACTGAACAGTACTACCCCAGAATCCTGAGAAGCCCAGATTGCTCAGCTATGGAAAGGAGCAGCATGTACCACAGAAATATGGATGTCGGGGACCTACTGACATCGGACCCAACACAGTGTGGCCCTCTCAAGTGCAGATCCTGCCCCTAACCATGTTGGACCCAATTGAAACAGTCATTCAGGTCATTGATGAGGGCAATGTGATCCACACAGTGGATCTGTACCTTACAAAGGCGTCTATACAATACCCTACATGTTCAGTATAGATAGGCTCACCAGTGTAAATATAAACCCACATGTCAGTAGAGGGGTTGCAAACCAGACCAAGGACAGAACAGACATGGTCAGACCTGCTTCAGCCATGTCAGACTACAAACCAGATATAACTGGCATCCCACAAGGCTTGGACCTGGTATCCCCTCGTCTGGTATATATGTCCCATAGGTACAGGCAAACATGGAAGGACTGTGTCGTGACATGTTTGCAGAGGACTACAAACCGCTCACCACATATGATCCACCAGCTGACACATGCATCCTACAAAAGGGCCACATACAAACAGACAACTGGTGCCATAGCTATGTCAGCAAGCTAAGTGCAGAAATGTGTATAGTCAACCCCTGTGGATATACAGTAAGTGTCCACCAATTACCACATAGGTGTTAACCCATTATGTAGTTAACATGTAATGAGAGACCTGGGGACACAGGGTGATGGATATCCTGCACTGGACAAACATGTGCTGTAGTGTTTACAGAAACATACCATATACCCACCTAATCATGAAGGATGTCAGATCTACACAAGGTGAGGTCATTGTGGCTCTGCAGTCCTCCTGCATCAGTGGGTCAATCGACTACAATAGCCCCCGTGGGATGTACTGCAGCAGACACCTCCATCAACTGTAAAGTCCCCAACAGTACCAGATCAGGAGTATCAATCAGCCTACACACATGCCATGTTCTGCATGTGTTGCTGGCATCAATACAAATGCTGCACATAGTACAATCTGAATGGCAGTGAGCTATGCACATGACAGACCTGAACCCCAGCACTGAGTTACATGGGACAGGCTGTACTGTGTGATCCATAACACAGAAGCCACCCCCACCCATGAGTGAACCCTCAGCACAGGCTACCCATAGAGTCACTCATTAACCTTCCACAATAGGAATCCTGATGGGTGGACGGGAGATGGTAGGTTCATCCAGGATATCACTGTCATGTCACAGGTAGACAGAGGCACAGTATACCAACCATTACATTGGTCATGGCAAACTCCACTTACAATGTGTGTGGAAGGACAAACACACTCTCCAACTTGCATTAGCCATGGACTAGGGCACAACGGTAGTGTATGCAATTGTACACCTATGTTGTGGGATACACTCACAATGTTGGGCAAGTCTGGTGTAAGTGGTGCATATCAGAACAGAATGCAACATGGTCAGATGTACCCAACTGGCCCCGACCAGGCTGTTGTGCCCATGATCAGAATGTAAAGCAGTGATAGCAGTAAAGCCCAGGTTACTGTCCACCACAGTCAAAGTACTGACAGTACACTATACAGTACTACAGTGTTAGGTCAGTGTGAAAGGATGTTGACGACTGCATGCAAAGTATCCCATGCAAACACTGCAGGCACAGTATAATCCTGTTGTGTTGACACACAAAGCAGTTGTACAGTAACTACACAACATGACACACAACCCACAACCATGAGCGGGTGATAGTTTGTGAAGTTCACACACATCCACAAATGTGGTGGGCTGCAGAGTCCAACATATGGAATAATCACACTGGGCATGCTCACACACTTTGACAACATGCCATGGGAAGGCTGAACTGGGCATGCTCACACACTTAGTCCAAATCTTGTTTTAGCAGTGGGACACACGTATCTGGTATTGTCATGTGTTATGCCAGGGTCCAACCACAGCACAGCAGTCTGCCCAGTGCACACAGTGACATGACTACAGAGACATACGTGATATAGTGGATCCCTCCCATATTCAAACAGTTTCCATAGATGCAGAGGTTGTCCATACCAGCAGGGAATGCTATGGCAATAAATATATGCAAACAGTCTGTTAGCAACAAATAATGTGCATTTGACAATTAAACATAATGGTGTAGAGGTCAACAATAGGCTGTTTGCCCTAGGGAATGACAGCTTAGCCATAGTGTGCTTGGTGTCCGCTTCCCCACAGGATGCACATTCCCCTTTCCAAACACAGATGATGTCAGCACCCTAGAAGTACAGCAGGAGAAATGTAACTCCCCAGTAATCCGAATAGCGCGCTCCGCTAATGCGTCCGTCTCAAGTGTCATGACATAGTTAGATAGGGGTTCAAATCCTGTATGTGCTCAGTGTGTGTGTGTGTGTGTGTGTGTGTGTGTGCGTGTGCGTCTGTCTGTGTGTGAGGTTGGTCTGTGTGAGGGAAATGTCCCTTTTGGCAAACAGGAAACCACACCCAGGATGCCCCTCCCCTTTGCTACACACTGCTGATGTCAGCACCCTATAAGTGGAGCATGAGAAAGGAAAACTCCCAGTAATGCGAATAGCGCTCTGCTAATGCGTCCGTCTCAAGTGTCATAACATAACTAGGTAGGGGTTTGATTCCTGTGAATGGCAAGTGTGGGGGTTAGTGTGTGAGGGAAAAGTCCCTTTTGGAAACTGGGTGAACAGACTACAGGATGCCCCTCCCCTTTGCTACACACTGCTGATGTCAGCACCCTATAAGTAGAGCATGAGAAAGGAAAACTCCCAGTAATGCGAATAGCGCTCCGCTAATGCGTCCGTCTCAAGTGTCATAACATAACTAGGTAGGGGTTTGATTCCTGTGAATGGCAAGTGTGTGTGTTTGTGTGGGGGTTAGTGTGTGAGGGAAAAGTCCCTTTTGGAAACTGGGTGAACAGACTACAGGATGCCCCTACCCTTTGCTACACACTGCTGATGTCAGCACCCTATAAGTAGAGCATGAGAAAGGAAAACTCCCAGTAATGCGAATAGCGCGCTCTGCTAATGCGTCCGTCTCAAGTGTCATAACATAACTAGGTAGGGGTTTGATTCCTGTGAATGGCAAGTGTGTGTGTTTGTGTGTGGGGGTTAGTGTGTGAGGGAAAAGTCCCTTTTGGAAACTGGGTGAACAGACTACAGGATGCCCCTCCCCTTTGCTACACACTGCTGATGTCAGCACCCTATAAGTAGAGCATGAGAAAGGAAAACTCCCAGTAATGCGAATAGCGCTCTGCTAATGCGTCCGTCTCAAGTGTCATAACATAACTAGGTAGGGGTTTGATTCCTGTGAATGGCAAGTGTGTGTGTTTGTGTGAGGGAAAAGTCCCTTTTGGAAACTGGGTGAACAGACTACAGGATGCCCCTCCCCTTTGCTACACACTGCTGATGTCAGCACCCTATAAGTAGAGCATGAGAAAGGAAAACTCCCAGTAATGCGAATAGCGCGCTCTGCTAATGCGTCCGTCTCAAGTGTCATAACATAACTAGGTAGGGGTTTGATTCCTGTGAATGGCAAGTGTGTGTGTTTGTGTGTGGGGGTTAGTGTGTGAGGGAAAAGTCCCTTTTGGAAACTGGGTGAACAGACTACAGGATGCCCCTCCCCTTTGCTACACACTGCTGATGTCAGCACCCTATAAGTAGAGCATGAGAAAGGAAAACTCCCAGTAATGCGAATAGCGCGCTCTGCTAATGCGTCCGTCTCAAGTGTCATAACATAACTAGGTAGGGGTTTGATTCCTGTGAATGGCAAGTGTGTGTGTTTGTGTAAGGGGGGTTAGTGTGCAAGGGACGTGTCCCTTTTGGCAAATAGGATAGGACACTACAGGATGCCCATACCCTTTTCTAAATACTGATGATGTCAGCACTCCATAAGTATAGCAGGGGAAGAGAAAACTCCCAGTAATGCAAATAGCGTGCTCAGCTAATGCGCCTGTCTCACGTGTCATAACAGTCAGATAGGGGTTTGAATCCTGCAATTGGCAAGTGTGTGTTTCTGGCTGAGGAGGTTAGTGTGTGTGGGGACAATGTCCCTTTTGGTAACTAGGTGAACAGACTACAGGATACACAGTCCCCTTCTACACACTGTTCAGCAGACGGCCATGGGCCTGGCACAAGCTGTCTGTTGCTCCGATGCCCCTTTGGTAGATGCCTGTGTCAGCTGGGTAGTCGATTATGTTGTCCAGTTTGCAGTCATCTGCATATCTGGACAGCCACAGTTCATCCGTGTTGGCCTGTACCTCCAATAAATATGTACCTAACAAGAGGGTCCCAGGACTGAGCCTTCTGGGACACATCCTGGAACTGTTATGGGGTGTGGCATGGCTCCAGCAATGCTAAACATGTGTGTTCTGTTCATGAGCCACTGTGCAATCCATCTAGTGACATACGGGCTCATATTCAGGATGGTGAGCTTGCCTAGAATGCCCAAGTGTGGTATTGTTGCCAAGGCGTTTGCAAGGCCCAGGTAGGCTGTGTGAACCACCTTCCCCTCGGCAATGGCCTTGGTGACTGTAGCAAAGGAATCAACCCGGTTACACCTGGTAGTGCTGGTGTGCCTCCAGTAGCCCTGAACCAGGCATCTGTTACTGCACACATATCAATGTTTCCCCTGCAAAGGAGTGTTTTGGGTGCATGCATGTGGAGGATTAGACATCTGGCGTTGTGCAGCATTGCTCTTAGTGTCTTAACCCTTGTGATACCTATGAAGGTGTGTTTGTCATGTGAGCCCTGCCTAACATAGCCACTATGGGGGTAGCAAGAGGCTTTGCCAATATCCGATAGGCCAGGGGTGACAGGTGCAGGCTGTCCCTAGCAAAGCAGGTAGTTCAACAGGAGATGGATGTGCGAAGGTGTAGTGCCTGTGACTACCTAGCAGTAGCATACATGACTGCTCACGTGGACACATGTCAGGCAGGTCATATGCACTGTGTCACAGTCAATGTACATGTGAACAGGTCAAACAGTAGCAACCTCTCAAGTGGGACACGGCCATACATACAGTAGGCTACACAGATGGCACTAGGAGTCCACAGAAGCCCTATAACTATGCATTGCAGGTGTGATCGGTATTCCAGGGTAATTGCAAGCAAACATGCATGCAAACAAAGGTACAGTGAACAGTGCTCCATGTAGTCCATTGTACAACAAACAAGCTGTACCAGTTCCATAAGGTAACACTGCACATATGCAGGCGCTATGCACATGTACATGGAAACACACTGGTCAGATGGCCAGGGTCCAGTCTCAGTGCACACAAGTGTACGGAACATGCATGTACTGTCAGGATGTACAACAACTGGATATAAAGCCATGTGCCCGTACCTGCAGTAATACACATGTCAAATAACAGACACCGATCCTTCTCACAGTGGTGCCATACTTAGTAGGATGTATGCTCCCTGGCGTGCCACCACAGTATCCCTGACATGTATGGGGACTCTCCCTCCCGTGACAGTTTGTTATGTGTGTTGGGGCTGTCTAGTATGGTAGGAGGTGTGTGCATGCAGTGCTAGTGTGCACCTATGTGTCCTGTACCACTTGTGTAGTTATGCACACATATCAACGTCCTCACACATCTGCATTGCAGAGTCTAGTGTGGCCAACATGCCACTTGCAATTTACATGTCCATCATTGTGTGCTACTACAGTCATTACCCATCCCCTGTGCTACCTATGTATGTAGGCTGCTGTTGACATCATTACCACTAGTATGCCAACATGTGCAGATGATACACTATGTTACTTACCATGGGTGTAGACAACAGGACATGACAATCACACAAATACTGCATCAGGCATGCTGTGATATACCCACAATGAAATCAGCACACAGTACTGTACAACACATGATACTATTACTACACATCTATGTGGTCACCCTGTGCATCAGTAACATGTTAACCTGTACCTGCACAGTTGTTACAGACTGCAGGAGGTGGCACAGTTTCATCATATGCACAGGGTGTGAACCTGGTATACCTGGGTCAGCCACCCATACCACCAATTGACATGTATGTGTATGTGTGTTGGTGAGGGACAGCATTAGAAGGTGGGGCAGT
The DNA here is from genome assembly GCF_019279795.1 of Protopterus annectens. Taxonomy (NCBI): domain Eukaryota; kingdom Metazoa; phylum Chordata; order Ceratodontiformes; family Protopteridae; genus Protopterus; species Protopterus annectens. Next base: position 533,536,103 of record NC_056744.1, read on the forward strand.
GTTGCTGCAGTGTGTGCGTGTATGCGTTAGCCCTAGGTGTTGTTATATTGCATGTGTGTATGGATGCACACAGTTCCACCTCATGGCTGCCATTTACTGGTGTTTGTGGACAGCCACAGACTGTACCTGCCAGGCCATACAGATCAGTGTCTCTGGGCACGGACACGGTACCTGTGCCTTGCAGGGGTGCTACGGACCGTATCCGGGACCAACCCAGACTGGGTACTGTCATCGGAAGCAGGTGTTCGCTGACTGGACACAGAGCCCTGTCGGCCCTGGCCAGAGCCACGTGCACGTGGTCTCCTGGGGCGGTCTGATGACAGCACAGAACCAGCATTGCTGGGGCTGCTGCTGGCACTACGGGGGCGGCCGCGGCCCTGTTGTCGTCCACGCCGACTGCCAGCTGCTGCTGTTGCTGGCATACGGCCACGTCGACGACGCAACCGCCCACCATCACCCTGGCTCATGGGCATGTAGTTGTTGAGACGGTCTAATATGTCCCCACAACGTCTGTCTACGACGTTGGTGAAATCACGGATGGCGGCCGCAATGTCACGCATACCGTCGGTCATGGCTGTGCGACATGCTGTCAGCTCCCTCAGACCCTGTCTGGTGTACCGTTCCATACGTGACTGTGCCTGCATGACAGTCCGGAACATAGCTGAGGTTGTAAGTCCTCTGTGGGCACGTCTGCCAGGGGCAGTACGCCCATGGATGCTCCCACGAGAACCCTGGACAACTGTCTGTGTGGTACCATGTGTGGGCCATGCCCATGGCTGCTGTGTGGGGAAGCATGTGCCGCAGGTACCACACTACCCTGGTCGATGCCCACTGTATGCTGTCCATCACCTAGGGACAGTGGTGACAAGGGGTGTAATGGCAGGATAACTGTGCGCATGGATGGTGTTGACAGCTGTGTACTGTCAATTGGCTGACCAATGGCGGACCCTGGCATACCGTCCTGTGCCACTACAACAATGTCATCAGTGGCAGTACCCACGGCACCTGACTCAGTTTCCCTGCTAGATAACACCAGAGCAGCGACAGAACCTGTGGGAAGTAAACAGGAAACACAGTTTACAATGTCTTCACACTGCCAGCGATGCACACATGCACACATGCACACATGCACACATGCACACATGCACAGGTGCACACATGCACACATGCACACATGCACACATGCACACATGCACAGGTGCACACATGCACACATGCACACATGCACAGGTGCACAGGTGCACACATGCACACATGCACACATGCACACATGCACAGGTGCACACATGCACACATGCACACATGCACACATGCACAGGTGCACATGCACACATGCACACATGCACACATGCACACATGCACAGGTGCACACATGCACACATGCACACATGCACACATGCACACATGCACAGGTGCACACATGCACACATGCACACATGCACAGGTGCACACATGCACAGGTGCACACATGCACACATGCACACATGCACAGGTGCACACATGCACACATGCACACATGCACACATGCACACATGCACAGGTGCACACATGCACACATGCACACATGCACACATGCACAGGTGCACACATGCACACATGCACACATGCACACATGCACACATGCACAGGTGCACACATGCACACATGCACACATGCACACATGCACACATGCACAGGTGCACACATGCACACATGCACACATGCACACATGCACACATGCACACTTGCACACTTGCACACTTGCACACATGCACACGTGCACACAGTTTCACACAATTGAACAGTACTCAGTATGCGTGATATTGACACACAGACACAGACACACCTACATGCATACAAGGGGCACCACTAAGTGTGCCAAAAGGTACTATTACTAACAACATCTTAACAGGTAAAGTAAATAGACACTCACCAGCATGGATAGGCTGCACTGCAGTGATACCAGAGGGTCCTGCAGACAGGAGGAAACTAATGTTAGTGGGCACAACTGTGCCAATAGTACGGAGTATGATACAGGTCAGGTGAACCACAGTCGCCTTTAAACGGTCTGCAGCTAATATTGCGGATATCACACTTGCACATTTAATACTATGGTTGCAGCTACAAACAAAGGACACACCACACACATGCATTAACTACCAGTGTACACAACAGTCAACTACACATGTGACATATTACCTGCACGTTCAGTGTCCTGCTGCTGTGCGGCTCCAGCCTCCATCATGACACATGTCTGCTGCTGTTGGTGTTGCAGGTGGACTGGAGCCACTACACTCAGGAGCAGTCCCTCCAGTCTGGTGAGTGGGGGATGTGTAGCCACCCCACCACCTGTGGCGACCTGTTGCCTGTGGATATCTGATGCACGCTGACGGACATGTCTAATCAAATCACTGCAGTGATGTCGTACCTGCTCATATGTCCTATTATGCATGCCTATATCATTTACCCGCTGGACAAGGTCCTGCCACAGTGCAGCCCTCACCTGCTGATTCTGGCTGGTGCGGGAAAAGAGTGTTGCATAGTCCCGCACCAGGCTCTGGTGTATCTCCTCATCCTCAGCCACGGAGTATGTTGCATGTCTCGGGTGGGCCATGTACCTGGGAAGAAAGATAACATGGTATCAGCAATCTATGTTGGCAGACCTTGGCACACATAATACACATGCTACTTGACTGTCATAATAACACATATCACACATATGTGGCAGCTGTCTGTCTATTGGTGGATACACATGTAGATGGCCAGGTAGCAGTGCTCGGCCATCAACTGTTGTACAGTACCTGCCAGGCTACGTACGACATACTACTGGACAGCAGCAGTCAGAACACAAATTTCGGTGAGGCGCACCTCCTCACTCTGTGTGTTTGTGTCTAGGTACTGTATGGCGTACATCGGCAACTACTGTGAGCTGACAACACCCTGCTTGCCCTGGATATACATATCCCACCTCCACCACCAGCACAGATGGCTACAGTGCACAACATTACAGATACAGACGTTACACTTTGTAACACTGATATGGTATCCTTACAGACCACTGGGCCAGTGTCAGAGACATCACACAATGCTGACCCCTACACAATTGCTTTCTACAGACATCTCCAAGACCACATGGCTCATGCATTCCCATATATGTCCAGGACACTGTCCACAAAGGGACAGCATCCTGTCCGTCGAACCACAGACATATACTGATTGTATCACACTTGATGTAAGCTACTACGAGACAGAGCATCAGTCTCTGAAGGGAGGGTATGTCTGAGCAGCACTGGTAAGGATCTATTTCCCATCACACTGACCACATGGGCAATGTTGAGTGGGACATCAAGCGTGATACTGCAGATGACCAGGAGGCCTACCTGACCTATTTAGCGACCTGGTCAGGACCCATCCTCTATGCCCATGGTTAGTACACTACACATATTTCACCTACACCACAGCTAGACCACATTGTGGCGGACAGGGTCAGTGCAGGTGTCACCCCACCCTCCCCCTGTATTAAGGCATGGGTATCCCTGCTGACCCTAACCTCAAGGACATCACAGTTATCCAGGTGAGAGACACCCACAGGTGAGCAGACTACCACGACATGGACGGGACCTGCTGGTATCCCCAGTTGCATGCTACATACCCTCTGACAGGCGCTAAACACACATATACAGGTGCTATGTTACACTACCTGGACTACAGGGTATGTACCTGTACACTGGAGCACAGCACCAGTGGTTCCACTCCATGCAGGAGGCACCTCACCATACCAATACAATACAACACAATACATGACATTGTAATCCGATACTGTGCAATATGCTAATGCCCCCATGTCTACAGCAGCGTACTGTTCTGCTAACCTGACAATTGTGACACATGTGGTGTGATGGTACCTGCTGCCGACACACAGTGACACAGGGTGACACATATGGCATATTACCTATCTCAGTGACATGCAGCAGGGGTATGTGTGACATGTACACATGGGGAGTCTCGCATCGTAACACTGTGTGGTTTGTTGCAGGGTGTGTCCTGTCAGTGAGTCTGAACCCGTACCTACACATGTGCACTATATTGCAGTGGCACAGACGACACACAGCAGACAGGTGGGTCGTGTATGGTGGCCGGTGGTACACTGCCTGTTGGACATCTATCATGGGTGTGAGCTCCATATGTGCATCTGGGGGTGGTAACCTGTACATGGGCGGCATACGTGTACTCTATGGTGGTGACAGTCACTGTGCAATGGTACTGTGTTTGGGTGCATTGTCACCGTGTTGTACATGTCACTGTGTCCTTCTACATATCTGTTGCTGTCGTGTGAGGTCCATACCATGGCATACATTACGTGCTGTGGGGAGTACACTGACCTACATGTCCATGCCTGACTGACCATGTGGGTGGACACATACCATGTACAGCTGTTCCAGGGATAGTGTGCCACTGTTACTTTCATTGGGGCCACTATTGTACACATGTCCGACCCTGACCACCCCTGACACATGCAGTGGTGGGCGGACACTCATTTATATGGTGGTTACCTGTGTAGGTGGTCTGGACTGTGGTATGATACTCCAGATGTGACACTGCTGTTCACTCCGTGCCTTAGTCCCCAGGCACCAGTTGCAATACATCTGTACACATGTGCCTCACTCCAGCTCTGTATACATCTCTCTCACTCTCTCTCTATACATATATCTATGTATTAAGATATGTCTATATGTCTATGTCTGTATACATGTACATATGTGTGTATGCATTTGCACAGATATATATATTGCTGTACATATTCTGCTGTAGATGTGGGGGGGGCACAGAGGGGGTGTGGGCGACAGGGGGGGGGCAGGCTGTGTTGCAGGTCAGCATATACAATCATACCTGTAGGTGGTCAGATCAGTCTGTCTATGTATATGTATCTACATATTTCTACCTCTGCATGTGTGCATTACATAGTTATGTCGCTACAACATTCTATCAGCATCTGTCTATGTGGTCCTACATCTCTCTCTCGCTATGTATGTACACATATGTGGATATCATATGTACACATGTACATATAGGATATCTACACATACATATGTTGACATGACTACATGGCCATATGTTGGACAGGTATGTCAGCATATATGTCTACCTTACTGTATACACACACTAACATACTGCTAAGCATACATAGCTCTGTAATGTAATTAGTACATGGCAGTACAACCTACAATCAGTCGACATATATATGTGCACATAGATGCTGACACATACAACTGTATGTACAGCCTTCGCTGATAGGTGCTGTATATCCCCTGCCCATTACACATCTTCATATACATATGGATACAGCCCAATAACACATATGGAGGGTTCACAGTATGTACACCTTGATAGTTTTACTTTACAGTACCTGTGTTAGTCACAGCTGTGTCTGCGAATGTCTGTCTCACTGTCCTGCTGCTCTGGTTCACTGTTGCAGCTTCCAGGTAGCTGTTGCTGTGATTGCTGTCTGTCAGCTTATTCGCAGTATGGTTCTGGTTGTCCCTTTCTCCCTCTCTCTCTCTCTCTCTCTCTCTCTCTCTCTCACTCTGTCTCTCTGTCTCTCTGTCTCTCTCCAGGTGCAATGTAATTATTGCATGCGTGGACATGGACTACAGCATACTTTTGTAGGTATCTGCATATGCCCATGTGATGGCCTCTGCACCAATTGTTAGCCAGCATTTGCTAATTGCATGCAGCCTGTTGTGTACTGATTGCAGTTCTCACTGTGATTGCAGAACTGTGCTATATAAGGGTGTGTGGAATAGGCGTAGCCCTTTCAGATGTTAATGGCAGGGACCATGCTGTTATGCTGTGGACAACATTCTGTGAGTGTAAAGGTTGGTATCTCTAATTGTACTCTGTGGGTTGTGGGTTAACATTCCTCCATTCATTTCTCCAGTTTCCTGTACTGACTGTGTATGTACACTAACAACTACTACTATTGTTGATGTGTGCATGTGTGTGTGTGTGTGTTTTCCTTTCACCTTTGCTTGCATTCTGTTGCTACGTCTTCGATAGTTGCCCTTCACTATCAGTACTGGTGTGCCTGCTAGGTGTCTTGACTGTTGTGTGCTGCTGTAGCTTTCCTATTTCCCATGTACATTCACAGCCTGGAATGCTTGCTATATCTGCTAGGGTGTTACAGCATGCAGTGTGGTCTGGCCATGGTGTGGGCCTTGACATCTATTAGCATATGTGGGTATGCTGCTGAGCAGGCCCCAGAGGCTTTCAGGTTCACCGGTTATGTGCCTCATGGAATGGTACATATCAGTGGTGTGCACCCATTAATATGTCTGGTATGCTGCAGGTGTGACTGTGGGTTAGCATGAGCATAGGTATTGCTACACCTTTTCTGCCATGCGAGTGGTGAATACTTTCGGGAACCCATAGTTGCCATTGCATGTGTTACACCTTTCTGCCTACTGTTTGTACATTTCACATGTGGTCTGTGGGGCATCCCTGTACGACATTCACTGTTGCTATGTCTAGGGTCTTAGCTATTCAAATATGGTGGTATTGTACCCGTCATGTGTACAGATATTTGCAGGCTGTCCACATGTCTGCCTGGAAATTTGGTCATTATCTCATGCACACCTTTATCTGGCAGGTCATTCTGGCCTCAAGTCAGGATATGGTGACAAACATTCAAGTTCCAGACTGCATACCCTTCCAAACATCCCACAAGGTGTAGACCCTGTTACTTTCTGAACTGTCTGCATTTGTTGTAACTTCATTTGTAATGTGTCCCTGTTTTGGGCCTTTGCTCCACATATGTTATTACTTGGTCCGGATGTGTTCCTGTAAGGGGTTGTGGGGTATGGGCAGTGCTTCTCCTGCTGTGAGTATGTGTGTGTCTTGCAAGGTGCTATGGTGACATTATTACCTACTAGCTTCCAACTAGCATGGCTGTTTCTGTTCACACACTACTGTTATGGAAATCCACCAGTTTTGTTTGTGATTCTAAATGTCATGCTTTGTGTACTACACATCTATATTCCAAAGACATGCATCTGGAGCATTTCTCCCCGGGCCTCCGCTGAGAACAGGCTCTGTGAAACCTAGTCGGACTTTCCCGGTCAACAAATGATAAATAAATAAAATAAAAAAAAAAATATTCCCTGTACATTCATTCCTACTGTTAAATGATATATTTACTTTAGCACAGTGTTTCTATGTAAGAGTCATGGCTTAGTGGTAAGTCATGCAGACTATAGTTGCCAAGGTCCGGGGTTCGGGACTCACAGTGGGATTTTATTTTTCTTTTGAACTGAGTTCAGGACCTGTCAATCAAAGTGACTAAGGCACTTTTAAGCTGTTGTAACCGGGTTAGCGCTGGTTTGCGCGGAGCTCACGCATGCGCACTGGCGGTTAGCTCCGCGCACACAAGCGCACACCCGCGCTATTTTCTTTGAAAGAAAAGAAAACGGGGAGACAGGAAAGTGGTGAAAAAGGGGTCACAAAGAGGGTAAGACAGTAGGGAAACAAGCTTGGGATGTGCAGGAGGGATGTAGGTAAGGCCCATAGCTGCCCATTTCTTCAGCAGCAACAGCTGTGCATATGTATGTAATTTGGTGTGACATTTGAAACCTTCCACCACTGAGAGAGGTGTCAGGACAACAATAATACCTGTTGTACAGCCAATTGGAATTGATGGGTTCCATGTCCGGTGGACATGTGTGCGGAATGGGCAGCTATGTATGGGGCGTAATTTTTTTGCGGGTACAGAGTGCCCTTTTTTTTTTTTTTTTTTCAGGTGAGAGTGGTATGTCAGGTGAAGGTAGTCGGTACAGCTGGGGAGGTAGGTTGGGTAGGTTAACAGACAAGACAAACAAGACGCATACAGGGGCGGTGTATGACACGTGTGGGGGGGTTACACAAATGACGGGGACGGAGGTTGGGATGTCCAGAGCCCATGAGCCCACAGATGGCAACAGTGGAACTGATATCCCCACCCATAGGCAGTTGCCACTGTTCCTTCACTGCCCAGGACGGGGCTGTGCTGGGGGCTGTGTAGGCGGGGCAACGGGCAAGCCCGTTAGTTGCGCCACCCGTGCCTCGAGCTGGCGTAGGGGCTCGAGGACAGAGTCCCGAATCTCCCTACGCACCACAGTCCGGACGTTACGGAGGGTGAGTGGTGGATCTCCTCCGGCCACACTTGCAGAGGGGGGGCGAGCCCCGTCCCCTGCAGCGCTTCCACCCGCAGGTGGCACAGGGCCACCGGAGGAGGGTCCGGACTCGGCACTAGTGCCAGGTGCACTCGCCAGCTGAGGTGGGAGAGGTGGGTCCGCCGGAACCCGCCTTCCCTGTCGTTCTATGTTTTGCATTATGTCATTACAGTTTGGGTTAGTGACATATAAAAACATTCACAGTTAGTTTTAACAGCATGCATTAGTATTCCCATTAACCACACACCCAGTTATTCACACCATTGAACAGCGTGCAAAGCACATGCATAATTTCAACAGTAATACACAGTCCAACAACATGCAGGGTTGGTTGATGGCAACAGGCCATCAGGTGTGGATGTATGAACGGGCGGATGCATCAACAGACATGCAAATATATATGACCCAACAGGACAGATGTCCAGGGGTGGTAATTGTGATTGCACATACCATTTTCCCGTGGAATGGGTTATAGATGGTTAGAGGGTGGGGTAAATCAGACATATATTATTAACACCTTCAGATACACCCACATATGCTGTACATTTCTAATAGCTACAGTTATATACACACTACTGTTCTGACTACAGTGTCCTATATATTAACTACCTAACCTTGCAGATGGGACTGTTACTGCAACATAAGTCTACATTTTATTGCTGTTCATACACAAGTCATATCGAAATTTGTGCAGATACATCTCCTGTTGACTGTTATTTCTATAACTGTGGACAGGTGTGGATGTTTAGAATATAAAACAGTCATCCTATCTGCATATTTCAGACTGGGAGCAGCATATCCAGATTTTGGTGTACACATTCCACATGCAGCAACACTTTGAACAGATGTTTCTGTTTGGTTTGGGGTCTCACATGCATTTAATTATGTCCTGACTGCAGTATACTTTATTCAGAGGTTATTACTACTGTAGTGCTGTATTCCTGACACTTTCTCACACTCTCTCACTTGCTTTCATTTTACTATTCAAACTGGTACTTCTAGGCTTTATTGACTTGTTTTAACAGAATTATTGCAGTTATTTCCAGCACTCTCACTTCAGTCATGTTTCAGGGTTTCCACATGTATTCATCTCACACAGGTGGATTCCTCCTCTTCTGCAGCTATACTCTACCTGCTGCTGCTGTTTGTGTACTAATTTCTTACAGGCAGTGCAGTTTTATTTACAAATATGTGTTGGACAGTCTCATGATTAGTTTCATCTTACAGGCTGGGAACTGTTGTAATCAGGCAATACTTGCATAAACATTCACACTCTGTGAGTTGCAAATTTAATTCCTTCCTGGATACACTGCACTCTTATGCTAACTGTCATACATTTATACATATTTACAGTTACTAGTTGTGGATTACTGACCTGCCTGGTGGCGCAACCGCACCAGCCTATCAGCATAGGCTCTGCGGTTCGCAGAACGGACACCTGCAGCTGTAATATAAATGAAGTAATATTGGAATACACATCTCCATGATTTCAGGTAGTTTAACTTTCTACAAACATAATTAATTTATACTTACTCAGTGGTGGGGCGTTGGGTGCTTGCCGGGCCTCCTGGATCCAACGGGTCAGTTGGTCCTGCTTACGTCTCTTCAGGTCCGCATGGTGGTGACGGACCTGCTCACCTGTCCGAGGAATTCCTGTGGCACTGGTGAGTTCATGAGCCAACTGGTCCCACGCCTCAGCCTTACGCTCCCCAAAGGACCTGGCCCTGCATGAGTTGGGCCTCATGGTTATGGACTAGGAGCCAGGCCATGTACCTGGACTCCTCAACACCCCACCTCTGCGCTCGGGCGACTACCCTCACCTACACCTGACATTCTAACTGCAGGTCTGTTCTACAATCGTTTATGCTGTGTATTCCGCCTATGGGGCTTATATAGTCCGTTTTTCCCGCACATATCTGTGATTGGCCAGTTTGGAATTGTATCAACTTCAGTAAACCTGCATTGTCATGCTGTTGTTTGTATTCATTCCTATATATGAGCTGATATTGCATTTCTATGACCTGCTGTCATGGCTTAGTGGTTCTGTCCCTTGACTTTGGTGTATAGTATCCTGGGTTCGAACCTGGCCACTGCTTTTTATTTTTCAGGACTGTCTAGACATGTTGAGGGGTGTGTCTGTGTAAAGGCATTTTGGATACGGCTTGCTCAACGTTGCCCGTCGGTTAGCTCGTTTGCGCGGTGCGCACCTCCGCGCAAACGGGGCACGCCAGTTTAACACTGATTTGGCTATTGGCACGCATATGCCGCTTAGCTCAATTAGGGGCACATATATTTAGCGTGGTAAACCACTGCTCGCCTACAGGCACTCATTTTGCACCAGTTAAACCTATGCTTATCTACGGCCACATAATATCTGGCAGTTTGTATTAATTATTTGGCTCACATTTATTCAATATAAATAGGCTATTACATTGCATTTTACATATATTCTGGTTTTATGTGTACATATATGTGTCAGGGACTTGTTTCCTGCTTATTTTGGGGAAAAAAAAAAATTTGCGTTGTGGGGGCTCGAACCATGAATGCCTGCTTTGCAGCCAGCATCTCTACCGCTTCGCTATTGCTTCCTGGCTTATTTTGCATATGTAGTTCTTATATGCTTTCCCACTGACTGCTAACTGTAGCTGCGCTACGGGCACGCCCGCGCAAACGAGCGCACTCACGGTTAAACATCTTTACAGTTTAAAAAAAAATGACATGTACATTTATATTTCTTTTATGTTTAATAGTCTGTAGGGGCATGTGTTGTGTTGTGTTTATTCACATTTGCGTGGGCTCTGTTGTGGGTGTGTACTTTGGACACTTTTACACTTCTGGGGGCGTGTCCGCTTGCAGGGATCAGCCTACAGACACGCCCCCTACTGTCTTACATGGCCGTGTTCGACTTGGGTGTGATTCAGCATGCTCTCATGAATATGCAGAGCATGCTGACATCACTCACTTTAACTGCAGCCTCCGTGTAAGAGTTATAACTCTTACATGGAGGCTTCGTGAATCCTGGGGCTTGTCTTTCACTAAAAATTTCCAAAAATGTTCCACTACATCCTTTATGTCTCCACTTTTTACATTATATGTAGAGACAAAATAAATATCCTTACAAGTTTTATCACTGGTTGCCAGATGACATTTCTTATAATGGTGATATTCACCCTTATTACATTTGTTCCTTACCATATTATTCTCCTTTTTTACCTTCATAAGGGCATTTTCTAAAATATTCACACTGTACCCTCTTTTCAAAAACATATTATATGTGATATCCCATTCCCTTTGTAGATTTTCTTGTGTGTTACATAATCTAGATACCCTTGCCAATTCCCCATAAGGGAGAGCTTCCAAAGTATGTACAGGATGGCAACTAGATGCATGAAGGTATTGATTACCATCTCTAAACTTCCTATGTATATTTGATATAATTTTACCATGTTCTGTACCCTCTAAAACAAGATCCAAGAATATTACTTTGTTTCCCTTCTGTATTCCATCAAATTCTAACCCAAATGGGTTTTACCATGTAAGTCTGTCAAAAATTCATTAACTGAATCAAAACCACCATCACAAATAAAAATCAAGTCATCTATGTAACGAAAATAAAATAACACATTACATTTCATAAAATTTAACTCAAATAGAAATTTCCTTTCAAAAAAATTCATAAACAAATTGGCATACATGGGGGCAAAAGCTGCCCCCATTGCTGTACCTTGTTTCTGCCGATACAAAACATAATTAAAAATAAAATAATTATTCTTTAAACAAAAATCCAACAAATCTACTATGAAATCAACAGAAGGGTTGTCTTTTAAAGAAGATCTCACTGCATTGAGGCCATCATCATGTCTAATAGAGGTATATAGACTTTTAACATCCATAACCAACCAATACATTTTGTTGTTCCAAGAAATAGAGGATATTTTGTTTAAAAAATCCATACTATCTTTGATGTAAACTGGAGATTTAACTACATATGGTAAAAATATTCTATGTAAAATCAAACCAGTGTTATGTAGGAAATAGCTGCAGGCTGAAATAATGGGTCGACCTGGGGGGTTATGTAAGTTCTTATGTATTTTTGGTAAACAAAAGAATACAGCTAGGTCCTTTCTATCATTGTCTAACCTATTCCTCACATCCTTCTCTGTAAAAAACCCCAGCCTGACTCCCCTGTCCAACATGATTTTGCTGTTTTGGTATTGTTTTGGATCAGAGTTGTTTCTATTTAATGTGATGGAATTGAACACATGGAGTGCTACAGCACTCAGGTTTGACCACAAGAGCAGGTATTGCATTAAAGAGAGATTAGGATCGGATGATTGTGCCACCCCTTGACACTTTGCACCTGGGTCTCTTGCCCCTATTGCCCCACCCTAACTATGTTACTGATCCTGGGTTCTATTTGTTTGACAATTTGCTATCCAGAAAGTTACATAGTGTTTACATTTAGCTGTGAATACTCGTCTATGATACCCGAGTGTGGGATGGTTTTGAGTGTGTTTGCAAAGGCTAGATATGCAGTGCAAACTGATTGCTGTCATCCCTTGCCTCAATAACCTTTTTTAAGAATTCATGCAGATTAAATAGGACGGATCTGCCATTGACTAATCTGAACTGGTTTGGGTCAAGGGTTTATAGGCTACATATTTCCTTTTTTATTAATTCAAAAATGATCCTTTCCATATCCTTACAGATGAGGTTGGTCACATGGGTCTATGATTGCCTCGGTCTGTTTGATGACCCACCTTTGTGCAAGTGGATAACTGTTGCTCTCTTCCATTCATCCAGCAAAAAGTCTGTTTGGAGGCTGATGCTCAGTAGCCTCTGTAGGGGGTTTAAAAAGTCCAGTATCAGGCTGACCTGTAGGCAGCTTTGTATGTTATGCAGCCCCATGGAAGTAGCATCTTGCGAACTTGATCTTGGTTGATTTGGGGTACATAGAGGTGGGTATTTGATCTGGGAAACTGAAAGCAAGAGGTGGGTGAAGTTTGAGCTAAATTTGTCCACAGGCAGATTAGCTATGTCCACTGTGTCTGGATGTGTGATATCACTTACTATTAACTCTGTGCAGTGCTGGGCATTGTTTCTGATATTTCTAACACAGCTAAAGAGGGCTTTGGGCTTATCCTTTGCCAGGCTGACTGTTGTTATGTCATATTTGGCCTTGGTTGATTTGATAAGGTTCCATACTTCCCTGTTCAGTTTAGCTAGAGTTGTTTTAGCATATTGATAGTTAAATTTATTTCTGCATGCAGAGATTTGTTTTTATTTTATAATGGAGCCTGCTTATATTATATTCTACTATAGGGGGTTATTCTTAAATTTGCTGTTGTATTTGCTTTAAAGGGGAACAAATGTATCTATGTAGCTGTTTACATGTGCATATAATTTGATGGTAAAGTATTCCATATAAGCAGGGGATGTTGAGTTTAGCCAGATCACCACTCAGTTAAAATAGATTAGCCTTGGCATAATCTCTGAATAGCAAGGAATTAACAGATGCTTCCAGTTTCAGTCTTATGGTGAATATGATTGATCTATGGCATGATTTGTCCACTGTGGAAGTTACATTTGGTGTGGAACAAAGCTGCCCCATATTGGTAAGGGTCAGGTTGAGGATTTTATTGCCCTGGTTGAGGTGTTGACTAACTGGTCCTGACAGTTTGTATTGATGGAGTCCAGAAATTTCTGGGTACATATGTATGAGGATGTATAGGTCTGCCAGTTAATGGAAGGGTAGTTGAAGTCTCCTAAGAGAATGGTATTTGCTTTAATGCATAGGACCTCCATACTATTTTCATATGAGGTATGGGTGGAGTGGGACATAGAGGGGCTCATTATCTTGTCTAATGAGTCTGGAGATGAAATTTGTTTTAAAAATATGGAGACACCATCACCTTCCATGGTTTCATCTAATGTGATGGAATTGAACATGCAGTAGATATTTAATCCCTTCACTGATGAAGTCCTCTCATTGGTCTTAAAGGCTGCACTGATGGAGTGCTCTCATTGGTCTTAAACCCTGCAATGATGGAGTGCACTCATTGGTCTTAAACCCTGCATTGACGGAGTGCTCTCATTGGTCTTAAACCCTGCACTGATGGAGTGCTCTCATTGGTCTTAAACCCTGCACTGACAGAGTGTTCTCATTGGTCTTGAAAACACATCTCTGTGATGAGGTATATATCAGTGGTTTCCATGGTAAGAACTGCTTGTAGGGAATGAGGCTTTTTCCTTAATGCTCCTAGAGTTGAGCAGGAGTACCTTTATGCTATTTGTATTCTGTTTTTTTTCTGCTGGAACCTTTAGAAGATGAATGTTACCTAAACGACATTGTGGGGCTAGAAAAGACTTGAATTAATTCACAAAAGCCTTTGGGGGATAGTGCAGGCGATATGCAACAGCACAATTAGGACTGTCTACCTTCTTCTCCTAGGCAGATATATATTTTACCCCTTTGAATGACACCATAAGATAAGCTAATTGTTTAAGTCAATAATCTTTTGCTTATATTACATTGCAATCTGAATAGCTTGAGATGTGGTTCCCTGATACCTGAGTTGGTTGTGAGATACATTTCTGGCTGCCTGTCTTTAATGATTTTGCAGCCATAATATACTTGTATTAAGATGGGAAGGTAGAGACAGATTTGACACCTTTGAGGATGGGCAGAGAAGTTTAACATTTTACACACTCACTTTCACTCACTCACTCACTCACTCACTTACTCTCACAGACACACACACTCTCAAAAACACACACACACACACACACACACACACACACACACACACACACACACACACACACACACACACACACACACACGCACACACACACACACTCACACACACAATACACCCACACACACACACAATACACCTAAGCAAGGAATGTGTTGATTTGTATGGCTTTCAGAAGTCATATTCCTTTTTAAACCCCTTGGACAGCCCGCTCCAGTCTTGGCAGTGTGAAGAAGCAGAGGCTGAAAGCAATGAATTAGTTTACAGATGTACACAGCTTCTTAAATCAGTCAAGTCAGATGTCTGTTTTTTTCCTCATTCCTCAGTCCTGGGAGACATTCTGTGATAAGCATTGTATCCAGTTCTGGATGATATACTTGAAAGAGGTCACCATTTATGAGGCAGAAAACCAGCAGACAATTGCTAATGTGGCAAGATGGAAGTACTGGACTCTAAAAACTGGTTGCAGCCCTAGAAAAGCAGACCCTAGAGGAGAATGGATTGTAGAGAGAGGAAGTATGCATTCAAACTATAAAAGAAGGAGGTGTTACATGGTTGGTGACAAATAGTGAAGAAAAACAAAAGAAGTAGATGCTGAAATCTGGTAGTATAAGGTGAGTGCACTAAGGCTAGTAAAAGCTGGTAATATAAGGTGAGTGCAATAAGGCTAGTAAAAGCTGGTAGTATAAGGTGAATGCACTAAGGCTAGTAAATGCTGGTAGTATAAGGTGAGTGAATTAGGGATAGTAAAAGCTGGCAGTATAAGGTAAGTGCACTAAGGCTAGTAAAAGCTGGTATTATAAGGTGAGTGCACTAGAGCTAGTAAATGCTGGTAGTATACAGTGAGTGCACTAGGGCTAGTAAAAGCTGGTTGTATAAGGTGACTACACTAGGGCTAGTAAAAGCTGGCAGTATAAGGTGAATGCATTAGGGCTAGTAAAAGCTGGTAGTATAAGGTGAGTGCACTAGGGCTAGTAAAAACTGGTTGTATAAGGTGAGTATATTAGGGTTAGTAAAAGCTGGCAGAATAAGGTAAGTGCACTAAGGCTAGTAAAAGCTGGTATTATAAGGTGAGTACACTAGAGCTAGTAAATGCTGGTAGTATACAGTGAGTGCAATAGGGCTAGTAAAAGCTGGCAGTATAAGGTAAGAGCACTAAGGCTAGTAAAAGCTGGTAGTATAAGGTGAATGCATTAGGGCTAGTAAAAGCTGGCGATATAAGGTAAGTGCACTAAGGCTAGTAAGAGCTGGTATTATAAGGTGAGCACACTAGAGCTAGTAAATGCTGGTAGTATACAGTGAGGGCACTAGGGCTAGTAAAAGCTGGCAGTATAAGGTCAGTGCACTAAGGCTAGTAAAAGCTGGTAGTATAAGGTGAATGCACTAGGGCTAGTAAGTGCTGGTAGTATACAGTGAGTGCACTAGGGCTAGTGAAAACTGGGAGTATAAGGTAAGTGCACTAAGGCTAGTAAAAGCTGGTAGTATAAGGTGAATGCATTAGGGCTAGTAAAAGCTGGCAGAATAAGGTAAGTGCACTAAGGCTAGTAAAAGCTGGTATTATAAAATGAGTACACTAGAGCTAGTAAATGCTGGTAGTATGCAGTGAGTGCACTAGGGCTAGTAAAAGCTGGTTATATAAGGTGACTACACTAGGGCTAGTAAAAGCTGGTAGTATAAGGTGAATGCATTAGGGCTAGTAAAAGCTGGTAGTATAAGGTGAGTGCACTAGGGCTAGTAAAAGCTGGTTGTATAAGGTGAGTGCACTAGGGCTAGTAAAAGCTGGTAGTATAAGGTGAGTGCACTAAGGCTAGTAAACGCTGGTAGTATAAGGTGAATGCACTAGGGCTAGTAAAAGCTGGTAGTATAAGGTGAGTGCATTAGGGCTAGTAAAAGCTGGCAGAATAAGGTAAGTGCACTAAGGCTAGTAAAAGCTGGTATTATAAGGTGAGTACACTAGAGCTAGTAAATGCTGGTAGTATACAGTGAGTGCACTATGGCTAGTAAAAGCTGGCAGTATAAGGCAAGTGCACTAAGGCTAATAAAAGCTGGTAGTATAAGGTGAATGCATTAGGGCTAGTAAAAGCTGGCAGTATAAAGTAAGTGCACTAAGGCTAGTAAAAGCTGGTATTATAAGGTGAGTACACTAGAGCTAGTAAATGCTTGTAGTATACAGTGAGTGCAATAGGGCTAGTAAAAGCTGGCAGTATAAGGTAAGAGCACTAAGGCTAGTAAAAGCTGGTAGTATAAGGTGAATGCATTAGGGCTAGTAAAAGCTGACGATATAAGGTAAGTGCACTAAGGCTAGTAAGAGCTGGTATTATAAGGTGAGCACACTAGAGCTAGTAAATGCTGGTAGTATACAGTGAGTGCACTAGGGCTAGTAAAAGCTGGCAGTATAAGGTCAGTGCACTAAGGCTAGTAAAAGCTGGTAGTATAAGGTGAATGCACTATGGCTAGTAAGTGCTGGTAGTATACAGTGAGTGCACTAGGGCTACTGAAAACTGGGAGTATAAGGTAAGTGCATTAAGGCTAGTAAAAGCGGGTAGTATAAGGTGAATGCATTAGGGCTAGTAAAAGCTGGCAGAATAAGGTAAGTGCACTAAGGCTAGTAAAAGCTGGTATTATAAAATGAGTACACTAGAGCTAGTAAATGCTGGTAGTATGCAGTGAGTGCACTAGGGCTAGTAAAAGCTGGTTATATAAGGTGACTACACTAGGGCTAGTAAAAGCTGGTAGTATAAGGTGAATGCATTAGGGCTAGTAAAAGCTGGTAGTATAAGGTGAGTGCACTAGGGCTAGTAAAAGCTGGTAATATACAGTGAGTGCACTAGGGCTAATAAAAGCTGGGAGTATAATGTAAGTGCACTAAGGCTAGTAAAAGCTGGTAGTATAAACTGAATGTATTAGGGCTAGTAAAAGCTGGCAGAATAAGGTAAGTGCACTAAGGCTAGTAAAAGCTGGTATTATAAGGTGAGTACACTAGAGCTAGTAAATGCTGGTAGTATACAGTGAGTGCACTAGGGCTAGTAAAAGCTGGTTGTATAAGGTGACTACACTAGGGCTAGTAAAAGATGGTAGTATAAGGTGAATGCATTAGGGCTAGTAAAAACTGGTAGTATAAGGTGAGTGTTACTAGGGCTAGTAAAAGCTGGTGGTATAAGGTGAGTGCACTAAGGCTAGTAAAAGCTGGTAGTATAAGGTGAATGCACTAGGGCTAGTAAAAGCTGTTAGTAGAAGGTGAGTGCATTAGGGCTAGTAAAAGCTGGCAGAATAAGGTAAGTGCACTAAGGCTAGTAAAAGCTGGTATTATAAGGTGAGTACACTAGAGCTAGTAAATGCTGGTAGTATACAGTGAGTGCACTAGGGCTAGTAAAAGCTGGCAGTATAAGGCAAGTGCACTAAGGCTAGTAAAGGCTGGTAGTATAAGGTGAATGCATTAGGGCTAGTAAAACTGGCAGTATAAGGTAAGTGCACTAAGGCTAGTAAAAGCTGGTATTATAAGGTGAGTACAGTAGAGCTAGTAAATGCTGGTAGTATACAGTGAGTGCACTAGGGCTAGTAAAAGCTGGCAGTATAAGGTAAGTGCACTAAGGCTAGTAAAAGCTGGTAGTATAAGGTGAATGCACTAGGGCTAGTAAATGCTGGTAATATACAGTGAGTGCACTAGGGCTAGTAAAAGCTGGCAGTATAAGGTAAGTGCACTAAGGCTAGTAAAAGCTGGTAGTATAAGGTGAATGCATTAGGGCTAGTAAATGCTGGCATAATAAGGTAAGTGCACTAAGGCTAGTAAAAGCTGGTATTATAAGGTGAGTACACTAGAGCTAGTAAATGCTATTAGTGTACAGTGAGTGCACTAGGGCTAGTAAAAGCTGGTTATATAAGGTGACTACACTAGGGCTAGTAAAAACTGGTAGTATAAGGTGAGTGTTACTAGGGCTAGTAAAAGCTGGTGGTATAAGGTGACTACACTAGGGCTACTAAAAGCTGGTAATATAAGGTGAGTGCACTAAGGCTAGTAAAAGCTGGTAGTATAAGGTGAATGCACTAGGGCTAGTAAAAGTTGGTAGTATAAGGCGAGTGCATTAGGGCTAGTAAATGCTGGCATAATAAGGTAAGTGCACTAAGGCTAGTAAAAGCTGGTATTATAAGGTGAGTACACTAGAGCTAGTAAATGATGCTAGTATACAGTGAGTGCACTAGGGCTAGTAAAAGCTGGCAGTATAAGGCAAGTGCACTAAGGCTAGTAAAAGCTGGTAGTATAAGGTGAATGCATTAAGGCTAGTAAAAGCTGGCAGTATAAGGTAAGTGCACTAAGGCTAGTAAAAGCTGGTAGTATAAGGTGAGTACCCTAGAGCTAGTAAATGCTGGTAGTATACCGTGAGTGCACTAGGGCTAGTAAAAGCTGGTTGTATAAGGTGACTACACTAGGGCTAGTAAAAGCTGGTAGTATAAGGTGAGTGCACTAATGCTAGTAAAAGCTGGTAGTATAAGGTGAATGCACTAGGGCTAGTAAAAGCTGGTAGTATAAGGTGAGTGCACTAGGGCTAGTAAAAGCTGGTAGTATAAGGTGAGTGAATTAGGGCTAGTAAAAGCTGGTAGTATAAGGTGAGTGCACTAGGGCTAGTAAAAGCTGGCAGTATAAAGTGAGTGCACTAGGGCTAGTAAAAGCTGGTTGTATAAGGTGACTACACTAGGGCTAGTAAAAACTGGTAGTATAAGGTGAGTGCACTAATGCTAGTAAAAGCTGGTAGTATAAGGTGAATGCACTAGGGCTTGTAAAAGCTGGTAGTATAAGGTGAGTGCACTAGGGCTAGTAAAAAGCTGGTAGTATAAGGTGAGTGGATTAAGGCTATTAAAAGCTGGTAGTATAAGGTGAGTGCACTAGGGCTAGTAAATGCTGGTAACATAAGGTGAGTGGATTAGGGCTAGTAAAAGCTGGTAGTATAAGGTGAGTGCACTAGGGCTAGTAAATGCTGGTAGTATAAGGTGAGTGGATTAGGGCTAGTAAAAGCTGGTAGTATAAGGTGAATGCACTAGGACTAGTAAAAGCTGTTAGTATAAGGTGAGTGCACTATGGCTAGTAAAAGCTGGTAGTATAAGGTGAGTGCACTAAGGCTAGTAGACAAAGAACTGTAGCTTTTTACTGGAATAGTGCCCATGCAGTGGATCAGTTAAAACCCCTTAATGTTCATCTCCAAGAGCTTTAGAAAGTTTTTTTCTTTTTTTTTCACAACTTCAGATGAGTGTTTGGTCATTGGAGTTCATCTCTGACAACCTCTAGCTATGAGCATAAGCCACCAAAATTACTTTCCCAGCTACAGTATGCCTTTAACATCTTATTCATTACAGATGCCTTATCTACTGGGCAAAATGGAACAGCCAAGATGCATGTGGGACAGTTCGTTATTTCTTACCCTATGTGCACATGCATTCATCCCCACACACACACACACACACACACACACACACACACACACACACACACACACACACACACATGCGTGCACACAGACACATGTGCACGCATACACACACACTTGCACATGCACATGCACACTCACAAATTTTATATTTATAAGGCACACTAATCTGCATATGTGTGTATATGTTTAGATATATGTATATGTACATCCAAGCATACAGCAATTCCTCTACAGCATGACTTAAAACATAAATCATTAGATGAGAGCCTGTCTGACTCATACAACTGGACATGTTTACTTATTTATTTTTATTTGTACTTTTGCTTACAGTTTGTTGACTGGATAGTTCCATTATGCCAGTAGCCTCTTTTCGGAGGAGACCCAAGGTGATAATTATACTACTAGGGGACATTTGGCCATGGCATTGGGGACATCCATGTGAGCAACCACTTACTGAAGCAGACTGGACCTCAGTTTAACATCTTATGTGAAGGACAACAGAGTGCAGCACCTTCCTTATGCTGCATTGTAGTGTCAGCAATTGATCCATCTGGTGTGAGAATAGAATCCACAGCTTTCTTTACCATGTACTATGCATCTGCCTGTTAGAAGGTGGGAAAGGATTTTTTTTTACATTTCCTCTGATACTGAATATCTGAAGTTGGGGTGGGTTGCAGGTCCCAATGAGACATTAATTCATTCAGAAAGGTCATGTCAGACAAATGTGATAGTGTTCTTCAATTTTGTGTCTGTGGTATTAGATCAGATAAGGATATACCTAATTAGAATTTACCAAGGCATTTGACAAGAGCAAGTGTGTGTGTGTGTGTGTGTGTGTGTGTGTGTGTGTGTGTGTGTGTGTGTGTGTGTGTGTGTGTGTGTCTGTAAGTTTGTGTGCACACATATATGCACACATCTGTGTGTGCCTTTTATACCTCCTGCATGCTATGTGATTAGGACTCACATGCTTGGAATGTGTTGCATATTGCTAACAATGTATACAGTTTTACTGTTGCACTTAATAAGATTCTATTACCACTATATCACAACTCCAAATGAGTGTAGTTTTTATGTGTTTTATGTCCTTTAATACATGCATGCATATATACATATCTGTAAGCTATGAAATTAATAACCATCTTCATCTGGTAGGACTTTTTGACTTCTGACAGAAACCTCATCAACAAATATTGAATAACAAATCTAGAAACACAATTTTTCATGTTCTATTTCTTTTCTTTTCTTTCTGTTATTGCAGTACTTGTGTTCAGAGGCATCAAAATGCATTCCAAAGTGAGGAGGAAAGAAAATTGTTTCTAGCATGGGGAAAACTATGCATTTCCCTGTTATAATTTCAGCTAGATCAATAACTCTTGATGTATAGTAATCCCATGAGCTAACTGGCAAAACCAAGTGACATTTGCAACTTGAAGCATTTCAGGCTAAAGAAAAATCCTTCTCAGTGGCTGTCATCAAATCACATTTTGATATAAATATTTAATGAGTTACTGCCATCTCAGGAAAAAAAAAACAGATAATATATTTAAACACAGTTCAGTTAAACTGTATAATTTAGCAATTTCTCACACTAATATTGTCTAAGAATATTTGCCCACGTCATAAATATAACTGTTGATAATATCTCAATGCATTTTCCTTTGGAAGAAATTTATTATCACACACTAAAATTTGTGATATGATAAATAGTAGAAGCAGATGGTTTGAATATAGTAGACAGTAGAGAAATATAATCATCATGTGTGTATTCAACAATGTTATAATATCTTAAAATATTATAGTACTTTACCTTCACAGTTGCATGACACCAGTGTTATAAACATGTAAATGGGATGTGAACACAAAGTCATCTTAAAGAAGCAAGCTGCAAGCCTTGAAAAAGCTCTTAATCATTGCTGATTTTGTCTCATATGTTTGCTTTGCCCATCACAAAAGTTTTGAGTTTCTTGGAAATCATTAAGGATTACAATCAATCAATAATGGCAGAGTTTCCTACTTATTACTGTACAGAAAATGCATGTTGATGAAAAAAATGTTCTATAGCCTACACACAAGGTGCTATATTTTCTTCTGATTTATGAAAATGCATTCTTTTCAACAAAAAAAATATTTTTTTAGTCACAAATGATATTTAATAATGACCTGAAATCCATTAACTTACTGGAGAATGAACATGATTTTGACACAACATCCTGGTTGGATCTACACGAAAGTAGAAAATATGTATCTAATAAACTTGACTCTATGACTTTATCAACTAAAAGTTCAGTTCCTAAATTAATTCAGTATATGGTGCTGTCTATAAATCATAAATTACCAATTAAAAACATTTTATAAGGCAATTAAACTAGATCTAGATAATATATCAGATAATTATTGGAATTATATCTCCTTAATTAATAATCATCCTCCAATAGAGAAAGACAAATTACATATATTACAATCTGCTAGTGTAACCACTTCTTCACTAAGATGGAAAATTTTCACATGGAGATATTTGCATAGATCTTTTATAACCCCACTTTCTTTAAGAAAATTTAATAAGAAAAATGTTAATTGCTGGAGGTGTAATAATGTAGTTAATGCTGATTGGGCCCATATGGTATTTGATTGTACAGAGCTAAATAATTTCTGGAAAGACATTAATCACTTTTTGCAAGCAATTTTCACAGATAATTTTTTTACTCTCAAAATCTTTAGTTTTGTTTAACACTCCTGTTCCTAATTGTATTACAGAAACTAATCAGCCTCTGCTCTGGTCCATTTTATCAGCAGTCAGGAAAACGGTTACAAGAAACTGGAAGTCTAAATCTTCTCCCTCGGTAAATGAATTCAAAAATCTACTTTTTGAAGTATGTAATTTAAAGATATTGACCAAAAGAGCAAGCTCCTTTAGGAATACTATTGTCAATATGTGGAAGAAAGTGTATGATTTGTTAGATAAATAATTTAATAGTAATGTATCAATATTTATAAGAATTTTAATTTGCTAATATGTGTTTGTGGAAAGTGTCTTTGTATGAAGTTTAAATGTGTTTGTTTTCTTTCTTCACTGTCATTAGTAAGCATATTCAAAATTGTACACAACTCAAGATAATGTTTGTTTTATCTATTTCAGTTCAATAAAGCTGTTTTTTTAAAAAAAAGTAAAAAAATGTTCTATTATTAAGCAAAGCAGGGAATTATTTTAAAATTATCCCTCATATACGTCATTGTTTCCCCTTCTATTTGTGGTTTTATCTGTGAATTTTGATCAAAGACGTTAAAATCTAGGCTGGGTAACACAGAACATGACTTATTAACAACTTGATATCTGACTGTTCCTGAGCTCCGCAGTATATTTCATCTCTCCGAGAGCAGACATCATGGTATTTTACAGATTACAGATCTATGATGTTATTACTATTAACACTTGGTATTCTATGGAAACCTTAATTATTTAAAACAATAGGAGGGACTGTGTTTAAAAGAAGGACAGAAGAAGAGACAAGGAAATGGTGTGTATCTGGAATGAGAACGATAGAGATACATTCAGGAATCATACTTCATTTTAATGATAAGCAAGCCCTAGGAACAATTTGTCTGAAACAAAGTATGTCATTACACTGGCTCAGATTGAATAAATATCTGGATACAATATAATGCAATAATATTCAAACAGATTATTAGCTCAAGCTGCACTGTAAGGGATACGCTAGCAACTCTAAAGGTTCATTTATGAAGCAAAGGTGAGTGGCATTGCCTGGGAATTCTACAGATGTTTGGAAAGAAATTAATAATCTATCTGGCTTGATCAAATAAAGTCTTAACAATCACTTTAGAAATTAATGGTGCATAGCTATCTGAAACAAACAAACAAAAATAATGAATACATGCTATTTGGAATACAAAACATAACTTAGCCTATTCACAAGTAATTCTCTTAATCAAGAGAGATCAGTCTTGAAACTTTCCAAACTTAAAACTGCCTATTTGTCTGGTTGGAACCATCTCCAGATTTGTCTCAATGCAAAACTCCAGCCCTGTTGTCCATCTGTAAAAGTGTCACAAATGTAATGAAAAACAGAGTCTATTGGTTTGTAACATGAAAACACAGACTGCAGCATCAATGTCTGACAATCAAGGATTAGGGTGGCTTTTCATGTTGTTTATTTATTTTTTTTGTTTGTTAAACAGGATAGTCCGACTGAGCCATGCAAGATTTCTTTTCAGTGGATCCTCAAGAAGAAAAACTCCTATAAATGTAACAGTAATTAATTATAGTGAATAAAAATGTACAACACAGATAAGTCATGAGGGTTATAAATGTTAAAAAAAAGCAGTGAGAAGACATATTAAGCGACAAGAGAATATAGTCATAAAGCATCTTGAATTTTTAAAGAGATTGAGAAAACACTTAGAACAGAAAGGAGTGGGAGAGTGTTGTGGAGGTGACTTTAGCCAGGTGAGAAGGAGCAAGTACAGAGATAATAGTTGTGCAGGTAGTCTTTTAAGTTGTATATGAAGGTACTGAGAGATAATGTTTGATTTAGAATTTGAAGGAAGGAAGTCCACTTTTTAGATATGTAAGTTGAATATAGGGAATCCCCAAAAGTATTGTAAATTTTTTTAACAACAAGTAGGTTTGTGTCTGCTGAGCAGACAGGGCTAGAAAGAGAGGACTGCTTTACTAAAGAACTGAGGGAGAAGAATTTACTGGGGGTGTGGACCATATTACAGGCAAGTTTTAACCACACGCAGTTAAGGTTGTTTGGGAATTTGGACCAATATAATGTTTTGAATGTGTTGCAGTGGTGGTTGGAATTGGGCATTTTGATTGCAAATTTAGCAATTTTGTTATAGCAATGTTCTAGTTTTCTTATTAGGACTGAGTTAATGGGAAGCATAAAGTAAAGTAGAGAGAAGGAAGCTAGCAGCTATGTTTATGTGAGACTGTACAGTGAGGAAGTTGGAGACTCTATACAGAAGGCCTAATTTTTTTACTTTTTTATTATGTTTTGAGCATGGATATCCAATTTTAATTGATCATTTACAGTAACACCTAACAATTTGGGTTTGGAGACTATTTCCAGCTGAAGGTTTTGAGAGGTGGTGATTCTGGAGTTGTGTTTATTATCTGTGAAAGATTTAGGAATGAAGATCACTAATATGTTTTGTTTGCATTTAGGAGGAGTTAAGACTGATATAGCCAAGACTTATAGGAAGTGAAATCATCTGGTGTTAAGAGTTTGTAAAGCTACTATAGAGGAAGCCAAGCAGATTAGAGTAACATCATCAGTGTACGGGATTGTAGTAGCATGTAAAGAAGCAGTGTTGAGATTATGTATAAATAAACTGAATAGCAGGGGACCAAGAACAGAGCCTTGTGGAATGCCAGTAGTTTTAGGCAGAGAGGTGGAGATGGATGAGAGACATTTCGCTTATTGGGTATGGGAAAGAATTGTGAGCAGATGCCAAAAAAAACAAAAAAAAAAAAAGGAAATGCTTAGGAAGGATAACAATGCAATCGTTGTACTACAATATGGATGGAATCTATGCTTAATGGATGAAAGAATATCATTAGCTAGCAAAAATTGTTGGACCTGATTATAGATGTACTTTTCTAAGACTTTAGAAAGAGAAGACAGGATTGCAAGGTAGATGATAAAGGACAGGGGATTTGCTAGGTGAGGTGGAGCAGATGAATGGTATTGTAGTGGGAAGGTGTGTTAGGGCAGAGATAGTGTTTATGAAATGGGAGTTGAACTTGCAGGCTGTTTCTTGGGAGGTAAGGGTGGGGACAGGACTGGGCTGGGAGGATCTTTCTGGTTTGAGAAAGTTAATAGACGCCCAGAAGGACTTGAGAAAAGAGCTTTGGGATTCTTGTTTAAAAGTATAATAACTTTTTTTCAGCCAGGATGAAATTGTTGGAGAGGTTGTGGAGTTGCTCATAGGAATGAAATGAGAACTGTTTTTTGTTTGGATGACATATTTTATAAGCTTTATCTCTTTGATTCATTATTTGTTTTGTTTCATATTTTAGCAGGGGGCTGGATTAGTTTTGGTTCTTTTCTTTCTTATTGGAGCAAGGGTGTTACATTTAATTCTATATTTAATAATATTTCTATCTACTGCTTGAATGAATGGGAGATATTAGAATGGAGTCCTACTGCTCTGTGATAGTGAGCTGTTGGGGTTAAATTTTTTTAGTGTTTGTATGTAAAAATTGAGGGGGGTTGTGTCTTGGGGAGCGCTACAAATGATTCAAGTTTGTGTTAATTTTGTCTTGCTGCTTGTTGGGATACAGTTGAGGGTAGTACATTTACTGATGGGTTTAGTATATCAGGTAAAGATTTCATTATTTGTGTGAAACCAAATAGGTTGGTTGACAGTGGAGGCATGTGGTTTAATATATTCCAGTCATTACTGAAATCACCAAGGATGAGAGTTTCTTGGTTGATATAAGATAACATTCAGGAGAGGATACGTCATCTATTATAGAAATGTTATTGTTTGGAGGGATGTTTAGAGCGATGATGCAAATTGTTTTGTTTAACTTTTATGTGAGTGATTAGCATTTCTATTTTCAAGAAAGTGGGCATTTTATTTGAGTGGGGAGCAATTATTTGGGTTGAATACATTAATAATATGCCTCCAATCCTGTGTGTGTGTGTGTGTGTGTGTGTGTGTGTGTGTGTGTGTGTGTGTGTGTGTGTGTGTGTGCAGTCTGCTCTAAAAATATAACCTGGAGAAGAAATGTATCATTTTTAATGTGAGGTTTCAACCAGGTTTCAGTTGCAGTGATAACATTACGGTTATAGGTAGTAACCCAATCATGAAACTCAGGCTTTATTGACAATATTACAAATATGTATATAAAAAATGAGGTTGTGAACTTAGTGGAGTGAGAGAAGGTCATTGAGCTGCTAATATATCGGGGAGCAGTGGAATGGTTGGAAATTATGTGAAGGAAACAGGGTTGGGATGTATATATCTAGAAATGTGAAGGATTTTAGTTGCATAGATATTAAAGGGACAATAATGTTGAAGTCAAAGTAAACATTATTGTCATTCAGAAATCACACAAGTGCAAAAACTGAATGAAACTCTTGTGTCTCCGTACTCAATGTGTAGACAACATATAGACTATTTTCACAGACATTTACACATATAACACCTAGCTATACATCATGGGGATGCAGGTAGACAGACTAAAATTGCAAATAATTAGAAACACATTTTAACACTTTTTGAAGTGAACACTTACTTGCATGAGACTTTAGAATTGGACAGGTACTTGGTTAAGACACTGAGGTGTATAAATTATCTTTTTGTAGGGTTTTAATTTTAATTTGCACATCCTGTAATTTGTAAAGAAGTTATGGAATCTTCTGGGTACCAGTAGATAACGTGTTTTTTTGTTTTAATATTTTATAAGGATGGGGAGACAGGTGAGAATTGTTGGCTAACTGGGGCAGCAGGCATAGGGCTATAGATTCGGGAAGGAAGGGTGATATGATAAGAAGTAGCATTGAATATGGATTGTAGTAAGACTAAGTATAGTGTGATAAAAAAAAAATCATTTTAGTTATATTGCTTGAAGAGTAGACTGGATAGTGTGGGATAGTTTTATTATAGTTTGGATAAGTGTGCATGTTGGTTGCGGATTTTAGATATAGGAGTATAACATTGTTAATATTGATTTAAAGATGCCTAGGTACACAGTTGTGATGGAGTTTGTGACAGTGAATGACAGAATATTTTCCTTTAAGAGGTGGAGCTAGTGAAGAAAATATCGAGAGGAAAACGGAGAGTTTAAAAGAAAGGCTATGTGGATGGCTAGCGGAACTGGGGTGGAAGGGAAGCGAAGTGGGCCAGAGACTCTCACATTTCATTGCGCTACAATGTCTTTGCATATGTGCAGACTGAGTCGCAGATTCAGTTGTATGGTTGAGTTGTAGTACAATGAAAAAAAATGAAATTAAACAAAGTAAGACTTTCTATTAACTGTTTTGGTCAGTAATTTTTCCTCAGGTATACAGCTAATATTGGAGGTGTGATGGGGAAGAAAGGGGTAACTGGCAACATATTTTCTGAGGGGGCAATGAGTTGGCTGACTTTAAAGATTCCCCGTAGACTACACTGTTGGAGATGCTGGGTAAGCAAACCAGTAACTAGGGAATGATTTTTTGAAGCTATGGTACAGAATCAGAATTGCCTAGAGATATTAAGGCCTTGCTGAGTCTAATTATGATGGCTGCCAAAAAAGCAATTACTGGAAAATGGAAATCAAAATCTAAACCAACTTTGCTAAAAGTAAGGAATATAGTAACAGAAATAAAACAACTGGAACTAGGGTCTATAGAAAAGGGTAGGAGCAAATTACATAGGAAAAATGGGAAATGTGGGATCAGTACATGCAGAGGAGGAACAAGGTTTAAAAGAAGGCAGGATATGAATGAGCTATTTAGAGGCTAACTGACAATCGCTGAATATATTATAAGTGATGTATAATGTTTGCAGCTACAGTTGTGTTGGCACACAACACTTGCACCGAACAAGAACTTTAAACTGTATGGAAAGGCAAGGAAATTAGGCTTTCATGTGGTTTAAATCATTAAACTATGGATTAAGTTTTGCTCTTGGCTGTTTTCTTTCATCCTAAGATTAAAAATATTGAAGATTTTTTAAGTTTGGAAGCAGCAGCCACAGTGTTTTCCTAAGCAGTGTAAATGCATCTTTCTACAGTCACTGTATTTCCATCAGCTACATATACAGTACTAATTGGATCAGCTACATATACAGTACTATTTGGATCAGCTACATATACAGTACTATTTGAAGTTTCAGCCAAGAGTTTTACAGATGATATCTGTCACCACTGATCAAGGTATCCCAGTCAACAATGAATGTATTATGTGCCTTCTAATTCAGCAGTTTGTGCAGTAGAGAACTACAACAACATCTTGAATTTTCAGAGGCAAAGGTAGTTAAGAGCTGTAAATAATCGTTTTAGTATTTCAAAGGAAACACCTTCTAAGTCTGCTAAGTTAGCAGTGGTGTCATCATTATTCAGAGACTTGAAAAGATAATTTTACTATTACAGAGATGACAATAGCTGAAGTACTCACGCATAGGTAATGAAATGAGATATATGAAATAGCACTTGTTATTGTATTTATTCATAACATAACATTCATAACATTATTTGGAAGGTGTTAAATTTGTTCTTTTTGTCACCCCCCTCCCTCCCCAGGGCAGACTTCTCAACTTTCACCAACAGAATTTGGAACAAGGTAAAACATAACTAAAGAAAAGCCCCAAATTAGGGACACATTTTAAATGTTGGCACTATTATCTTAGAATTTCTCAAAATGATTTCCAATTTTAGGAGGAATAGAACAAAACTTTGAAAAACGTTGTGGTGTCTCTACAAAATAGTAATGGTTTCTTCAGGACCTTGGCCATTCTTAGGCTGGGTGGGAGTCCTACAGCGCATTTGCTGCCAGTTCAGAATCCTCTGTTCCCTGGTCAGAACTGGGCAGTAGGGAGTAGGCCAGCTTGCTGGTCCTGGTAGGATCCCTATCCTCTCCCTACTGAGAGCACCAACTCCCTTTCAGTGTCTCCTCTGAGTAAGCTATTGTAGTCTCCCAAAGTGAAGCCTGCTTCCACATGATGGACTCCCTTCAGCTTTGGTGGGAATATGCACTATGACAGCATGGGCTTGGCTGGCCTGACCTCCACTGGGTAATACCATGTACTTCCATTAGATGTTAAACTTATGATGAGCCAGAGGCACTTCCCACACTGTGGGATGGACAAACTGGCAGACGATATTTACTCCCATCCTCC
Organism: Protopterus annectens; assembly: GCF_019279795.1. Taxonomy (NCBI): domain Eukaryota; kingdom Metazoa; phylum Chordata; order Ceratodontiformes; family Protopteridae; genus Protopterus; species Protopterus annectens. The sequence continues at coordinate 533,566,316 of NC_056744.1, forward strand.
TTGTCAACTCCCACTGGCACCTACTCAAACTCAGGTTGTTTGGGGCATAATCAGCGATAGTTCCCTCTACATCATGGATCTGGCCATAAGGTGCTAAATTTGGAACACTGCAAGATATTATTACTGCATATTATCAGATGAACAAAACATGCAAACTTTTTGGTGTCCTGTTTCTTCAGTTTTTGCATTTTTAATGCCTTATCATATGCTGTATGTACGACCAAGCATTTTCTTCAGAAGAAATTGATGACCGAGATGGTGTGGATTAAATTCCAGCTAACCAACATAACAAAACTGAATTCAGGTAACAAAAAGGTATCACTGTTAAACACTAGGAACCTTAACAAAAAAGTCCACTCCCTACAAGCACTCCTTACCCCGGAAAACATTGATATATATTTCGTCACAGAGTCCTGGTTCAAGACCAGTGAAAGCACTCAGTCAGTGCAGGGTTTCAATGTCTACCACAAGTTCAGGTCCACTGTATTAGATGAAGACACTAAAGGTGGTGGTGTCTCCATATTCTTTAAAGAAACATTTCACTTCCAGAATCTTTAGACAATATAACAACCTGGAACTCCTCCACATCCAACTTACTGTTAACAAACTTCCTTATCATATTAAAGTTAACTGTAGCACAGTCATATTCACTTTAACACTGAAGCATCCCCAAATACCACATTATTGAGAGATTATATTAAGGTTAATCTACTAAAGCTGAGTGATGTCCTTGCTAAATGACCCAATTACTTATGTGGAATCCTTTACTGCCAAATGCTATGCACATGTAAATGTCTGCATAGACATGTCTATCCCTCTCAGAAGTAAATTTGATTCCAAATTTAAAAATAGACCTATCTATGGTGGAACTCTATTATAAACAGACTCTGTAATAACAAAAAAAATCACTGCACACAAAAATAAAAATAACTCTCAAGTTGCCAAGAAAGCTCTTGCTAAACTGAACAAGAAATTCTGGATCAAATCAATGAAACCCAAATATGAAGCAAAAATAGCCACTCAGGCAAAGGATAACCACAAAGTCTTTTTAACCATGTTAGAAATCTCAGAAACAATGTACAGCGCTAACCGTATAGGATATTACATACTCAGGCACAGATGACCTAGCCAATCTATTAGCAGACAAATTTAGTTCAAACTTCACCCCATCTCCAACCTATATTCCCAGATCTGTTCTTGCATCTACAGCCTCCTCAAATCTCCCAAGAACAAGTCCTCAAGGAAGTATCCAAAGCCAAGAGTACAATTTCTTTGGGCCGGGTAACATACAAGACTGCCCAACTGCCAACTTAAATTATGACTTGTAAGGCACCTTACATAAGGTATTAAAGATCAGCCATATAACAGGCTTCATACCAGCAACAAAGGTGTGAATTGAAGGGACCCAGGTTATTGTAGAACTGTAAGCCTGAACAGCTTCAAGTGTAAGGCTAAGGAAAGGATCATTATGGAATTAATTAATAATGACATAGATAACCCACAAACTCTCAATGCAAACTACATTAGATTCATCAAGAGCTGATCCAGCCTACTTATTCTGGTCAACTTCTTTAAGAAGGTTACTGAAACAATGTATAAAGACAAATCAGTACACATTGCATATCTAGACATTGCAAAGGCATTCAACACCATCCCACACTGTGGTATTATAGAAAAACTCACCCAAATAAATATAAGTCCTTTTGTAACTCATTGCTCAAAGATAGAACCTATGAAATTAGGGTGCATGGCTATATCTCCTTCTCCAAAAGATCTGTCATTTCCTGTCACAAATGGTGTACCCCACTGTGAGTCCTTGGACCACTCATCTTTGTCATATACTTCTCAGAGGCCAAAACAAATGTTAAGAGCTTATGTTTGACCAAGTTGTTGTCATCATAAACTCTCCAGAGGGACCAAAATCTTCCAAGAAGGCCTTTCCAAATAAATAGCTGGTGTCAAAACCACGGACTAAAAACTAAATGCCAGTCAGTTAGTGACTTCCCTTGTAGTTAGCACACCCCCTGAAATTTGATCCTATAGTTAAGGATATGGGAACCTATGTCAACAGTCAACTGTCCTTTGATAAACACGCATCCACTATTTTAAAGAAGTCCTTTTTTATTACACAGCTTATATTTGAAAGATATGGTGTCCAGGTCTGTAATCATTTTGTTATATTCAACTCCCATCAGGCTGATCATTGAATATAATGTTCCATTTGGAATGCCCCCATGCAAAACACTTGTCATAAATAGACTGACCACAAAGCTTTCTCATTAAAAAATCAAGGACTTAAATCACAAAAAATATGCAGATCACCTCAAAGCTTTCTTGGTATCATAAAGGCTACTAAGGGGCAACCTCTGCCTCATTCTCTCAGACTTATTACACATTTGAAGGCCCAGTGACAGCATGAGCACTCTTCTCTTTTGCAGCATAAATAGAACATGTTGAAGGTATAGGCATACATCACAGAGAATGCCTCTTCTGTGGAACCATCTTTCAATCCATACAAAGTGAAGTACTTCTCATACTCTGTTCAAATGCAGTTTGGATGAATGGATGGGAAACTGCAAATGCATTCATGTCCCTCATGGATGGGGCAACTAGTAAATATCCCAACATATTCTTGTTCTGCCTTCAGGTGGTTTACTCATACACAAAATATAAGAGCTAAAAAAACACCCTGGGAATGTAAGGCTAGGTTTCTTAAGATCTGGTCTATGTTCAGCTGTTGAAAACAAAAAAATTGAATGTAAAACATCAAACGGTAAAATTAGTGAACAAAACAAGCAAAACGGAAGATAGTGCTGGTAAAAGAAACCAAGAAGACACAAAAACCAGCACCGGAGAGAAACTGTGCCAATAAATATCCAATAGTAGTCCAAACACTTTAAAAATGAGTGAACAACTACTTCAAGGAAAATAAATTCATTGAATAGCCATAGCCGGCCAACATCACGAACACAACCAACCAAGGCCCCTAACTATATATACCGACTCCGAGATCGCACTACAGTGGTGAATAGGGCATATTTAAAAGATTTCCCTTCAATTACTTTATGTGTCACATTACTTCCTGATTGCTGGCTAACTATGCCCATTTGATGAATTTATTTTCATAGAAGTAGTTGTTCACTAATTTCATCTTTCGATGTTTAACGATCAGTATTTAGCCATTCAGGTTTTTTTGTTTTCGCTAGCCGAACATGGACCCCTTATGATCCTTACAGATCAGCAGTCTAGTAAGTACCTATGAACATATAGACATAAGCTACTCATGATGTTTTCAATCTTTAGGTTATCTAAACCACTACATCATGATGCACTAGAGTGCAAAAGCAGTGGCACTGTCACATAATCTGCTGGGCCTAGATAAATGTTTTCAAACGTGACAAGTCTATGATTGGTTGAATTTTTGTGCAGCGTCCTTAACAGCAATAACTATTGTTTATAATAATTTATCTCTTCTATCTACAGTCTTAAATTTAATTCTGTTAGATGGTGTCTTCATCGTGTTATGGCATGTTGGTTTGCTAAAACTATGTTGGGACCAAAAGGGAGGCAAAAGATGCACCTCACTTATCTGTAAAATAAAATAGATAAATAAAAGATGGATAAACGAATGGGAAATACAGTTGCAGAGGGAGTAGTCATGAACCTCAGACATGATTGATAGACTATATATACACTCGACAAGAAGCTGTTATTGGGAAAATTCAAAAAGCAGCATGTATAAATGGTGTATCTGTCCTTGCAAATCTGTGTAAGAAAAAAGAAAAGGAGAACATGATGTTTGTGGACCTAGAGATGACATAACTCAATGCAGATCACCAAATGAGGTTTTATAGCAGATCCACAGACAAAGGCAATGACTAGAATGACAGTCTATGCTGTATGCACTGGAGGCACTGTAGATGTGAGTCACGTGTTTGTAGGAATATAAGGAAAAATCAAGATGACAAAACTGACCTAACAGTGCAGAGACTATTTTATTAAGTGAGCAGTACTCCAGTGATTCTGCTCAGGTTATAGTGTCTGCCTGAAATTCACTAACAGGTATTTTAAGAATCTTTACTTTTGAACATGAGTTTGCATGTTCACTTATGGGTCCATGGGGAACAACTGCATAATTCAGTTTATTTTATTATTGTTTATTTATTGACATTTGTTGACCGGGTTAGTCCAGCTGGGCTTTTGGCCCATTTTCAGTGGAGACCCGAGGAGAAAAGCTCCAAAAATTACAGTAACAAAAAAGAAAAAAGTAATTGAATTATACAGTGTCAATAAAAACATATTACAGATAAAAAGATTTAAAGCAGTTGAGTTGTACAGCATTTATAACATTCAATACAGATTATATTAAAGCAATTGAGTTGTACAGTAACAATAAAATTCAACACATAGGTCATGCATATTTCATGAAATCTTACTTTCTGAATAATCCATGACTTTCTTTTTGATTCATCCTTAACTGATAGTGATCTCACTGTCCCAGACCAGTCAGTCCAACTACGTAGTTACTTTACCTCCTGTGTACTTGAGTCACCTGATTAACTCACTCATCCTAAACTGTGACTCAGTTTACCACACCATTCAGCTCTAAACCAGCCATACATTATCCATCTGATCGCTGTTACCTTTCCTAACCTGGGTACTGCTGCCCACATCTCCACCACTTCTACTCTTCCTACTTTCAGTTCTTTTTTCCCTTTCCTATTACACTTATGTAACTATGCATACATTTAGTTTATTAGATCTTCTATGCACATACTGTTTATAAGATTTTCTGTGCCTACTCATAAACTTAAGCTACTGTTATTTGTATATTGGGGTTTATATCATAACATCGAAGTAGTACAACTTTGAATGTTATAATATTGAACCCAAAACAGCGAACGCTGAAAATAGTGAAGCTGCAGAACATCGACTTCTTTCCTAGGGAAAGAATTCTGTGGGCTGTTTCTGCCGCTTCGCTATTTTCTCCAATGTGATGCAAAGGTTACGGACTGGGTTAAGGTAAATGTGTGAATGGACCGGGTTAAGGTGAGTGTGGGAATGGGATAGTTAGGGGTCTTAGGGTTGGGGAGTGGGTAAGGTGAGTGTGTGATAGTTAGGGACCTTAGGGTTAGGGAGCAGGTAAGGTGAGTGTGCGATAGGGACCTTAGGGTTAGGGAGCGGGTAAGGTGAGTGTGCGATAGTTAGGTACCTTAGGGTTAGGGAGCAGGTAATGTGAGTTTGTGATAGTTACGGACTTTAGGGTTAGGGTTAGGGAGCGGGTAAGGTGAGTGTGCGATAGTTACAGACCTTAGGGTTAGGGTTTGGGTTAAGGTAAGTGGATAGATAGTAGTGTATGTATGGTTTAGTGTAGGGTTAGAAGTAGGATTTTAAGTGTATATGTGTGGATTACTTTTTTTGGTGTGTTTGTGTTGTGTGTGTGTGTTTCTCAGAACAGCAATTTTTTTCCCTGGGAAAAGATTAGCTGTTCTGAGCTTTCGATTATATCACATTTCGAAATTCCAAGTTCAAGCTTATGGTGTTCCATATTTTGGGATTTTGATTATGTGATATGCACCCGTATATTGTACACTGTTTTATTATGATGCAATCCGGGCTGAGCCTGTAATTAGTTATTCCTTGATCATTGTGTTCTATCCTGGTAAAGAAATGTAACTAAATAAATTAATTAATCACAAATCATCAAAACTCACAGACCACTAGAAAGTCTTTCCTTATGCTGAAGCTGTAAATAAGTGATTGATTACAAGACTTTATCTTAAAAAAGTCCTAGTCATGTAATCAGGGTGCTGCATGTTTTTTTTCTAAGCTATCAGTTTTATCTGAAAAGCAATGCATGTGCTAGAGCTTTTTGGAAGCTGGCTATGAAGTGCACAGAAGTACTTTTTTCAGTCTCCTGGTAGCTGAATCACAAGCAGTTGGACAGTGTCCTTTGTTGATCTCCACACTTGCTGTCCAACCTACCCTCCACTCATTCCTTCAGAAACTTGGAAAAGCTGATAGGAAATTGGAGTGTTCCATCCATGGTGTCAGTCATGCTATCACAAACCTTTTATTATGCACGCTAATTCCAGATGTGCCTCCTTACTTATTCTGCATATGTAAATGCAACAGGATGCTGCAAGTTGAACACCTCACCTACATGGTGACATAATCCTTCTTGATCGCTAACCACATGCTTGCTCAACAATTGCCAGCCTTCTTGTTTTTCTAATCTCCAATGCAAGTAAACAATGCTGTGCCTCTCCAGACACAACCCCCTTCTCCCGCCTACACTAGTAGAGAGTATCAGACATCATTCCTCTCCCCCAAATTAGATCCTCTAGTACCAGTGGGGTGAATCAAACCTGGGTCATTTGGGCTGCAGGCAGGACTTCATTCTTATGTTTCACAGAGCTGACATGAGGAAGTAAAATAAAACAGATGAATAAAAGATGGATAAAAGAATGGGAAATACATTACATCATTCTTTTGTTTCTGTAGGACTCAGGTTCAAGTCCTACCACTGACTTAGAATGAATTAAATTCACTTTAACATTAGAATAGCTACAAGATGCAGCATAATAATTGGGAACCCATAGCATTTTCACAAAGGGGTAATCTATTTAAAGCAACACGTCATCAGTAGATTCTTGGGAAGAGTTTCCTTAGGAATGCTTCAAATAAAATTTGCTCTAAAATATTTTCTCTATATAGAACACATATAGGTTCATAGGAGGTTATTAGGCTAGTGGCCCTAGAGCCTTTATAAGCCCCAATTGTCCTTGGTTAGATGGACGTACTTTACAGATCAGCATTGACTAGCCCTGTCCATGGGGGACATTGGTGCCACCTCCAGGGTGAATTAGCAGTCTCCCATCCATTTGTCAAGGTTGCCCTTGAATAGGATCATTGAGGAGCTCTGATTCACATGAACTGGAAGTTTATTCCAGAGGAGCAGCAATCTCTGGGACATATACCTGTCTCTCCAGGATGTTCTGTTAATGTCACTGGCAAGGTTGACATCCATAGAGTGAGTGACTCTAGAACCATTTGATTTGTGGATGTGCAGCATTTCCATCAGGTTGGGGTCAGAGACTGCCCTGTAGGTCAGGGAGAAGTTGCCTTTCAGTAGCCTGTGTGATATGGAGGACAGTGACAAGCCTTTCAGTCTGTCCATGTAGGTCATGGTTTGGAGGCCCTGTATTATCTTAGTTTGAAACCTCTGTGGGCTGTCCAGTTGCTGAACATGTCTGGTGAGATACATGTAGAAAGGGGCATTGTACTCTATTAATCTGATTAGGCTTGAGTAAAGTGGGGTTTTAACATCCTTAGACCTGGATATGATGCTTTTACTTAGGAGACACACAATGTAGAAAGCTTTCCTTACCACCACGGAAACCTGGTGGTAAAAGTTCAGATTTCTGTCTTCCTGTGTTCCCAGATCTCACATCACTGGGTTTGAGCTTAGGGGGTGCTGTCAATATTGTAATTAGTAGGAAATTCCGCTTTGCCAAATGGGATAATAGTGCACTTTTTTGCATTTATTTTTAGACCCTGACTTTGACACCAGTCATTTGTTTATGTTAGCCCTACCTGTAATATGTTAACATTATTAGAGGACTCAATGATTGTACCTATGCAGTTTACAATCATCAGCGAACTTAGTAAGGCAAAGGTCATCTACTTTAGCCTGGACTTCCAAGAAATAGATTCCAAATAGTAAAGGACCAAGTACAGAACCTTGCTGTATGCCACTGTTGACGGGTCTACTTGTAGAGACAGAGTCACCAGCTTTGACAGTACATGTTCTCTTGGTGAGCCAGTTAGTTATCCATCTAGTGATGTAAAGGTTAACACCTAGATGGGAGAGGGATTGTGTCAAAAGCTTTAGCTAAGTCCAGATAGGTAGTATGCGCTGTCTTACCTTCATCCGAGACATTGTTGACTTTCTCTAAGAAGTCTAGCAGGTTTAATAAGCACAATCTACCCTTAACAAAGTCAAACTGGGTTGGGCCTAAAGTTTGAAGGTTGCCTACGTCCTTGTTGATAAGTTCCATGATGATCCTTTCCGCAGCCTTGCAGATGAGGCTGCTTAGGCTTGTGGATCTATAGCTCCCAGGGTCAGTTGATGGCCCCCCTTTATGCAAGGGGATTACTGTTGGTATTCTCCATTCTGCTGGTACAAAGCTAGTTCTCAGGCTATGATTAACGGCAAGTGGGTCAGCTAGGTCCTGTTTTAGATTGCTTACTAAGCAACCTGGGATGTTATCTGGTCCATTTGAGGCTGTGTTTTTGGCCTTGGACATCACGGATAGATAGGACTTGATCTGTAGAGATACTAGGTAGAAAACTGGTGTCAAGTATGCTTTGAGCTATGGCTGGTGAAGATAGGGGTGTAAAGTTTACACCAAATCTGTCAGCTAGCAGGTTGGCAATTGGAATAGTGTGAGTTTTTGACACATAGTTGGGCACTTCCTTTTAGATTTTGGGCATAGTTAAAGACTGCCTTGTGATTGTCCTTGGCTAGGGATGCTATTTTAACTTCAGTTCGTTTTAGAGGACTTTACAAGACATCTGGTTTGCTTTTTCAATCTGTAGAAGGAATTCCTTCTCTGCAGAGACAGTTGCCTCTTGTTCCTGGACATCAGTTTCTTCCTTTTGTTACACAATTTGTTTATACAAGATGTCCACCAAGGTGGCTTATTTTTTCTGTAGGGCCTGGTCTTAATCCGATCTGGTACAGCAAAATCCATACAATTGCTTTGATGAGTACACAGTGCATTTATGTACATCTCTGCATAGGAATCATTATTGACTGTGATTGCAGGGGGTATAAAACTTTATACCACTGCTTAGTAGGCTGTAGTTTACTTTGGAGAACTTCCTTAGTGTTTTGCTCCTTTGGGGGTGTAGAGTCCAAAAAATTACTTCAAATTAGACTGATTGATGGTCCAACCTTACCAGGGAGGGCATCACACAGAGGACAGTGCAGTGACCACCCACATTGGTGAGTACTGTGTCAAGGACATTAGAGCCCCTTGTGGGGGTGCATACTATGTGTCCCAGAGCATTTGCATTGGCAAAGTCAGAAACCTCTGGGCATGCATGTTTGAGCTTGTGTATGTTACCCAGCCGATGAAGGGATATTTGAAATCTCCCATGACTAAGGTGTTGGGGTTTATGACAAGTGACTCCATTATTTTTTATTTTTTATTTATTTATTTATTTGCAGTTGGTTTACCAGGATAGTCCATTGGGCCAAAGTGAACCCGTTTTCAATGGAGTCCTGGGGAGAAAAGCTCCACAACTAAATAGGTTACAGTAGAGTAATTCGTACTAGTTATACAATTTATATTATAATACAGAAGTTTTGACGCAAGAAAACAATTTCAAGTAGTACAGCAAAAACAAGAATAATACAGACTACTGATAAAATTAATAGATTGTACATACAAAGGAATATTACATGAAAAATATTGCATGAAATATTTAGAATTTGTATCATATTAGGAAGCACTGTATGACACTACTGAGAAATAATAACATATTGGGAAGCAAACCCTTAGGAGGTGTGGCCTAGTGCATTTTTCCCAATCAGAGGAATGATAATATGCATTAGTTATGGGTAAATAATAAGGAGAAATGCAGGAGGAAACAAGGCAAAGGGGGGAAGATGGGAATTGCAAGTGATTACCTATGTGGGATGGGAGCAGGAGCATTCCCACCTGGATACTAGATGAGAATGAAGAGATCTTTTAAAAATAAAATGGTTAGAGGTGGTGCGGATGGATGGTGGTAGAGCGTTCCAAAGGCGAGCAAGGCCATAAGATAGAAGATTTTTCCCTGGGGGATGAGTAGGTTTATAGACTTCTAATAGATTTTGACTATTGGACCTCAATACTCTATCAGGAAGGTGCATTTTAAAGGCTGACAAAAGGGAGGGACAGAGAGAGGAGTTGAAAATGAGCTTGTGAGCAAGAGTTAGTTGAGTGTATGTGAGATAGCTGGGTAGCTCTAACCATTTTAGTTTCTGGAGAGAGGAACAGTGGTGGGTGGAGGACTTGTGGTTGGTAGTGAACTTGGCTATTTTGTTGTAGCAAGAGGAAAGTTGTGTTTTTAGAGAGGACTGTAGATTAGTTAAGAGTGGAGCTCCATAGAGAAGGGAGGGGATAAGAAATGAAGTAGAGAGTGTGATTTTTGGCAGCAGGTGTGAGGTATTTATTTTGTCGGTAGAGCATACCAAGTTTTTGATGACTTTTTTTGATATTTAGCTGTAGGTGAGAGTTGAATTTGAACTATCAATTTGGACCCCAAGTAGCTTAGTCTCTGACACCAGTTCCAAAGGTGAATTCTTTTGACTAGTGATAGAGAATGTGTTTATATCAAAAGAGGTAGCTTTAGAGGGGGTAAATAGCATTAACTTGGTTTTGGAGGCATTGAGTGCTAGGTGATTACTTTTCATCCACTGCTCAGTGGTTGTAAAAGCATTTTGAGTCAATTGTAGGAGTGAGGGGATAGAAGAGGCAGAGCATATAATGGTAGAATCATCTGCGTATTGGATGATGTCTGAGAATGGGATAGAGTTGTGGAAATCATTTATAAATATATTAAAGAGAAGGGGACCCAGTATGGAGCCCTGGGGTACTCCAGTAGGGGTATTTAGAAATGAGGAGGTGGCCTTTTTCCATTTTACTGCTTGATATCTGTTAGATAAGTAGTTGGAGAACCAGTTCAAAGAGGAGGGAGATAGGTTAAGTTTTGAGAGTTTGGTTACTAGCAGGCTATGTGAGATAGTGTCAAAGGCCTTAGAGAGGTCGAGTAGTAAGGTAGAAACAATTTGGCCAGAGTCACATGCTTTATTAACAATTTCAAAGAAGGAGAGGAGGGCAGTCATAGTGCTGTGATTTGGTCTGAATCCTTGTTGTGTGGGAGTTAGTAGGTGATTATCTAAAAGGTGAGGAAGGAGTTGTAGTTGAATACACTTTTCTCGGATTTTAGAGATGGAAGACAGGATAGCAATGGGGCGGAAATTAGTAACATTGTAATTGTTGCCCCCTTTATGCAAAGGAATGATATAGGCCTATTTCCAGATTTGGGGTATTATACATTCTAGGATAGAGTGGTTGATTAAAATGCTAATGGGGTAGGTGATAGCTTCAGTAGCTATGCTAAGAAAGTAAGAAGGGATGTTATCAGGAGCATTAGTACATGGCTTCAGTTTCAGAAGGAGTTTCTTTATAGTGGACGTGGGTATAGGTTTTAATGAGAAAGAGGGAGAGTGTGAGGGGGGGTTAGGGGCAGATGAAGCAGTTAGAGTAGGAGAAGAAGTGGAGGGATAACAGTTAGTAAATGGGAGTGAGGGAGCAGTAGCAGTGCAGGTTAGAGTGCTGGGGAGAGAAGGTGGGGGAGTATTAGAGAGTGTAGTGGTGTTGGAGAGAGATGATGTTAATTTGGAAATGGATTCAATGAAAAAGAAATTAAATTGTGTAGCCAGATCTAGGTCAGAAGTGTTTGGGTCTGGGGTAGGGGTGTTTTGTTTGCTGGGGTTAAGGAGAGTAGAGATACCTTTCCAGAATTTCTGAGGGTTTGATATATTACTGTTTTGGAGTGTGGAGAAATAATTTTGTCGATCAGAGATTATGAGTTTTTTTACTTTGTTTCGAAGAATTTTATATTCATTTTGGACTAGGGGGATTTGTTTTTCTGGTAGTGTGCCCAGACTTTATCTCTGTGTTGCATAGATGCTAGTGTATTTGTGGTAAGCCAAGGGGCATTAAGTCTAGGTAGACAGTGTGCTTTTCTTGGTTCATGGAGGGGAACCTATAGCTAGCAATGATGTGGTAGGGCGCTTTGCCTATAGTTAATTGGGCATGGAATAGTTTGAGAGAGATGCACTGTTTGACCAATCTCAAGGTGTACTTGGCTTTTATGAAGATGGATATGTCTCCACCTTTGTTTTTTCATACTCATTCTGAGGTCTGAACTTGTGGAAGGCATAGTAGCCTTCCACAGCTGGGGTGCTGTATGTGGCCTTCAACCATGTTTCAGTGCCATGTTTCAGTGACTTCACAGACATCAGCATCTTCCAAGGTGAGGAGTGCTTCCAATAAGCTGCAGTTTTGTGTTTAGACTCCTAGCATGACACCCGAAGCTAAGCCAATTGTTGAAGGCAATCATTTTTTGCTAATATTGTGGCATCATCCTGGATGAAGGTAAAATGCTGCTTAGAGCTAGTGTCATACCTGCTTGGGACACATAATTTAAGAGTTCAGTCATATCTGTCTTCATATAGTCCAGGGAGGTACATCTCAAGTCATTTACCTTAATATGGACTATGACAGAGTCATAACAGTACTTGTTGTTGAGTGACCTGAATGGATGCATGATCTGATGGATCCTCAAACCTGATAGGCAGCTGACAGTGACCTTTTCCTTGTCCAGCTTGGTCAGGAGGACATCTGTGTGTCTCACTATGGAGTCTTAGGTTTTCAGGTGTTTTGCCTTAAGGGTCTATTAGGTGAGACACTGATATAGCTGTTATTTGCAGTGGTTTGTATACATGTTGAGGTGTGTGCAGATAATCTGCACTTGGGAGGTCTCTGATCTTTTGGTAGGCTTCTAGTGAGTATCTCCGCATATGTAGGTTTATGTGTTGTGTCCTGAACTTGTGTAAGATGTGAAGTGCGTGAGCTGACAACCTGTCGGATGTCTTGTTTTTGTTACATGAGAGGATTGTTTCAGGACTAAGTGGTTGTCAGTATACATGAGGCAATTAATACAATACCTCAGGGTGCCCAAGTCAGTCAGGCTGGCTGGAGAAATGGTGGGAAAGTGACCATCCATAATGGCAGGTTTGTGCTGTAGTCCTGTTGGGGAGTGGATAAGTTCAGAGGGGTTTATTCTGTTGATGGTTTAGGGTGAAGAGCTGTGGCGATGCTGCTCAGTGTGCAGTTCAGTTGCTTGTAGAGCAACAAAGGAATTGGGAAGGATCTACTGACAAACGTCCAGGGAAAATTTAGGTTTCCAGGTGTTTGTCTCAATACAGGGCAGTGCTAACCCAGTCTGTGCAATGAGCAGCTACACGTAAATGCAAGACTTAAACAGGTGAAGTTCAACAATTTTAAGACAAACTACCAATGGGAAAGTCCCAACCTGAGCTTTTCTCAAGCAATCCCCAACTTAGATGGAAACTGAGCTAAACACTTCTGCCAAAAGGCTGCAGGGAGGCCGTCTTAATATAAGATGGCTGGTTTAGATCACAGTGATACCAAACAGCCTGTATTCAGCAGGTTTGAATCTAGCCTATGCTATATAAGGCAGTAGTACAGAATTTCAAAGTGCAGAAAAAAATGCAGACAATCAGCAAAAATGAAGCAGCAATTCAAATAAATACGGTTAACAAAGTGTGATACAGGCTTTAAATATATTTATTTTTCAGTTGTTTGCAGTGGATGCCTTGGATTTCAGTTCAGATGCACTCCAGATCTCTGGCTAAAGTCACCAAATTCTGAGCAGCTCCAGTTAATTGATACGGTGTTATGTTTGTGTTTTGTCACAAAACTTCATAGCCTATGATATCAGCAAACAAAAATGATTTTTTTCAAGAAAAATCGCATTTGTTTAAATGATAGCCATTTGTGCATTACTTTCAAAGAATGTGAAAAAGAAAACATTATTGCCATTATTTTTATCTTAGGAAAGACACACGAGCAAATTAGTAGTCATTTAGGAAGGAGGATTTGTTTGAGAACTGTCCTCCCAGAAACAGTAAGGAAACTAGGCTGTTTAGGGATATACCTTTTTGCTTTGCAGTAGAGGAGAAAAAACATTTCCCAGTATTGTGCACTAAGTTGAGTCATCCTCTACCAGGAGCAATGAATGCATATTCCATGGACTCTAGGTCTTCTATGGGCTTTTCTTCCAGCCTCATTCACACTAAAGGCTCCTCTAAAAGTGAAAATTAAAATAATTTAATTTAATTTGAATCAGTACGTTCTGTCAAAGAAAACCATTATTTTAACATCCCAAATGACACCAGTATCACCCTTCTATCTTGCAAAAGTGGGAAAATCTTTTATCCCATCTAGAGACCTCTCAATCTAAGTGTTTTAAGAATGTCCAGATAATCTGTAAGAATTATCTATTCTCTAAAGTGGTTTTGTATATTTTGTAAAAAGGCAGAGAGACAATACTAGAAAATAACATTTTTGTCTGAACAAATGAGCTGATAAGGTTTGTGTAAAACATGTTCATTAATGTAGATATTGTTTCAGTTCCTTAATTATTACATTTGACATCTTTGTTTAATACTTATCCATTGAAGAATACCTTTCAGCTACTGCTGTCGGCTTGTCTATGAAATTTCCTTGAAACATAAACACTGCTGTTAAAACCATTTGTAAAAGGTGGTATCATACAATTAAAATATCCTTTTCATACAATGGTGCCACTCTGGGATGTACATTTTAGTCAGGAGTAGCTGAATTACATCCATTGAGCCTTTCATTTCTTTAGACTTGAACTGTTTGTCTTTGAAGACTGTTTCTTCTAGCTTTTACTTGTGCTAAAAGGATATAAGGACCTCTATTACAGCTTTCTGGATGGCACAGTGGCAGAATGAGTAGCCTTGTCACCTCACAGCAAAAGGTTCTGTGGTTCATTTCTTGGCAGGGCTGCTTTCCATGGGAAGTCTGGATATCCTCTCTAGTGGTTTCATGAGTTTTCTCTGAGTGCTGCAGTTTCCTCCCTCATTGCAGGGACATATGGTGATCGTATTTTAGGAATGAAGTATCCCATGAGTAGTTTTCCACACTAGTTCTATGGAAATTTTCAATATTTTTCAGTTATTTTTTATGTCTTTTAATAGCGCAGTGAAGATTAATTTGATATTTGGGAGTATTATAACTTAATTACATTTTAACTAGTCTGATCTCAGTTTACATAGAATTGGGTCCATTTTGCTATCAGCGCTGTTTTCAGATTGGCTAGTTACTGTCAGGTATTTACATTATTTTTATTACATCAAAGTAATTTGTTTTGCTTTAATATTAATTAATCTAATTGCTAGAGAGTTGCTTTAGGTGACCCATGCTTTTTTTGGAGGATTCTGTATGATTGTCTTGTGCGTGTATTACTTTTGTTTTATAGTTTGGTGATGGAAAAAGTTGATTTTTTTTTTATGCTTTTCTTTTTAGTCTTTTAAGATAAATACAGATTTGGATCAGGGTTGTTTTAAGTGAAATGGGTATTTCATTTGCTGGAGTATTTCTATTTTGTGTGTGCAACTTGTAAAGTTTACAATTAGTATTTTAGTAAGTATCATAAATATGGCAAGTCTTGGTGGCATTTATTTTGTAGTGAATGGGTACTAATGTATATCTCAGTTTTAAGGCAATGTACTTAAACTGAATTAAATAAATGTCTTTCCCTTCACCTCTATCTCAGATAGGTGCTACAGTATTCGTAAAAATGTTTGCTATGATGTGATAATTGTTGGCTATATTTTTTTATATAGTTTAAGTCTTTCTTTCTAAAATTGTATAACTACCTATCTACTGTAATCTGATATTGTTATTTTACTCATTGTGGAACTTTTCTCTCCGGCCCTCCACTGAAAATGGGTTTCTGACCCAGTGGACTTTCCCGGTCAACAAATGTCAATCAGTCAATAAATAAATAAATTTAGGGAGGTATTTGTAGACATTAGCAGAAGTATGCATTTAATTTTGTGCCAGAATGAGATTACATAACTAAGTGGTCACTCTTAGCACCAGTATGGCTAAGAGACACGGGTTAGGCACAGAAAGAGGTATGCAAAATAAGGTATAATGGCAAACAATGAAAAAGCACAGTTTAATGAGTGTGTGATGACATGCAAATGGGGATAGGGTGAAGCAGGTCATGATTCATAATTATCAGGTACTAAACACTGAAGGTGCATGACTGTAAGTATAAATACCAAGAGAACACCAAAAACAGAGGGACTCCAAAGAAAATGCTGGTAGCAGCAGTATTATACATTATACAGCATTTGCTTATCCTAAATGATGGTCCCTTGGGTGCACAACAAGGCCACATGTGCAGCTAAAGCTCGTACATATAAAGGACTTCCTCTCAGCATTTAAGAGAAGTGCATGTCCAGGAATGATTCTGGATAGGTGTAGACATCTTATGTGAATTTTCAGATATGTATGACCCACATAATGGAATGGGAGGAATACTTGGACTTCCTGCACCTGTGGATATCAAGGTATGTGCAGCACTTACCATACTGGCTACAGGGGTATTTCAGAGCCAGACTCTGGACACCTTGGGAATTTTGCAGGTATCAGCCTAAAGAACATTCAGGACATTCTTCAATGCATTGCTTTTATATGTGGTTGAGCAAACATATCTGCTTCCCCAACACACAAGGTGAGAGAAACATCCCCATGTGTGGTAACATTGCCACCTCCCCAAAGTATTGGAAACCCTAGATTGCACCCATTTAACAATAAAGGAAGCCCAGGGTGTCTATGAACATTAGTAAAAAGGGCTACCATGTCATCAACTGCCAAGTAGTGTGAAACATACAGGATTAATGACAAATGAGTCTACACAGCAGCCTCCAATGTCGATGATTCCTTCATATGGCATACAAGCCATTTGTATGGCTATTCCCTGCAAGGCAGAATTCCACATGACCTCCTTGTAGGTAAGGGCAGGCACACCAGTGCATCTATAAAGCCACAGCTATGTACATAACAGGAACACAGCAACAACCACCAATATTGTCCTCAGCTTCTTTCCACTCTTCCTAATATATAACAGATGGTGCATAGTATCCCCTGGATCCTTGGCTGATGATGCCCATGTGGCATCCATAAGACAAGGTCAAACAACAGTGCAACACTGCTCATCCAGAAAAAAGAAAAGAGGTTGAGCATGTGTTTGACCTGTTGAAGCCATGATACTGCTGCCTGGCTGTGTCTTGGCGGGGGGGGGGGGCACTGCAGGATACACTTGCTACATTGTATCAAGTATTTATGGCATAGTGCATGCTGCACAACATATATGAGCATCAGCAGACAGCCCAAGCAGTAGCCTCAGACACTCTAGCAGTACAACAGTAGAACCTGCAGTAACCACCTTGGCATTTACCAGCAGTAACTCGGTTGCCAGCAAAACTCCAGCAGCAGCTGTACTGCAGCCTTCCAGTGGTGAGTACAGTATACTGTAACACAGGTGAATCAGCAACCTCTAGTACACATCTGTGGATGCTGATACTGACAGAGTGGCATTGCAGCAACTGTACCACAACCCTGCAGATGGTGGTGTGTACAGTATACCATAACACAGGTGAAGCAGCAACATCTAGTCCATGTCTGCGGGCCCTGACACAGACAGAGTGGTAATGCAGTGGCACTCAGAACAAAATAAGGTATGCCATGTTATCTAATGGCTATGCTGGGCAGTGCAAGGTTGAACCCAACTGTGCATAGATGTCTCCACAGATACGACACAAATGAGAAAGTGGTGAGATTCACAGCCAACATTATTTGCACAGCTACCCGAGAGACAGACACATGGCACACTATCATTCAAACAACTTAAAAATAAAAAAATAATTAAAAAAGGTGCAGTTTAAAAAAAAGGTCAACTAGTTGTTTTTCCTATTGACATTTTGACCTGTGTTGCTTGCCCTTCCTTTGTATGTAAATTAGATTACCTGAAACCAAAAATGTATAACTTATCAGGTGACATTTTTCCAGATACATTTTTTTAATATATTAAGTCTGGGTTTAAAGTTTATACCAACAAATGCAACCAGATGAGTGGGATTGCTGACTTAACTGAAAATTTACACTGACTTTATTTAAAAGATTTTTTTTTTAACCTTCAGGATGATAACCTTAACTTAGGGCATGGAAATGATTTTGGTGAGGTAAGGTCGCTTTACTATTGGGTTAATTAAATGGACAGGAACTATTTGTTGGCATCTAGTTTCCAGTTATATAATGAAAAATCTAATAGAAGACAGATGCATAAAAAGTTTGATTATTATATAATGGAATATGATATACCATGTGAAGATATACAAAAGTCTGTCTTAAAGGGATGATCGTATTAAACTGATGATGTAGATATGAAAATGTGTTTTAATTCTAAACCTACTTTTGCATTCCATCATGGTAGGAATTTGGCAGACTATTTTAGTCCACAGTTTTTTAAAGGTCAACTATGAACATAAAGAGGACTATTCATGATTGTGGTACATTAGGGAATGCAATGTCTGTCATTATAGTACTCAGGTTTACACACTTCAATGGTATGAGATTTGATGTTTATGACTTTATTTTGTGTAACAGAAGCTGTTATTTCTGCAATGAAATGTCCATGGTGATATGGAAAAAAAATTTAAAACTAGAATGTAAGAGTATAAGAGAAACATTACAAATAGCAAAGAGGGTAGCCTTGTTGCTTTTAATTGTTTAAATATCATAAATCTAATCCTGGTAGGACAAATGTGTATTTTACAGCAATGCTAAGAAAGTTCACGTAAATGAAAAAAAAAATTAAAACCAATTTTATAGAATAAGGAGGTTATTTTTACTATAAAAGTTGGCACTTTAATACCTAAGGAACTTGATGTTCATTTGGATTGAAGGACTTTGATTAATAGGTTCATAGGTTCATAGGTGTGTACTAGGCTAATGGCCCTGGAGCCTTTACAAGCCTAGCCCATAGAAGTGCCCTGGCATTGTGCCACCCGAGGTTAGTTCCCAGTGCCTCTATCAAGTAGAGCCACTCGAGTGATCCCCGTATGAACTTTCAATTTCCCATCCACTCATCAAGATTTCTCTTGAAGAGGGCCAGTAAGGTACTCTTCTTGACATGTATGGGATGCCTATTCCAGAGCATGGGCAGTCTCTGCATTATGAACCTGTCCCTCCAGCATGTTCTGTTGATTGTGGTAATGAAGTTGAGGTCTCTGGAGCATGTGGTGTGGAGGGATTGGGATTTCTTTAGATGTAGCATTTCTAACAGAGCTAGGTCAGACATGGCTTTGTAAGTCAAGCAGAGATCACCTCTTAGTAGACGATATGAGACAGAGAATAGCTGGAGTTTTTTTGAGTCTATCCATGTAGGACATGTGTTTAAGGCCTAGGATCCTCTTCATGAGGTACTTTTGTGGCCTTTCCAGCTGTTGCATGTGTCCAGTGAGGTACATGCCAAATGGGGCATTATACTCGATGACTGGACTAATGTGGGAAGAGTAGAGAGAGAGATGATGACGTCTTTCTTCCTGGATGCAAAACTCTTGGTAATGAGATGTGTCACATAGAAGGACTTTCTGACCACAATGGCAATATGGTGGTTGAAGGAGAGGTTGCTGTCAACCTCTGTCCCCAGAACTCGTATAACACCTTCTGTGTTCACTGGGTTCCCATCAATGTGGTGATTATTGGAAACTGAGTTTTTCCCAAAGGGGATGACATTGCATTTTTTGGCGTTAAGCTTAAGGCCATGGTTTCGACACCAGTCATTGGTCTCAGTGAGGCCTTTCTGTAGGATGTCTACATTACTTGGGGGAGTTAATAATGGCTCCCAGCTTGCAGTCGTCTGCAAACTTGGTCAGCCAGAGTCCCTGCATGTTGGCCTGGACTTCTGAGTAGTAGATGCCAAACAGGAGAGGACCCAGGACTGATCCCACTTGGGACTGGTTGGCAATCTGACTTGGAGTCCACTACTTTCACACTGTGGGTTCTATCTGTGAGTTAGTTTGCAACCCACCTAGTGATATAGGGGTTGATGCCTAGTTTGTTGAGTTTAGCAATAATTCCTGAGTGGGAAATGGTATCAAAGGTCTTGGGCAGATCAAGGTAGGCTGTATGAACTGCCTTGCCCTCATCCACAGCTCTGGTGACTGACTCAAAGAAGTCAACGAGGTTGAACAGGCATGATGTACCTTTCACAAAACCAAACTGAGTGGGATCTAGAGTTTGGAGATTCCCTATATCCTTGTTAATTAGGTCCATGATGATGCCCACCATAGCCTTACATATCAGACTTGTCAGGCTAATGGGGCAATAATTCCCAGGGTCTGTAGTCGCTCCCCCTTTATGGAGAGGGATGACTGTAGCAGTGCACCATTCAGTAGGGACAAAGCCTGAGGTGAGGCTGTGATTGAACAGGGCACACAGATGTGGTGCCAGTTCAGTTTGTAGTTCATGTAGAACACATCCAGGGATATTGTCGGGTCCCATGGAAGTTGTATTCTTGGACTTGGACAATACAGCTTTAACCTGTGCTGCAGTAATGCTGGGTGCCTGGGATTCCTCCAGTATTGTGACTGGTCCTTTGGGGGGGAGGGGTAAAGTTGGCACTGAATCTGTCAGCCAGTATGTTGGCAATATCTGTTGTTTTAGTATAGGAGGTACCATTGTGCAGTAACTCAGAGCAAACCCTGGGTATTGCCATGGAGAGTCTTGATATAACTATAGAAGGCTTTGTTATTGTTTTTAGTGTCTTCTGTAACTCTGCCTTCATAGCTGGCTTTGGAGGTTTTGATGAGGGATCTCAACTTTTTGTTGAGGCTAATAAAGAAGTTTTTCCAGTCTTGGGACTTCACCTTTTTCTGCAACAGTTTCTTCCTTCTATTGTAGAGTTTATTAATGGCAGGGGACCACCAGATTGGCTTCCTTTTTATGAAGAAGAGCATCTTGGTTCTGTTGGGTATGGCTAGTTCCATGCATTTATGTACATGTTTGTACAGTGCATTTGTGTGTGATCGGCAGCCATGCATCTATTTTCCATTGACATGGGTGCTGTGAAGTTAGCCACCTCTGTTTTTAGGAGCCCAAAGTGAACTTTGGAGAAATTTGTCATGGTGGTTACCTTTGCAGGGGATGTGGGTGAGATGTGTATTTCCATGGTGATTAGTTTGTGGTCGGACCTAACCAGGGAGGAATTAACTATTGGTGCAGTTGGCCATGTTAGTAATAAACAGGTCAGGGATGTTGCTTCCTCTAGTGGGGGTAAGAATGAGCTGGTCCAAGTCATTGGAATTGAATTCCATGAAGCGTTGGACCAGTGTATTGCTGCATGAGCAGTTTTACCAGTTGATGGAGGGTAGTTGAAGTCTCCTAGTATAAGAGTGTTGGGTTGGATCCTAATAGTTTCCAGGGTGCTTAGGAATGTGGAGTGAGAGTCTTGGGACATAGTTGAGGACCTATAGCAGGCTACAACCTAATTCGCCGTCTTACCCAGTGTTAGTTGTACCTGAAGTATTTCAGATGCGTTATACATTATGCTATTTATAATTGTTTTATTCTTTCTTTAATTAATTATACTATTAGCTACAGATGTTTTTATTGTTTTTAGTTTCGTTTGAAAGTCTGTGTAGTGAGGCACTAAGAACTGTTGTGACATAAATAAAAAGTTCTCTTTTTCATTTCCAAGCTGTTGCTTGAATAATATTGGTGTGTTTTGTCATCATGGCTACATATGGCAGAATGCACTGGTAGGGTATGGGGACTATAGGTCATAATAGGTGGAGATAGGCATTAGTGGGAAGGGAGGTTTTTTTTTTGGTCGAATATGATTTCCACAGTGGTGGGCTGCCACTACAAGACCATGCAGTGAGAGACTGTGACATGAGGTAGTGAAACACAGAAGCATAAGCCCAAGCCATAAAGGATGTGTAGGTCTAGTTGCTTCTCTGGACACAGACATGTCAGAACTTAATGACCTGAAGCAGTGCATACATGAAAACTGACCTTCAAGTGGACCTGCATCATTGTTGACCCTGTCATTGCACTGGAGACAGGTTATTCAAACTATGGCGTATATTACAGCCCTGCACATCGGTTGGATGAGGCTAAGTGCTGCACACATGTCAGAGGCTGGCTGAAACAGAGGTTTATACTATTTTGCATTGCTAGCCCACCTCACAGTGGAAATAGCATGTCAGAAATAGTGCACTCATTCCTGGCAATGGCAATGGCATCAGAGACAGTGGAGGCTGCCCCATAGTGGTTTATTGGTGTAACACACTTTACTGATCATTGGCTGCGTCTGTGTTTGGGGCATTGCATTGCATTACTCTGAGCAGTGGAAGAATCCACATCCAGAAGTGAAACACATGGTGTCAGTGTGTGCTGGGACTGTGACTCAGTTTATAAATTGGCATCATTGTCAGATGCCAGTGGTGACTGACCTAAGTCTGTTGCTGTTGTTCTTGCTCAGTCTTTACAGGTGTCAAAGTTCAGGTGATATTCCCTGTGGATAAAAACACCTACTCAAACAGACCATGTGAATACATTTGGCCGACATGCCCAATGTATGCATGCATCTGACTCCTGAATTCTCAGCCAAACTTTACACTTACCTGTGGCAGCACTTCCACATACCTGAATGCCTTATATACCTATGTAGACAGAGTAAGTAATTACTCTATGCAGCACTGTCTGGATAAACAGGCTGTATATTATGCTATCTGTGTATGTATTAGGCTGCTTTCCATGACAGACATAAGACTTCTGGCTACATTCAGACCCAGGTAAGATGCCTATCATATAAGCATCATCATGCAGGTAACTCAATCTCGGAGGGTTGAGTTGGATAGGGGAGCACCCCTTGTTGCATTGCATTCTACAGGTTTGTAGTATGCCTTCTTCCTGAGCCTTTATACAATAGCATTAACATACTTCTAGCATTCACGGATGTTATGTTTCTTACCTCCCACTGCACTATCATCATTCACAAAATTCTCACATACAGTGACATAGAAACTGGTGCGCAGCCATTTTCCTGAACAACCATCATCCATCTTTCCTAAGTGTCTGTTACAAGATGTCATTCTCTTCAGGACTGTATTTATCCAACCTCTACTGTTCATCCCCTTTGGAGAACATTTGCGCATTTAGCAGGATAAGACATGATTGATAGGAAAGGCATATGTCAGTGCAGATTGGTAGCAATGTCAGACTAACAGTTGCCTGGCATGTGAATATATTTTTGGGTACAGCAAGATGTTTATTGTATGTAAGTCTCAAATGTTCTACACACTGCCTAGGACTGAATGGTTGCAGAAAGAGAAAAGTTGCCCTGTGTCAGCGGGCTTCCATCCCCTGCTATATCTATGTTTATGCTATGTCTGTGAAGAAATCCAAGAGTGCAATGTGTTATAAGTACTGCTGTTATAGAGGCATGGATTGACGGCATATTGAGGAAAAGGAATATAGCTGTCCTATGTCTGTGGGTTGCCATCCCTTGCTAGGGTGTGTCTGTGAACAGGTACATGAGTGCAGTAGGACAGACTTGAGGCTGCCTGCTGTAGCATATGTACAGCTGCCCATTAGTTGTATTGGCACAACTCTGCAGCTGCAGGTAAAATTCCAAAGGGCAGTAATTACTTAGTGGTGACACTGCACATATGCTGCTTGCCTCAGTACTGCAAAGCTTTATATACTTCTCCTGGGCTAGATTCTACATCTGGGCTGCTTCTATGCTGGCTGAATGTGAGTTAAGCTACTGAATAAAATCTGCTGCTCATTTTTCTTTGATGCATGGTTTGGCATCTAAAATGGAAGAGCAACTTAAACATTACCAGTTAATATTAGTTTGTACCTTATTTGTATTAATAGTTATAGGCCAACTTTGTCTATGAATCCATATGTTTCACGTGTGTGCGTCAGTGACAAAAGGTGTAGATAACGTCAAATGCATGTCACTGGTATGTTGCACATGTCTGTTCATTCAAGCTGTCCATGTTTGCATGTTGCGCATCAACAAAGCACTAAGGTGGGCTATCATGATTCTTGCTCCTATGAGAGGCATAGTTTTTGTGATGCCATTTGTTTGCATTATATTCTTGGAGATAGCTACTGAAGGCAGTTCTTCATGGATTTCCTGCCAGCTATGCAAGAGATGACAAATTTATGCATTATCTTTTGCACAGCCAATTCAGGGATGACTTTTACAATCTTATGCAAGACCAATTCAGGAAAGCTGAGGCCTGGTCTGATGTGGCAGCTCTACTATCTAGGGCAGGCAGCATCACTCATACCATTAAGCAATGTAGGCACATCTACAATTTCCTGTGTCACCACTGACCAGAAAATCCTTTGCTCTGTGAAGCATGGGTTAAGCAAGGGCTTACTGAATGGTACAGTAAGTACTGACATTTGCTATGTAATGCTCTGCATGCAATAAATGTTTTGACAGTTTGTAACAAACATTTCTTTTTTTTTTCATTTATTTTGTTGTATTTGCTTATTGTTTACAGGAAAGGTTCAAGTGGGTTACATTGCTCATTTTCAACACTGACCCGGGGGGGGGGGGGGCTTCAAGAAATAGTAGATGTACAGTATAACAAAGTTTTAAACAAACTATAATGAAAAAGTGTATAAAACCAATGAAATTCATTAAAATGGAATAACCACTAACTATCATTCAAAGACATCAAGGGTAAGAAGTGACAAGGGTGTACATTGCTGAACAGGAACTTATCGGTATAAATTTTAAAACATTACTAAACAGTGGAGAGTTTTTATTTAATCTTCCAGATTCCAGGATTTCCAAGTTGGCTGCTAGGGCTGATTGCTTGATGAGTGTACCATTGGTGGCAGCTTTTCTGTTGTACCTTTGGTTATGAGCTACTAGGCACAGGGCGGTGAAGATAAGGGACACAGGGCAGTGGCCCTGGGGCATATTAGGTCATTTAGTTATCAGAAAAGTAACACAGGGCAGTGACTGTGGGGCATGGTGGGTTGTTTGGTTATGAGGTAAGGGACACAGAATGGAGAACCTGTGACATGGTGGGCCATTTGGTTATGAGGTAAGAGACACAATGTGGTGACCCTGGGACATGGTTCTGCAGCAGTGCACATGGATGAATTTAGTGTAGCTATGCCTTCTTCCCTGTAACTGACAGCATTGTTGTATTTGCTGATCATTTGTTAGTAACTGTAGCAGAGCAGATTGCCTCTCTTAATGGAAAACTGTGTCTATCTTTCTGTTTTGCACATGGTCATGCTTCCATGCTTCTACACTACTATGCTGACCTGTTGGACCCATTTCACTCTTTTGTTGGCTTGTGTATGTGTGTGAAGCTATAATACTGCACTGTGGTTTGTTACATAATAGCTTGCCTTTTCCTTGTGTTGTATGGATTATACCATGTGTTGGCATGGAAATTCATTATTTAAAGACCTTCCATCTGATAAAATCCTCCGTGGACTGTATTATGTAGCTGCTGCTTTCTCTAAGGAAAATGAAGTCAGGGAATGGAGCAGGCTCAGATGAGACCATGGCTGATATGATTATGATTTGGGGTGAATTAGGGGATGAATGGCTCTAGATGGTACTCATAGCAGCATGGAGAGAAAGCAGAATCCCAGATGAATGTAGAATATGTATTCTGGTGTCAGTGAACAAGAGCAAAGGGGGACATTTGTTACTGTGGGCAGTACAGAGATAACAAACTCATTGCACATTGCATGAAAGTGCTGGAGAGGGTGAATGATAAACTCCACATGCAGACTGGTGTAAGTAAGATGGGAGATGATCAGTTCAGATTCAGATCAGGAAGCAGCACAACTGACCTGATATATGCAGTGAGACAGATGGTTTAGAAGAAGCTGGAGATGAGGAAAATATCCATCCGGACATTCCTAGACTTGGAGAAAATGTATGCCAAGGTCCCAAGAACGTTGATTTGGGCAGTCCTGTGATGGCATGAAGTCCTAGAAATACTGGTAGAATTAGTGCAAGCTGTGTAAAAAGACCCAGTGTTACAAGTACAAAAAGAGTTTGGACTCACAGAGGGAATGCATCAGGGTTCAGCTCTGAGTCCACTGCTGTTCAATCTGTTGATTTACTACATAAGCAAACAAGCTGAGGGGTTCATATCAATAAAGAAATTCTGATGATAGAGGGATAGAATGTAAAACTAAAGGCATATGGGATGAAACTGAGTACAGATATGACAGTTGCCATTGCAGCAAATGCGAGAAACCAGAGGAAACTGAAAATTGAGATAGAAGGGAAAACAGTGGGGCAGGTTAACAACTTCAAATACCTGGAAGGGCTGGTT